>NC_022013.1:10059862-10103746 GCF_000317375.1 Microtus ochrogaster | reverse complement strand
AAAAAAGAAATAAGTAAAAAGGAAAAATATCTGCCACTTAGCCCTCATTTCTCGGTGACTTCTTGGAAGCCTTAGTGAGAGGGAGCTTCATTATGAAGACTTGATTAAGCTTATACAACACTAGAAAATGAAGCCAGAGCCATGAAGAACTAAAACTGCCAAATATATGGACAAGTGTGTTCCTGATGCCCGATTCCTTCAGGAATCAAAGCCCAAGAGATGGAGGCAGCAAAGGCACAACTATATTAATTTGACTCAGGAAGGGGCAAAGGGTTGATTCTATCTGACTGCTTACAAGGGGCTGGCTCTCCTTTTGGGGTTAAATTCTGACTCTATTGTGAGACTATGGAGAAGTTGCTTAACCTGTCTGAGGGATACTGGGTTGGGTGACTGTAGCCCACCTGTTCTGTTTGCTGTGAGGTCCTGGGATTTGTTTTCCTAAAATTGGTTCCTTTTGTGTCATCTTCAGTTAGGGAGGGAGAACAGGGACAGCAGGAACGGGTCAATTCACACGAATTGTCATGGGCCTGCTCACATCATGCCAGATTGCTTGAAGACCCATCATGGTCTTAAATAGCGTCTTCCAATCATGTTCCAGTTATCACACCCATCACAACGCACTGTCCCTTCAAACTGTCCTTTCTGGGGTCGTTTTGGCCAGGCCTTTTTGTTGTATTAACAAGAAAAGCAACTAGTACACAGGGAAGGGGCAGCTCCAGAGACAGGAAATGGATCCGAGGCCCTTCAGATGGCGGTGGGTGGCATGAGAATATAAGTCCGCTATGCTCACCCCAGGCTCAGGCCTATTATGGCTTTAGCATTGGGTTCTCATTTCATATGAACTCCTAGCTTTAGTAGGGCTAGGAGCTTGGCATTGGTTCCTGTTCTAATTTCCTTTCAGTTGCTATGGTGAAGCACTCAGTCCAAAAACAACTTAGGGGAAGAGAACACTTATTTGAGCTACCCTTCCAGGTCACAATCCATCACTGAAGGAAGTCAGGGCAGGAACTTAAGAAGGAACTTGGGGCAGAAGCCATAGAGGGACTCTGTTTTCCGGCTTACCCCCAGGAGTTGGCTTAGCTCACGTTCTTACACAACCCTGGACCATCTGTCTTGAGATGTACCACCTGCCATCAACTAAGAGTCAAGACGGTCCCCTATAGACAGATCTGCAGAACCATCTGATTCTGAAATCTCTCAATTGAGACTCCCTTTCAGGCGGTTTGAGGTTTTGTCAGGTTGAAGCTAGCTAGGACAGCTCCCCCAAACACTGACCTAACTCCCTAATTCCCAGAGTTGAGAGTTGACACTCAGAATCATCTCACATGACCCAGAAGTTAGGGCAAGAGTGGGAATGCATGGAGACTTCGGATCCAAGCGGGGTGTGCTGTGACTTTAATGTAAAATGTGCCCCCAGGCTCAGATCATTGAACCCTTCGTTCACAGCTCACCTTGCTGCTTGGAAAAGTTGTGGGACCTTTAGGAAGTGGAACATTACTGTAGGAAGTCAGTCATTTGTGGTGGACCTTGAGGCTACCTTGCTCAGGCTTACTTCCTCTTTCTCACGCTGTGCCTCCTGAATACAGATTTAGTGCAACCAGCCACCTTCCTGTTGCCACCACCATGACTTCCCTGCAGTGATGCGCCATCTCTTTGGAGCAGCAAGCCAATATAAGTCCTTTCACCCTTAAGTTGCTTTTGTTAAGGTATTTTATCACAACATCTAAATAAGTAAGTAAGACAGAGCCAACTCCAGGGCTCTGATGAAAGAGCTCGTATCTGTTCATGCCACCCTAGATACAGTTCTATGACTCAGCCTTGTGGTTTGGGATATCATGCAAAAATATTTTAATTACTAACATGTATTTGGATGAATGTTATCTCATACCATGTTACATGTCAGGGTGATGTTGCTATCAAATGAATAAGTGCTGAGGACAGGGGACAACAGAACAGTTCACACAAAGATATCACAGAAAAGAAATTTGGCAATAGTGGAAATTAAAGCTAGAAGAAACTTTAGGTGAGTCTAGATAAGAGAAATAACAAAAAATAAAAGATGAATTTGATGGGTACCTAGGCCCCAACCTGATGACCAGAATTTTATCCCTGGAAAAGAAGAAGAAGAGAGGGAGGAAGAACAGAATGGGAAGAAAAAGGGATGGGAAAGAGACAAAGAATAAGAAACGAAGTAGGTTCAGACAGCTGTCTGGGTGAGCATAAAAGAAATAGGGTGTTTGATCATTAATTTCTGAGTTATGATTAGTCTAATAAGAACTTTACAAAATCATTCAGTTGGAATTCAAGGATGGCAAATTCATGGCACAAATTGTATGATTGTTATGCGCACCCAGGACAGACATCTTTAATGAATTACAGAGCTCTTCACTAGAAAAATCAAATTCAGCTTCACAGTTTCTTTTGAAGCAGTGTTCAAGTAGCCACTGTCATTAACTGGACACAGGAAATGTCTGCCCTGGCCAGTGGAGTCCAATCTCTTTTGCCTGATATTCTGAAAATTTTAGTTGATATTCTAATACTTGAAATTTATATTTTATTTGATATTCTGAAACCCAGAGAAAGCTTCAGAAAGCTTTTGACTTGGCTCCTGGCTCATCTGGATCAGAACTGTGTTCTTTCTGTCTCTTGGTCCTTTGCTCCGGGTACCACAGCAGCCTGCATTATCCACGTCACTCTGCAAAGGGACTGCAGAGGATTCAGGCTCCTCCCTGGGAGCTCCTGCCAGGTAGCGCTCACCAGCTTTGCCTTTGCTTCCCTGATAGCCTCCGGAGTCATTCTTAAGTCCACCTGTGGGGAACCCAGTTGTGTCCCCATAACTTCGTGCTACTGAGTCTGCAGAAAGCAAGAAGCCCCATAGTGCTCTTACAAAAAGGTGTTGGAAAGAATGCTGTTTTCATGGATTACAGAACCAAAACTCAAGGAGGCCCAAGAGAGGTGTATCCATAAATGGTCACCAAAAAGCATAAATAAAGCAAAGAAACACACACTCACGAATCCTCATGAGTACACAAAGGCACAAATATACATACATGCACATGTGTTTTTTGCTTGCTGGAAAAATTAGTTCATTGATACTTTCCATGATTACCTCTATCCAGGTCCATGCAGACTCAAGTTTTCAGTATAGTGATCAAGCAGACTCCCATCTGAGTTGTGGGAGGCTGGAAGAGGGTGTGTGCCTCAGGCTTCACCCTGGTTCCTTGGCAACTGGTTAGTACAGAAGAGGCTAACTGCCTTGTGAAGCTAAAGATTCTGCCTGACGATTTTGTTCCTAGCCAAGCGGAATGACCATGGCCCAGACCAACAGCTTCTTATCTCAGGCTTCCTAGGGGAACACACCTTTACAGTGAGAGTACACCCACTACTTTAATTTTGTGAGGCTTCTGAATCTTGGTGATCTCTCCCTCTCCACCCCATCTCTCTCACTCTGTGTGTGTGCACGCATGCATATGTGTGCACGTAGGTGTGTGTATGTATATGTTCCGTGTATGCAGAGGCTCAAGGACAACCTCTGCTATCCCTCCTTTGACACCGGCATTGCCTGTATTACCTCTCAAAGTCTTTCACTGGAATGAAACTCACCAAGTAGGCTAGGCTGGCTGGCCGGCAAGTTCCCGGGGATCCTCTTGCTATACTTCTTCAGCACCAGGATTGCAGTCATAAGTTACCACACTTCTCAGTTTTACATTGGTCCTGGGGATCCAACTCGGTGCCTGTGCCTGCACAGCAAGCACTTGGCCAACTGAGCCATTGTCTCAGCTCCTTTTAGCCGATTCTTCAGTCATTTTGTGCATTCTATTTCAAAGGGCAGCATTTTGTGTCAGAGAAGTTGTTGAAGTCTATCTGATGCCACATAGAAAACTGGGGCCAGACAAGGCTGAGCCCCAAATCCCCTCCTTTCAGCATGGTATGTACCCACAACCTGAGGCTGTCCAAGACAGACAGCTTCAGCTGGCTCCTGCCTTGCTTGTTGCATTCAGTGGAAGACTACCTTTTTGGACAACTGCAGAAGATCACAATGCATGTCAAGTCGTGGTCATAAGGAATCTGGTCCTGAAGAGGCTCGTTTCGGTGGTGGTGGGGCTAGAAGACACACTTGGACCCTCAAGCACCGTCCCCTGGAAAATCATGTGTGCAGGTGTGATGTACTCATCAATGTGTGGCAGTGATTTACTGAACAGTCAGCCCCTCCCGCAGCTGTGTACCTAAGGCCACGCGGATGAGGTTGCAAAGGTCACCCACTGCATTTCCCCGCTTTGAAGCAGTCCTCACTTAAAGTGTTCCAGACAGAAGCATCTTTTTTTGTTCACTTTCCCTTTTCAAGGATGCCATTGGAGGATGTTCCCCAAAATCTGTAGGTCAATCACTTCAGCATGTAACAACCCTCTTGACCAAGGAATTAATCCTGATAACCAACTAATATTCTCCTTGTTGACTGTTTCCTGTCTGGGGACCCTGGGGTGAGAGGGTAGCTGCCCCACTTTGTTCCTACCCTTATTTTGTTATTTTGTGTGTATGGTGTTTTGTCTGTGCATATGTCTCTGCAGTGCTGATAGAGACCAGAGAGGTATCCAATCCCTAGAACTAGCATCCAGACAGTTGTGAGCTGTCACGTTGGTGCTGGGAATTGAACCTGGGTCCTCTGGAAGACTGTTGAGCCACTACTCTAGCCTCTGCCATATATTCCTTATGCTAGCATCTGGGTTAGTGGCACATCTGGATCTTCGTCTGCTCTTTAAGATCCTATTTGATAATTTATCCTGATTCTTCCCTGTATTCCTGCAGCATTTTTTTTAAAGGTTGTTGTTTATTTACTTTAAAACAGAATCTCACTAAGTAGCCAAGACTGGCCTTAAGCTTGTGAATGTCCTCCTGTCTCAGCCTCCTGAGTCCTAGGATTACAGGCCTCAGCACCATGCCCAGTTTCCTGCATCATTTTTGAGTCGGGAGAGATCAAAGCTGTTCTTGTTAAGACAACCGTTTTGCCCCCTGCTCTACACACTATGTACTCTCTGCTCCTGTGCAGTCTCCCATCCCCACTGAGTACAATCACAGAAGAGATAAAAACCTGTAGCAGTAGCCGTGCAGTAAAGATCTGTCTATTTTCCTATAGCTCAATAAACTACTGCTGCAAAAATAGATGCCTTCGCTATTTTCCTAATTAATTAGTTACTATAGTTTCTCTTCTAAAGACTTACTTTGTTCCTGGATTACATGTATGTGTGGATATGTGCGTGTGCAGGTGGCGGCTTGTGGCCATGTCAGATTCCTTGGGGCTGGGGTAGCAGGTGGTTGTGAGTTGACTTGGGAGCTGTGAACCGAACTCCATCCTCTGAAGGAGCAGCAGGCTCTCTTAACTGCTGAGTCAGCCCTCCAGGCCCTGGGAACCAAGGTTTTAAAAGAATCTGGCTTGGAGGGCGGAGAGACAGCTCAGCTGTTTAGAGCACTGGCTCCTCTTCTGGAGGACTTGGGGTTGATTGCAGTATCTGCACGGCAGGTAATGACTGTCTGTAATTCCAGTCCCAGAGGATCAGACATCCTCTTCTGACCTTGGTGGGCATGACAAGCACCTGGTGCGTTGACATAAATACGTGTAAAGCACCCATGCACACAGAAATAAAAGAAAAAGTTAAAGAATCCAGCTTAACACATTTTCTTGTTGAATCTAATTTTGAAGATGGTGGCCATGCCTGTACCATATGTCTCATTGATTTAGGGTGCTGAAAAAAAACCTCTTGAATATTTTTTTATCCTCATGGATCCTTACATGGGGATATGCATTCATTGTTCCTACTGAAAAGCAGAAGCAGAAAGCCATGGTAAAAACAGTCGTCTACAGCAGTAGAGATTCAGACCTAACTTCCTGCTCTCAAAAACAAGGAATCGTTTATAAGGAACAGTGATATGGTTCAGCAGGGAAAGGTGGATGCCACCAAACCTAACAACCCAAGTTTGATCCTGGGATCCCCACAGTAGAAGAGAACCAACCATGAATTGTCCCTTGACGTTCACACATACATGGTGGGACCTGTGTGTTTGCCCTAGGGATCTGCCTGTCTCTGCCTCCCCAGTGCTGGGGTTACAAGCATATGTTATACCTGGCTTTTTATGTGGGATCTAGGGATTAAACTCAAGTCCTCAAGTTTGTGTGACACTCACTGCCCGAACCACCTCCCCAGCACCTGTCGCCTTTTTTGCACTTAATGCTTGCCAAACCCGTGAGGCAGTGTTTTCAGACTCAAGACAATTGGTGTGCTCTTACACTGATCAGCCTTTCTCCTAACAATGCTATATTCTTTAACTTCATGTGTTTCCAGTAACCATTAGCTCAGGCACACTTTCGGGCAAGGAGGGGCTCAACAAGAGTGTGGGTCCGATTCTGTGAATTGCCTTGCTCCGATGAGAAGGTAACAGGAAAGAGTTGTGGCTAAATGCATGTTTTGATAAGATCCCGCTGATGTGGGCTCCATCCACATTAGGGCTCTAGTCAAGGTGAGAGTGAGCCCGTCTGCATTTTTATTGCAAATTAGAAAACGATACTTGAAGAAATCAAATGTCAGGCTTCTAGATTCAGCCTCCGGCTCTGGAAGCAGAAATGGGAGGAAAAGTTCTCAAACTAACTCAAGGAGAAAATGAGGCTGTGTGTAGAGTTGGCACCATTCCTCAGTCACGCAGCTTCAAAAGGGGACAGAGAGCGCAGATTCTTGCTGCTGCCACACAGACAGTGGGACGTAGCTCCCGAGCAGTACCTCTTTGAACACCCTAATTTAAGCTGCCTTTTCCTGCCAGACTCAGGAAGGGGTTATGAGGGATCCAGAGATGGGGCTCTGGCTCTGTCTTCAGTGGGCTGGACGCCAATAAGGGAATTGGCAAGATAAATAATTAAGAAGCCAGGGATGGCACCTAGTGGATAGAGGGCTTGCCTCATATATATAAATCCCTGGGCTTTAGCACTAGCATGGGATAAACTGGGCATGGCGGTGCATGCCTGTAACCCCAGCACTAGGGAGGTGGAGGCAGGAGGATCAAAGGCTCAAAGTCATCCTTGGCTACATCTGGTGTTCGAGGTATATTTAGGTGATGTCACGTGGTGTCAAACTGAGCTCCATCTCTGACCTTCAAGCTGTCCTCTGCCCTCCACATGCATACTCGCCCTTCCCACACAACAATTAGATAAAAGTGTTATTAAAAAGTTTGTATATTGCTGGGGCTGGAGAGCTGACTCAGTGGCTAAGGGCACGTGTTGCTCTCGCAGAGGACCTGGATCCGATTCCCAGTACCTAAATGGTGGGTGGTGTCCATTTATATAACCTCAGTTCCGGGAGATCCAGCAGACAAGCATACGGGACATATACCTGTACGTGTGTAAATATTTACAACACATTCCTTTTTTAAAAGTTTATATATTGTAAAACACAAAGAATGAATCTTGATATAAACTGGATTCTCCTTAATAATACATGTCAGATTTGGCTTATTAACCGTAACAAATATGCCACCCTGATCAAAATCAGTGGAAATTAGCATCTCTCTGAAGGGGGACCTGCTCACCTTTTGTATTTTCCATTCAGTCTTTTTCTCTAAACTAGAAGTTGCTAAGAAAAGTCCATTCATTAAAAATTTTAATAGGAAGACAAGACTGGAGTACCCAAAGCCCTTGGCCTGAGCTCCTACAGAAGTTAGTGAGCAGTCAGGGATAGTGGAAGCCCCGCGGGAAAACCATTTCCTGTGTAGCTCGCTCAGTCACAGGTCAAGCTGTCCCTAAAGCTTGCTGGAAGGTGCTACCTTTAGAGAAAACCCCTCTTGTGGTACCTTTTTTCCTTTCCTATACAGTACACTGGGGTGCAGAGATAAAGTCCATTGCACTAGGGGATAGAGCAAGGATTCAGGTGTGGTCAACTTTTCACACTGGAAGCCTTGCCAGCCATTTTGGCAACAGGCCCCACTTCTTCCCCTTGTCTTCTTCCTCTATGTCCATTCCAAAACCAAATTAGGAGTTGGACATTCACAGAAAAAATGAATGCAAATAAATAAATAAATACATAAATGTAGTATATTTAAAAAATCTCCCTAGATGTTAGAAAAAAAAGCTCAAGATACCAAAGCATCAAATCCCTCATATCTTAAAGTGTTCATACAAGAGCAGACGGTGTTTAACAGACGTGTAGGACATTCCCATAAAGCTATAAACATACCTTCCAGAGATTGCTTTAGATAAACAGATACAAATCATACAGCTTTTCATGCAAGAGATGACTTGCTGTTCGGAAGCCAAGTAAAGATTCCGAAATGGAGATACACCTGAAAAGGCTTAGGAGATCCTATCGGAGAAACCGAAACTTCGGCCAGCTCCCTGACTCTTGCCCTGCAGTGTCATCTTTGAGAACTCTTGGCTCCAGTCCTGTGTGTGGGACTCGGGTAGGTAGGGCAGTGGGGGACAGTTCTTCCCATCTCTGCTCTTTTCCCTCAGCTCAAGGTCAAGACCAGGGGCAGCTCTGTCCAGTTCTGCTCCGCCCACCTCTGGACGGTGGGTGGCGGCCAGGGGCTGTGCCCATACAGATCTGAATAGCATAGTGCAGCCTGATGGGTGAAGTGGGTGCACATGCCTGAGTCAAAGGCTTAGAGAGGTCAGTATAAAGTGTTAGCTCCTGTGGCCAATCAGCAGGAGCACATCTTTAAAGGGGAGCTTTCCAGCTCAGTGTCACGGCATCCATTGCACACCAGCACAGGGTGCTGAGACAGAAAGAGAAGAGTTTGAGACCAACTATGTGGAGAGATTGTGTCTCAAAAGGTCCGGGGCAGTTCCTGTTAATTCCCTAGATGGCTGTCTGGGCAACTGTGGGCAACTGTGGCCGGATTAGGCAATAATTTAGGCAAAGTGGACTATCTGGAATGTTAATATGAAATTGTCCAGGTTTTAGGTGTCAGATCCAACTGCACTGTTTTGCTGGAGAGTCCCTGTTCACGGTGTCAGACTGAGCAGATGGCAGCTAGTGCAGAACTGGGTTAGAAACCTGTCTCCGGAAGCTACAACAGTCTCCTTTGAATGAGACCATAGCTCCAAAGAAGTTGTTCTTCTGATACTGCTGTGTTTAGTCTAGGAGTATTAGGGTTTGGGGCACTCATACATCTGGGAAGACTTGTCTTTAGGGCCTGGGGAAATGGTTTAGCCTATAAAAAGCTTGCTGTGTAAGCACAAGGGCCTGAGTTTGGACCCTCAGCACTATGTCACAAGTAGGAAATGCTTGTGTGTGTGACCCCAGCACCGGGTGAAGTCGAAGACATTTGGATCCTGGAGTTCATGGGCCAGTCAATCAAACTAAATCAGTAAATAATAGGCTCAGAGAGAGGCACTGTCTCAAAAAATATCTTGGAGAGCAACTTAAGAAAGTACCAGACATCAGCATCCCCATCATACACATACTCACATACATGTACACATACTAACACCCCCTCCACACATATGATCCTCCCCACAAGGCGTCTTATCTCAAATATCAAAATAAGGTGTCCATTGTCTAGAGACCTGCTCTAGACATAAGAATGTGCCTTCACCTCTCCCATCATCCCCTGAACATCTAATCCTGCCCACCTCCAGCCACAGGGGACATGATCAGATCTGATATCATGTAGAAAGCTGAGTCAGAGCAGTTAGTGTGTGCATAAATTTCAACTTTATCATTACCTTGCTTGTTTACCATGGATAGGTCAGCTAATATCTTCTGCCTCAGTTTCCCTCACTATGGATAATTACATAAAATAATTGAGAATTAAGTAAGACAGTACAAAGAAACATCATGGTGCTAGGTGGTGATGGCGCAGGCCTTTAATTCTAGTACTTTTGAGGCAGAAGCAACTGGATCTCATTGGGTTCAAGGCCAGCCTGGTCTACAAAGTGAGTTCTTAGAGAGTCAGAACTCAGAAAACAAAAACAAGAAAGAAAGAAAGAAAGAAAGAAAGAAAGAAAGAAAGAAATCATGATGTCTGAACAGAGTGTTCAGCAGTTACTCAATCATGTTGGCAGAGGCTGCTCATTCATTCCTGGCACCCAGACCTGAAATAATTAAACAGAAACTATATTATTTAAAACATGGCTTGTCCTATTAACTTATGCATATTTCTACTTCACTTTTAGTCTGTTTTTTTTTTTTTTTGTTTTTCGAGACAGGGTTTCTCTGTGTAACTATCCTGGCTATCCTGGACTTGCTCTTGTAGACCAGGCTGGCCTCGAATTCACAGAGATCCACCTGCCTCTGCCTCCCTAGTGCTGGGATTAAAGATGTGCACCACCGCCCGGCTCACTCTTACTCTTAAATCAACCCCTCTCTATCAATTTGTGCATCACCACAAGGTTGTAGCCTACCAGCAAGATTCTGGTGTCTGTCTCTTCTTGTAGCGTCTCATTGACTCCGCCTTCTTTCTCCCAGCATTCAGTTTAGTTTTCCCACCTAGCTCTGTTCTGCTAAGCCATTGGCTGAAACAGCTTTATTCATTAACCAATAAAGGTAACACACAAACAAAGCCTCACTATAACAGAGAAGATGGCATGCTTCTAAAAGTTTCCAAAGGACTCTAGGTTGCCGTGTTTATGAAGATATTGAGGACTCCACCTTCATATCAGGTGAAACAGAGGGGCAATTTCTCCTGTTGGAAGGGGTGAAGATGTAGAGACGGATCTACAAGCTTAAGTCACTGTGCCTTGTCCTTTGGACGTTGTTAACATGTTCAGTCAGTGTCAAAGTGAGGTCACACTGGACATTCCATCTACATGACGTTAAATGACAAAGGATGGTTGCTACAGTTTGGATGTAATATCCTCCGTGGGCTCTTGTGTTTGGACACTTGTCCCTTGGCTGAGGGCTCTGCTTTTGGGAGACTGAAGAACCTTGTGGAGGTGGAGCCTTGATGGAGGAAGGACATCACTGGGGGCAGGATTTGGGAGCGTACAGTCTGACCACCCTTTCTGTTCTTTCTCTGTGATTCCTGTGTGTGATTCCTGTGTGTGGATGAAATGTGATCTGTCTACTTTCTGACTGTCAGGCCATCTCCGTGCTCCTGCTTCTCTGCTTTCCCTGCTGCGATGGGCTGTGTGTTCTCTGGAGCTGTCAACCAGAATGAACCCTTTCTCCCCTCAGTTGCTTTCCGTCAGGATGCTCTGTCCCAAGTGTGAGTGCGTACGTGTGTGCATGTGCATGTGTGTGTGTAGGCTAGATGTCAACCTGAGGAGTCTCCAGTATGTGTGTTTTTTTTTTAAATTATCTATCATCACCGTTGTTGCTGTTGTGTGTCTCTGGGTTCACAACATATGTGTGCGCACGTGAAGATCAGAGAACAATTTTGTAGAGTTATCTCTCTCCATCCACCTTCTCATGGGTCTCAGGGATGGAACTGGGCGGGGTTGGTAAGCTTGTGCTTTCAGCTGTGGAGCCATTTTTTTCTCGGTCCTCCACTTCGTTTTGAGGCAGGGTCTCTCGTTTTTCCTTGCAACGCACCAACTAGGACAGAGTGGCTTGCAGAAATCCTGCCTCCATCTCTTCAGCTTTGACATTACAAATGGGCAGATTTAAGGCTAAACTTTCGGTCCTTATGTTTGTGTGACGACCTTGTTACCCACTGAGCCATCTCCTCAGCCTGATTCATATGTTTTCAAATAGAGAAGAGTTGTTAGGAGTATTACGTTACATGCTGACATTTTTAGACTGTAGTCAGGTGTGTCGAGTATAAGGAGCCCTGTCTTAATTCCTACCTGCGGGGTATTCTGGAAACCCAAAATAGGTCTCTCTAGGCAGCCAGTTGGGATTGGCACAATGGCTGACAAGTTTTTTGGCTTGTAGGTCTCTGCAGGTATTTCCTCCTGTGTCAGGTGCCTGGCGGTCTGTCCTCAGCGTGTCTCAGGAGATGCTCTGGAGACCCTGCTCCACTCTGTCAGCTGCTGTGGGCCTTTAGCATTGCCTCCTGACTGGAGAGAAAGGGTCAATGAGTCCAGCTGCCACCTCTCAGGTAAAGTACAAAGCATGGGGGTGCTGCTTTTCTGTTTAGAGAGAGAGAGGATATGCAAAGTGGCAGAACGCATTTGGAGGGGAGAGAACCACTTTGGGTGCCTGTTTTTAGGAGCCTTCCACCTTGCTTTTTCAAAGGTCTTCCACTAGCTTGGCTGTCCAGTGAGCCCAGCACAAGATCCCAAGTGTGCTTTACTCTGCCTGACCTTTTCTGTGGGTTCTGGGGATCCGAACTCAGGTTCTCATGCTCGCACAGCCAGCATTTTATTGACTGATGGCGCCATCTCCCCAGCCCTTAGAGCACGGCTTTTCTAAAGGGGCCATTCCCGAGTACTTCTCATCCTTTCTACAGGTTTCAGGAAGTGCACAGGGCTGCAAACACTGTGGCTCAAGTCACTGAGTAAGTGCTGTGTCTATGACAGTGTGCACAGGGGAGGACGGGCACTGTCTGGGGCTGTGCTGTGGCTCAGTTGGTAGAGTATTTACCTAGCACACAGGAAGCCCTGAGTTCTATCCCCGGTACCACATAAAAACAGCCTGTACTCCTAGCACTCAACAGGTAGAGGTATAAAGATCAGAAGTTCAAGGTCAGCCTTGGCTACGTAAAGAATGCAAGGACAGCTTGGGTGGCATGAGACCTTACATCACAACAAATTAAAACAAACAAAAAAGAAAATGAAACGTCTGGAAGATTGTCTAAATGTATACAGATATATTTGTGTGCTGATTTCTAAGTCCACATAAATGATACACCAGGAGACTCATCTTGATTCACATCTGCTGTTTTTATGGAGAATAATTTTTAATAAAAATTTCACAACTCTTAGTAAATCTTCCATTCATGTGTTTCTTCTACATTTTTACATGAAAGGAATGTTAATTAGGGGTTCACCTTTGAGGGGAGAAATTGGCTGAACACCCATTTATTGTGGAGAAAAGATGAGAGATGGTTGCCTCTGTTTTACTCTCTTCCTTTTCCCCTCCCTCTCTCCCTCCTCCCTCCCTCCTCCCTTTTTCCCTTCCTTCCATCCTTTTTTTTTTTTTTTTTTTTTTTTTTGAGACAGGGTTTCTTTGTAGCTTTGGGGCTTGTCCTGGAACTAGCTCTTATAGACCAGGCTGGTGGCCTCAAACTCACAGAGATTCACCCGCCTCTGCCTCCCGAGTGCTGAGACTAAAGATGTGCACCACCCCCGCTCGGCTTCCTTCCATACTTTCTTATATTCTGAATCAGGTTTCCTATAGTCCACGCTGACCTGGAAGTCACTGTATAGCCATGGATGACCTGGGGCTTCTGCTTCTCCTGTGCCGACTCCCCAAATGCTGGGTTTGCAGGCATACATTACCATGCTCGGTTTTATGCAGTGTTGGGGGTTGAACCCAGGACTCTGCGCGTGCTAAGCAAGCAGTCTACCAACTGAGACATATTCCCAGCTGTCGGTTTGTTTCATGAACTTGAAAATATAAAACACCTTTTTTTCCAAGGCTCCTTATCCTCTGACTGAGCCCAAGGGACTCCATCTCTTGATACATCTGCTTCTTGATGTGAAATCTCCTTTCTCCAGCAATAGCTGTGTGCAAAATCACAGCTTCTACTGCAGTTGTATAATTTCCTATGATAAACGGCTAAGTTGAATGCTAATCAAGATTACCTCCTGGTTCTACCTCACAAAGCAATGCACACAAATGCATGACCTACCCTGGAAGCTGGGATTTGTCATTTGCAGACACGTTTGCTCACTTTGACCATGGCAGCCCCCTTCTCTCTGCAAGTGCATGGTAGACTCCCTGTCCAGGCACTTTGGCTGACTTGCTTCCCCGAACCATCCCCCATCCATAGTGTCTGTTCAGGGAAGCAATGTTATTCTGCGTGCTTCAGACTTACCTTGCAGAAACCAAAAGGATTCCTAGTGGCTTGAAGACAATGGAGAAGATAACTATGTGCTTCTCCAAGTCAACCGCTTTCCATAGTCTGGGGCACGGAAGTGATCAAATGGGCAAGACAAATGTAGGTGTTTGTACTTGTGTGTGCATGTGTGCCTGTGTGTTCTTGTTCATGTGTTTGTGTGTGTGCACGTGTGCATGTGGTGGTGAGGGAACAACTGTAGGCATCACCTCTCAAGTGTTAGCCACTTGTTTTTTTGAGACAGGTTCTGGAACTGGCCTGGAACTGCCCAGCAGGCTAGGCTGGCTGGCCATTGAGTTCCAGGGGTCCATTTGCTTCTGCCTCTCTACTCCTGGGAGAAGCAAGCACATACCTGGCTTTCTCATACAAGTTCTGGGGAATCAAACACAGGTCCCTTTTTTTTTGACTTAGCTATCTCTGCAGCTCAGGATTTTTTGGTGTCTTTATACTACACCTATTTATTTAATTAGTGCTTGTGTGTGTCCCATGCCACAGTATTCACAAGGAGGTCAGAGGACAATCGGGAGGAGTCAGTTCTCTCCTTACGCTATGCTGTGTCTAGGGGATTGAACACACGTGATCAGGTTTGGAGGCGGGTGTCTTTCCTCTCTTATCCATCTGACTGGCCCAACCCTTAAAGGAATTACTGTATGTTTGTTTTGTGGGGGTACATGTGTGTTGGGGGCAGAGACCTCATGTGTCAGGACACGCGTGGAGGCCAGAGGACACTTTTTTCAGGTATTGAGTCTCTTCTTGAAATTCAACTCCAGTTAGGCCTAGAGGCAGCCATATTTACGCACTGAGCCATCTCTCCTCCCTGCCATTTCATTATCTTAACCTTGAATATTTGGCCTATAAGAGTGGATCTCAAGAAACTACAAGGCAGGGGCACTTTCCATATGGATACCGGGAGCTGTTCACCACAGGGCAAGCAGACCTGCTAAGATAATTACAGTATATTTGGGTGCTCAGATAGCACCGGGGGAAAGGACAGTCAGTTTCCACTCTGTGAACTGTGCAGGAGTGAGCAGGGCTTTCCTAGGCAGGCTTTTGTTATTTGGTATCTTCTGGTTTTTGCTGCTTTGGCAAGTGGGTCAATAGAAACTACCCTAAGGCCAAATATATGAATATCTCTCTGATGAGCCCATGTCTCCCACAATGGCCTTATAAGGATGACCTCTGGATAGGATGTCCTGGGGTTGAGAATCAATCCACATCGAGGAAGACTTTTCCCCTCCTAGGTCTTAACCTTTCATAGTGAGACGGACAGTCAGGACAGTAGGAAATCGAAACAAGCTATGTTTAGCCGAATTTTACATACCATAATCTCTTTACCATGGTCAAGCAAGGCAGGAATGCTCAGACTGATCGTTCTGGCTTAAATCCATTCCAGAGGGGAGTGATTTACAACTTAACACCATTCTTGACTTTTCCCTGGGAGGGAAGTTAAGTGACCCAAGAATAACACTAGTCTGCACCAGGCTGGGTGAGAACGGCCTTCTAAAGGGTGGTCTCAGACTTAGCTTTTCACCCCAATCTCAGACTCCTTCCAGAGTCCCAGCCAGCATCCAGGAGCACTGCTGTTGAAGAGGCTGGCAGTGTGGTGAGTTATGAAATCTGAGGGAGTTGGTCCCCCGAGTCTCCACTGTCTGCACCCACCAATCTTGACTTGACACAAGCACATGAGACCCAGAGTAAGTCCTACCTTCCTTGCTGCTCCAGTCCTGATTTACAGATCCCTCTGCCCTGTGTTTGATCTAGAAAGACAGGAACGGGTTAGAAGTAGGTTTGGCAGGTCAGTTCAAGTAGAGGAACAAAACCAAGGCCACGATGGGAGAGATTTCAATGGTTAAAAGAAATAAATGTAGGGCTGGGGAGAGGGTTCAGTTAATGAAGTGCTGGCCCTCACTAGCATGAAGACCTGAGTCCAGATCCCTAGAATCCACAAGCAAAATAATCCAGGCATGATGTGTTTAAACAGCCCAGTGCTAGGGAGGAAGGGACAGAGAGATTCCTGGGCCTTGTTAGCTAGCTAGTTTATTTGTATGGGTAAGCTTTAGCTTCAGTGAGGGACCCTGCCTCCATCCCAAACCCTGGCTAAAAGGTGGAGGAGAACGGTAAAGAAAGACACCAGCATAGACCTCTGGTCTCCACAGGCACACACACTTATGCACAAACATACACACACAAAAAAAATTAATGTAAAACTGGGCCACTTAACATAGCCCAAGTGTCTCAAAACCCATTGGCAAAACTTATATATGGATGAGTGAGATGTTGGAATTGGTTTAAGACAGATAGATGTCTTTTGAAACAGTGTTCAGAACACCTTTGGAGGACTCCTAGTTACATAGTTTCTAAAGCAGGAGGTAGCTCATCTTCAAACAGCTGCAGTTGTCAGAGAGGTTTGATGGCGGCACAGAGCTTAGCGGATGCGGAAGTCTGCGGGTGAAAGTCCACAGGCAGATCCCGGCTACCATCTCAGAGCCGCTTGTGGGTGGCTCAGGGGAAAATGATGCTCCTGTGGAGAGAGGTGCTCCTGTGACCTGCTTGTACTCCTCTACCCTGAAGATGGAATGACCTCTGCTAAACCTTTCCCTCTGCTGAGCAGCTAAAACCTATGACCTCAGTTCTCTCTCTCTCTCTCTCTCTCTCTCTCTCTCTCTCTCTCTCTCAAGACAGGATCTCCTGGCTGGCCTGGAACTCACAGACAACTGACTGCTTCTGCTTTCTGAAGGCTGGGATTAAAGGTGTGTGCCTTTGGCACCACACCTGGCTCATCACCCTAGCTTCTAAGAGCAACAGAGAGGTGGGGAAGTGGCTCAGTCAGTAAAGGGCTTTGCTGTGCAAGTGTGAGGACCTGAGCTCATTCCTAAGAGCACACATTAAAAACAAACATGCAAACAAATAAACAAACAAGGCATGGAGAATTGAGGAGTGGAGGAGTAGGCCTGTCATCCAGCATTTGAGGAGGCAGAGACACGTGGATTCCCCGCGGTTCAAAGGCCAGCCAGTCTAGCCAAAGGGTAAGTTTCAGGACAGTGAGAGACCCTGTCTCAAAACCAAGAGGTCTGGAGAAGGACCGCTAGCCTCCAAGATTGCATACACCTGCGTACACATCTGAACTTGCATATGCGTGCGCGCGCGCACACACACACACACACACACACACACACACACACACACACACACACACACAGTGATTGACAGGGTCTCTCCCTGTTTCCTTTGGGGTAAAATTTCTTTATATCCTCAAAATATAGCCCTGGCATGGGCATGGTTGGGTAAATTTGCACTGTTGCTCATGGGTCTCTACACTTATTGCCTAGAGTCTTCCACTAACTTTGATGGGATGCAAGTTGGGGCAGATGAGCAGAGACATCTTTGTTAGCATGAAAAAGACCAGTGTGGCTCCTCTTTGCTTTCCCATGGTAGGCAAAGCTTCGTGGCCAAGCAGGACCCAGGTGGAGTGTCCTGCACAGCTGGAACCCCTAGGAATCAGCCTTCCATTGGAAAGCAAGCACTGTTTGCTGGGGTGCAGCTCAAGGGTAGAGCAGCTGCTCAGTACCACAGAGTCCTGGATCAGATCCTCAGTCCCCAAACCAAACAGACCAAACCAACCCACAGGATCTAGTGGTTTCTCTATATATCATGTCAGGGACTTTTCCCTTAAGATGTTTTAAAAACTGTAGCTCCAGGGAGCTGGTGACACAGCTCAGCAGCTAAGAGGACCCAAGTTCAGTTCCCAGCACCCATTCTAGATGCCTTGCAACTGCCTGTAACTCCAGCTCCAGGTGAGCTAATAAAACCCATATACATAGTTAAAAACAAAGGAGACTGGAAACCTAAGAACTGGGGCTCACAGCATCATGTTTTTTTTCAAGACAGGGTTTCTCTGTGGCTTTGGAGCCTGTCCTGGAACTAGCTCTTGTAGACCAGGCTGGCCTTGAGCTCACAGAGATCCTCCCGCCTCTGCCTCCAGAGTGCTGGGATTAAAGGCGTGCGCCACCACCGCCCGGCTATGGCATCATTAATGCAGCTCCACGCAGGAGTTCAGTGGACAAAACAAAAGAAGAGAATCCACTAAGAACCAAGTTAGAAAGTCACAAACCTACGTGTCAGTTATGGTCATAGAATGAATACTGCTGAAGATAGTGAGACCACGGAGCATTTTTAATCAGTTAAGCACACTTTTGCAGTGCTCAGAGTCTTATTCGTGTTAGGCAAGTGTTTTACCACTGCGCTGTATGCACCCTTAGTCCTTTAATTGGTGTGTGGCAGGTGCGTGTTTGCTCATATGTGTAGGTGCGTGTGAACATGTGTGTATCTGTGTGGAAGCCAGAAGTCAATTCTGGGTGTTCATTGCACAGTCTATGTAATTTTTTTGAGTTGGCATATCTCACTGGCCTGGAGTTCATCAGGTAGGTTAAGCCGGCTGGCCAGCAAGCCCCAGGGATCCACCTGCCTGCCTCCAACTCTGGTTGCTAAGATTATAAGCATCTGACACCCCCCAGTCTTTAGACACATGTTCTGGGGGGGAGGGATTAGAACTCAAGTCTTCATGTTTGTTTGACCAGCACTTTACTGATTAAGACAGTTCCCCACCCTTTAATCAATTTTCTTTTCTGTTTGGACCTTCCTTTGAGTTCTATGAACAGCTTTTATGAACCTTGGAGTCCTTTGATCAACAGGCTTCACGTGGCAAAATTTTTGCAGAGTTTGGGTAAAATTTCTGTCTTCACTGTTGGCTTAGCTCATCCAGAATGACACTCTGGTCATCAAAAACATCATTTAAATTAATTTCCTGGGCAATAATGTGGGGTTCTGGAATTTGAGCTATGTGTGTTGCCTGGTCCATGTTAGGACTTAGGCAACCCAGCCAGGCATGGCCAAGAGTGCAAAGAGGTGGTGATTAATTTAGGGGTCAAGCGTTTAAACATCTGGTGTCTGTGTGCTGCTTGCTTCAGTTCCTACACCTCTGCTCAGGCAGAAGGAGCTGGGAGCCCCCCTGCTGCCTTTATTTCCAGCTGAGTTGCCTGGCTCTCAGTCCCTCAGCTTCTCCAGACGCAAGCCCTAGGGGGACCGCGCACTGCAGTTTGTACCACCGTGTGGCGACTTTACGCTATGACACATGGTCCCTCTGCGCTCTTTCCTCGCTCTCAGCCCTCTCTTCTGCTAGCTCCCAAGGGCCACGTTTTAGCCCTGACCCCTCTCCAGACATTTGGAGAGGCTCTCCAGAGTTTGATCCATCTCAAGGCGGGGTTCCATGTCTTGGAGGACCCCCAGAATCAGCCGTGCAGGACTCTCACTGTCCCTAAGATCTCTCAAAAGCCTATACAGTGGTAAGAAATTAAGCAGCGCAAGACCAAACCAGAATGAGGGGACTTCAGGGATGGCTCGGTGGGGGAGAGCGCATGCTGTGCAAGCGTAAGGCCCTGAGTTCAGATCCCCAGCAGGTATGTAAAGAGTTGCGTGTGGCTATGCAAGCGCCTGTGACCTCAGACCAGTGATGGATAGAGACTTGAGAATCACTGGAGGTTGCTGGCTGCCAGCCTCCTTCTAGGTTCTGTGAGTTAACTCTGTTTCAGGGCTAGAAGGTGGATATAGAGTAGGACGCACTATAGTTTGCCTTCCCTGGCCCCTGCATTCAAACATCCGCATACATATAAACCACACGTATACACTCCCCACAGATACACCACACACACACACACACACACACACACACACACACACACACACACACGCACGCACACACACCAATAAATACATAAGAAAAGTCCTCAAAACCCAGAGTGAGCTCTAGACTAAAGCAAGGGCAGCACCCCAAGTTCAATACCCACGTGGGGCTGCCGCTGAGACAGGAAAGTGGATGGCCTCTGATGTCCACAGAAGGGTTCCAGTGCTTGCATTTTCTCTTGGCCCACAGATCTCCCAAATGTTCTTTCTCCACAGTGTACCCCCCACCCCCAGTTTTATACTTAGCAGATGGTGTTCAAACAAGTCAATGAGCAGAAGCTGCAAAAGGCTTAAAGGGGGGAAAAAAAAAGACAGTGAAACTCATATATTTCTTCAAACGATAAGATGAAGTGCAGATGTTTGAAGACTGGCGATGGTGCCGCCTGCGACTACAGCTCCACTTAAAAGAAGAGTCCGCTCGTGTTTAACGTTGGACAAGCCCGGTAGCTGTCACGGCATGATTTACAGAGCTTGTTTGTGAGATTTTATGTTACTGGGGACCCGGCAATGAAAACCCCATCCCCTCTGCCTGTCGGCATCATCTCCCGGAGTCCGTGGTAGAATTGTGGGGTGCACTTGGTACTCCACAGCCAACCTGTGGTCCTCTGACTTCCCTTCCATCCTGGACACCTAAACTGACCCCTCTGTGGGGTTCCTGGTCCTTGGAAGTGTCCCATTCTTACCTGACACCTGCAGTCAGATTACTCTCAAATTAAGCTTGACAAAGTTGCTAAAGGCGAAACAGTTGTGTGGCAGAATCCAGCTGCATATAGAAAACAGCTGCTTCCAGCCTTTCTTTTCTTTTTTTTTAAAGGAAGAAAAGAATCTCCACAGAGTGTTTAAAATGTGAACATAGAGGTTATCTTAGAAAGGCCAGCAGAGGCCTGTGATCAGCACGGTGCTGGGTAGCCATGGCTCTAGTAAAACCTGCTTTGGGGAGGACTTGTTCCTAGGGCATAAATATTTATTACCAACCCAAGCCGGGGACCCAAGACCTTCTCTGAATATAAATTTCCCTTTCTGCCTCTGTCTTCCAAGGCTTTCTTTCTTTTCTACATTTATTTTTTTTTGCTTATTTCTCTATTATGTTGTTTGTGTTCACACACACGAATGAGCCACTCTGCACATAGATGTGAGGTCAGAGAAATTTGAAGGAGTCCAGTGTTTCTGCCCACAATGGTGATCTGGGAGCTGGACTCGGATCACCAGACTTGGAACAAGCAACTCCCCCACACCAAGGCTGATTTTTTTTGTTTGTTTCTGTTTTTTGAGACAGGGTTTCTTTGTGTAGCCTTGGCTGTCCTGGAACTCACTCTGTAGACCAGGCTGGCCTCCAACTCACAGAGATCCGCCTGCCTCTGCTCCCCAAGTGTGGGATTAAAGGTGTGTGCCACCACCACCTGGCTGTCCAAGGCTGATCTTAAGGAAACTGAACACATTGTATCTTCTGGACATCCATGCTTATTCCCAAGTAGGACCAAGACAGACATCTGTGAATTCAGATATGTATGCTTATTAGAACATGTGCACAGGGCCCTTCGCCCAGGTGGCTATGGGATGGGTTTGAGTCCAGGAAGAAGCAGAAGGAGGAGCCCTCAGCCATCTCTGGCCTCTGAAGTCAAAACGTGTACAGTCTTTGAAGTCCACAACTCAGGTGCCAGCCTCTCCCAGCAGCCTAAGGGGAGGAAGTCATTCGTTTTCAAGTGAGGGAGGAAATGCCTTGGGATCCGGATGTTTCCATTAAGCGAATCCTTGAAAAGAAATTTTGTAGAGGATGGGGGGGGGGGGGGAGAGAGAGAGAGAGAGAGAGAGAGAGAGAGAGAGAGAGAGAGAGGAGTGAAGCATGAAAGATATGAGTTAGGTAGGAGGCAGCATGTAGGGGCCAACAAGGACCTCAGGAGGGAGCCAGGAAGGTAGTGGGTAGCTTTCAGATCAGTGTTGCTGGGCAGAATTCATTGCAGTGCAACTCGAGGATGCGGGTTCTCTCTTAGAAGCTGGAGCATCTCTAAGCCCTGCCTCACACTCGGGGTGAGATGGGATCAGAGGGAGTGTGGGTGTGCAGTGCAGAGGCAGAAGTCCCTGGCTCGGAAACAGAGCAGAAGGAAAAGCTACTGCGGGGAAGGCATCCTTCGATCTTCAGAAGTGATGCATGGCATGCACCCCAACCCCCAGAACAAATACATAAAACTAAGCATTTATCTAATTATTCTTTATCAATAAAAAAAATGGGAGTCAGATATCAGGGTAAGAACCTGAATGATCAGAGAAGTTTCGGGAAGCTACCAGTCACCTCCTGTCTCCCATTCCTCCATGCGAAAGGGCTGAGTCTCTCAGTCTGGTCTTACTACTTCCTGTCTTCTATCTGTCCTCACTCCTCCTCAACCTCTGCAGTTAATTTTGGTCTGCTAGTGCTAGCTCGGCCCTCTGCCTCAGAGCAAACTTTATCGTCAGAATGCAATCAAAATATCATACAACATAAAATAATCTCAAAAAATTCCCATTTCTGTGTTCAGAGTCAGGAGGATGGACAGTAGGATTTCCCAGGATCTGGCCTGCTTTCATGTTGAACACAGCCACAGTGCTTGACCCTGGATTTGCTGGCAAGGAGCCACAAAATCCAAGCTAGAATGACCCCTGGAGTCTTTGCCTTCTTTCCCCCAACATTTACACAAAACCTCATTGGGAAACTCCTAAAGCCACGTGACTCCTATTTAACGGTTTAAAGTTACGTTGTAGCACATATTATGTTTTTACTTTTTATGTCTTCAATGTTTTATGTATGTCTCAATTTCTGTTTGATACAGGGTCTCATGTAGCCCCGGCTGACTTTGAACTCATTAAATAGCTGGACTTCTGATGTTCATGACCTCACTTCTGAAGTGTCAGGATGAGAGGCATACAACCACAGAGCCCAGATCGTGCTGTGGATGGAAGACACTGCTTTGTGCATGCTGGGTAAACACTCTGTCGTTGGCGCTGGGCCTTCAGCTCTCCCTTACATTTATACCCCTTTCCTCTGTGTGGGAATTCCCTACCATATAAGTGAAAGAGGCGGTTGTGTCGGGGAAGGGTTGGCCAAACCGCTCTTCTGTCTGTTGTTGGCCAGCCAGACCATTGCCTATCTGCTTCCCTGTTCCTGTGAGAACTGGAATTTTTTGCTCTGAGCCTTGGTTTCCTCATTGTCAAAGACCAGGGGACTTTGCAGGACGATTGGGCTGATCAAAACCACTGGAGACAGTGCACTGGATCCATGCCTGCTACCCAGCAGGTACTCAATAAATAGTGAGCTTCTTGCCACCTGCAGGGCAATCCAGATGAAAGAAAAGACAGACTAAGGCTGGAGGGTACCCGTGACTAGATGGGAGTACTAAGTCACAGCATCCACAATCCATCCTTAAATTGTACACGCACAAGATGACCTTTAGTCTCAATTGTCAGCGTGGCAGGATCTACAGTCACCCAAGAGCTGAGCCTCTGCATCCACCAGTGAGAGTTTATCTAGATTAGTTAAGTCTCCAGGCCTGCCTGGGAGGCGTTTTCTGGATTAGGTTAGTTAAAGTGGAAGGCCCACCCTAAACTTTCCTTGGTACTTTCCTGATGTAGAGTCGTGGGAAGGTTTCCTGATGTAGAGTCGCCGAGGTGGGGGTTGTTTTTTGCTTTCTTGTCTTTGTCTCTTTCTGGCAAGTGCTGCTGTCATTGTTGCCATCACCACCGTCCTCCCCTGACATCAGAATGAAGTTTCTTTGGACCCCTAACCTGGGCTGAAGAGCAGTGAGTATTCAAGAATCTTCCATGCTCTTGGTACCCAACTAGGATGACTGAGACGTGCAGCTTCGTGGATGAGCATCTCCTGCTCTCCCACTTTCTGCGATACAAAGACTGGCATTGCTGGACTATTTGCCCTTTATTGTGTATGCCAATTGAATAAAGTTCCTTCTAATATACATCCATTTTATTGATTTGTTCTTTTGGGAAAGCCTAATACACATATGTCTCAAATAGCACTGTCACCCCCGAAGGATCTCACTCCCACAACCTGGCTGGGATCTGGGAAAACAGTTGCCAGAATTTTTCTCTGTCCAGGCTCTCATCCCCACATCTATTCCCTTTTTCTGTATTTTTACCTCATGAAAATGGACACATACTGCCCATCCCCTGCCCACTGTTCCCTTCCCTACCTAGGTTGGACCAATCCCAGCCCAGTTCCTGTTCTCACAAGGCTCCCATTGCTCTACCAATTAGAGATTGTTGAGGTTGTTACTTTGGTCTGTTATTAGTTCACTCTTTTGGGTGAGTAGAAGTTTACTTACCATCTACCCTCAACTTTGGTCCATGACCTCCCTTGGGTCACTCACTGGCTTCTTTGATTGACATGTAGGCCTTGGTTAATATTATTTGTTGAATGGATGAATGACAAAGACCTGAGTGTTCTGGGAGTTCTTGCAGGGCCATATTGGTCTCCATCTCCTTGCACAGGGTGTCCTCCTTGAGCATCTGTTCCCTGCTGTGAACTGGGTCCTCCAGTATGCATTCCTGTGAATTGTGCTGCATGCTCAGTGGGAGGTAGTCTCCATTCCGGTGTAGTTCTCAGTAACCAGCCAGATTCAGCACTACCCTTGGTGTGTGTGTGTGCCATTTACTCATGGTGGTGATTTGGGAGAAGGGAAAGGAATTGACATGGTAAACCATGGTTTACCTGGGGGCAACTAGCTGCTTTCCAGTCCTGCCCACCCCTATGGGGCAGGGAGGGCTTGAATTCAAGCTGGGCCAGAGGAATGATTTCTCACAAGGCTTTTCTCTGAAGAAGATCCAAGGTCTATAAATATACGTTTTGCCTAAGGACAAGCTAAATCAAGGGTAAGTAGTTGGTGTGATGGTGAGCGGGACAGGCTTACTGAACTAGGAAAGTGTACCTCTGGGTGTGCCTGTGATGATGTCTCCAGAGATGAGGAGCAGATCACGAGGCACCTGGGCTGGAGAGCGGCTGAGCCTCCTCATGCACTCCTGTGATGGCATTATTGGAAGGTGGTGACAGGCCAGAGGTGGGGCCTGGTGGGAAGAAGCAGGTCACTGGGAGCTGATCATTGGAGGGTGTACTTGTCCTGTCCACTTCCTGTATCCCCCTTTCTCTGTTCCTGTCCCTCCATGATGTGAGCCCCTCCTCTGATCCCCTGTTGCGATTGGCTTAAAACAATGAGCCACAGAAAACATTTCAATCTTAAGGTTTTCACCCTTGGGTGTTCAGTGGCAGTGACTCAAAAGCCTGACTAAGAGAGTTGGTTCATAAGTAATTTCTGCTCTGCCCCAGACGGGCTTCTTGCTTGTCTGGGGAGGGACCTCTATCCTTTTCGGAGTAGTTGGCATCTATGCTGTGGAGAAGGAGGCGTTGGAATGCCAAGCTCTGGACATGTGCCATCGATGACTGACCAACTGAGCAAGCCATGGGGGAGGGGAACTAACTCTTCTCAGTGTTGTGTCTGAGAGCACAGTGATGAAGATATGGGGATAATAATGGTTTTTGTGTGTCAACCTGACTCATGCTACAGTCATCAGTGAGGAAGGAGCCTCGGTTGAGAAAACGCCTCCATGAGATCCAGCCGTAAGGCATTTTCTCAATTAGTGATCAATGGGGGAGGGCCCAGCCCATGGTTGGTGGCTCCATCCCTGGGGGTTAGTGGTCCTGAGTTCAATAAGAAGGCAGGTTGATCAAGCCAGGGAAAGCAAGCCAGTAAACAATACCACTCCATGGCTTCTGCATCAGACTGTGCCTCTGGGATCTGCTCTGCTTGAGTTCCTATCCTGACTTCTTCAGTGGTGAATAGCAATGTGAAAGTGTAAGTCAAACAAACCCTTTGCTCCCCAACTTGCTCTTTGGTTATGGTGTTTTGCTGCAGCAATAGAACCCCTAACTAAGGCAGTAGTGATGGTGATGGTGGTAACGATGATGTAATGATGATAACAGTGGTGGTAATGGTGATGATGACAATGGTGATGATAGGGATGGGGTTGATGATGATACCCCACAGCTAGCCTGTCTTGTAGAAAGGCAGCTCTACTGTGATGTAGCTAGTAAAGTTACTAGTAACTAGTTACACAGTTACATTAATGAACTAGTAAAGCTCACCTCTGTGTGGATCTGCAATGATGTTATCCAGAGATAAGTAGTAACCATCACCTGCTTTTCAAATGTATATTAAATGCCTTCTCACTTGAGTTTAAGACCCAGACTGCACAGATAACTGTTCCAGGTGCATCTGTGCTGTGCTGTGCTGTGAGGAAGGCCCAGAAGGAGCACAGTTCACAAAGATGTTCTTTGTCCTCTTCGGATCCCAGGTCTTCCCCCACACAGGGTCTGCATCATGACTGGTGTGACCATTCAGCCACTAGGAAGCCAAATCATGGCCCCGTAAGGCTGTACTCCAATGACATGATAGGTAGGTATTAATGGACTTTGTGTCTTGATCAGGAATATTCCATTGTGAAAGTGCTTCTTGGGCTTGGCTTGCTGATGCCAGCAATGCAATTATTATTTAATTGATTAATAGGCATGGGTGACTAGTAATTAAGGTATTATCTGTTAGCTGGGAAAAAAATCTTACAAAACCAGCACGTTGTTATTGGCCTACTGACAGAAGGGTGCCCTTGCTTCTGGGGATCATGGAGTCAGTGCCCCTTTCCAGTGTGTTATAAAGAAAATAAATGACACCCATTAACACATCCCTCGGAACCCACAGATCACCCTTCTTGCCACTGTAAAAAGTGAGCTTTGTCGGTATGAAATTAGTCCTTAATCTCTGATCTGAAGGTGACCGGTCCGGGAGCTAGCCTTCCTGGAGGTTGGCTTAGGCAGTCTACGGAAGCAGCCTTCACTGTCTGAAGCCCTGGGCTTCCGTTGCCTCCTTCCTTCTTTGACTGTTGAAAACTTTCCTCTGTGGCTAACACCTAGGAACAATGTAACATGTAACTTCTAATTAAACTTTTCAATATGTGGCAAAATTGTACTGAATGAATAAGTAAAGGCTGCATAATGGAAGCCTATTAGCCAAGTGAATATACTCTTTTAAGTCAAATTTCTATACCACTTTTGTATTATCTCCCATCAGAAGAGAACGTGCAATTACCAATTTTATCTTATCTGGGATTATTATGAAAAAGTAGTAAAGGAAACTTCATTCCAGGAGCCATAATGTGATTTTTGATTAATAGGGGCTCTTATGTGACAAGAATATTTCTCTCAGGCAAAGTGTGCATTCGGCTTTCTGTGTGAACTGGCTTGGAAGCTACATCTCAGAGGAATGATTGCTCAATAATTGGACACAGGTATCTACGTAGAGGTCAGATTTGCAAGGCACTCCAAAGGATGAGAAAGGCAGGTAGGCTAGTTGACACTGACTTCTAACTTGACAACCTAAAATCACCAGGAATGACAGACTCAGTTGAGGGTTTGTCTGTCTGTGGGGGGTTGTCTTGATAGTCAGCTGATGTAGAAGGGTCCAGGCTACTGTGAAGAGCATCGTTCCATGGGCAGGCGTTCCTGGGCTAGATAAGAATGAGCCTATGAGAAAACCACCAAGCAGTATTCCTCCATGTTTTGTGCTTCAAGTTCCTGCCCCGACTTCCCTCAGTGATGAACGGTCGGGCATTGTAAGCCGTATAACCCCTTTCCCCTAGGAAGTTGCTTTTGGTCAGAGAGTTCCATCACAATGACAGAAAGGGAGCTAGAACAGCAGGGAAAGGTTGGTTGGGCTGCACAGAGAGCAATTTTAAAAAATCAAATATGTCTGGGTTTGCGTGTGCATGTGTGCACGTATGTGTATGTAGACACATATGTACCGTAACTCAATTCTGGAGGTCAGAGGGCAGCATCACTGCCAGTCCTTATATTCTCCTTGTTTGACTCAGGTTCTCTTGTTCATTTCTAGCTTGTCTGGACTTCTGAGGATTCTCTTGTCTCTTCCTCCATAGGAGTGCTGGGATTAGAGATGTGAACTACTGTGAGCTTTATATGAGTTCTGAGGATCTAAACTCAGGTAGTCTTGCTTGAGTGGCTTGTAGGTTACCTCCAAAACCCATTAGTTTTTATTAGTTGGTTCCCAGCATGTCCAGCATAACGTAGATGCATGGGTAGGTAGTAAAAAGAAAAGTACACAAAGCTCCAATGTGCTTGCTGGAAGCCTCTGTCAGGTGGGGCCTCCTCTGCCCTCTTGTTTAAGCCAAGTCACTTTCTCTTTTTACATTAAAGAATGTTTATTGTATTTTATATTATGAGTGTTTCCCCCTGCATCCGGTTATGTGTACCATGTGCATGCCTGGTATCCGTGAAGGTCAGAAGAGGGTGTCAGGTTTCCTAGGTCTATAGTGATGGACAGTTGTGAGCTACCATGTAAGTGCGGGAAGTGGGGGCTTCTGCATAACCGCTGAGCCATCTGTCCATCTCCCCAAACCCATTCTTAATGAACAACAGATACTTAAGTTACGCGTGTCTCTGATGTCAGCACCTTCTCCCACTCCAACTGCAAGGAGATGGTTTGGATCTGAATTCAAATATTTCAAATTTACTTTCCCAAGAGAAGCAGGCTAGGTAACGTTGCCTCTACTCCTGTCTTTACACGGGAGTGACCTGTATATTGAACAGTCACTTGGGAAGTATCAGGGAGGGACAAGGAAGGACCTGCTTTGGGGCGCTGCAAAGAACCCGAGGTGGACCGGTGTTTGTACTCACCACTTCTCTAGAGGTGGGGATGTGGGTTGATCTTCAGCACCTGTGCCAGTTAGTGTTGCCAACTTGACACAAGTTAGAGTCATCTGGGAGGAGGGAACTTCAGTTAAGAAAATTCTTCCATCAGACTGGCCTGGAGGCATGTCTGTTTGACATTTTCCTTGAGCATCAATTGATGTGTCAGACGGTGTGTGCAGTGCCACCTCTGGGCAGGTGGTCATGGGAGGGAGAAGAATAGCAGCTGCTAATGGATCTGGAAGTACATCAGCGGGTAGCATTTCTCCATGTTTTCTGCCTCAGCTTCTGCCTGAGTCCTGCAATGACCACCACTTAATGGTCCACTGTGATCAGGACATATAAGTCAAGTAAACCCTTTCCTCCCAAAGTTGATTTTGGTTAAGGTGTTTATCACAGGATCAGATAGAAAACTAGGAGGTTCTTGAATGGTTCTTGGAATGATCACCTTTCCCCGAATGTGCAAGAATCCTAACCTATCAGGAGCTCTGCTTTCCTAGCCAGGAAACAAAGATGCAGCCTTCACAAGGATTGTATTAGTTAGCTTCCTGCTGCTGTAACAAAATGCCAAAGAAAATTAATTTAAAGAAAGGAAGATTAATCTTGGCTCATGGTTGCAGAGGTCTCTGCTCATACTTACAAGATCAAGGCTCTATCATCCCCGGGCTGTGGTGAGGCAGAATGTCACGGCAGGGAGAGCGGGGTGGAGCAAAGCTACTCGCTTCATGATGGCCAGCAGACAAAGTCAGACGCAAGCAACAGGTCCCACCTCTGAACATGGCTGCACTGGGGACTGAGATTCCAGAATATGAGTGGGGTGCGTGTGTGTGGGAGGGTGCGTGTGTGGGGGGTGCGCGTGTGTGTGTGTGTGCCTGTGTGTGTGGGGTGCGTGTGTGTGGGAGGGTGCGTGCGTGTGTGTGTGCCTGTGTGTGTGGGAGGGTGCGTGTGTGTGGGGTGCATGTGTGGGTGTGTGTGTGTGCCTGTGTGTGTGGGGTGCGTGTGTGTGGGGTGCGTGTGTGTGGGGTGCATGTGTGGGTGTGTGTGTGTGCCTGTGTGTGTGGGGGTGCGTGTGTGTGGGGGTTCGTGTGGGGGGGTGCGCGTGGGGGGGTGCGTGTATGTGTGGGGGTGCGTGTGTGTACGTGGGGGATGCATTTCAAATCTAAACCACAGCAGGGTCGACTGTGGGAACTGGGGGTGATGTTTTCAATCTCACTTCATCACTTTGTTTTCTTGACACTTGGTCTCCTGAAGCCTCACATGTGTAGCTGGGAATGACTTTGAATTCTGCTCTTCCTTCCTATCTCACTTGCAGAGTGTTAGCACTCTCGGTTTATAGGGTACTGGGAATGGAACCCAGGGCTGTGCAGACGCTAGGAAGGACCCTACCCACTGGGTTCCAGTGCCAGGGGAGACAGTGTTGTAATGCGCAGTCATAGCTGTCACAAGTGAAGCCACCACTTGCTACCACACAATGGGCTGATCCAAGTAAGAGCACCCAGTCACTCACTCCTGGAGTTCTCTGCATTTCCTTGAAGCTGGGTCACGGTCATTCCATCCCAGAGACTCCTTGGTTGGTACAAGAACCCTGGTCTTACTTGTTTCACCTCCAGAATAAGTGACGTCACTGCTGGGGAGCCAAACATTTGCCAAGAAAGTAGACTGAGATTTAATTCTATGGAAAAATATTCTCTGCTTTCCAGCATGTGCTAGAATAATGGATACTCGCTAGAACACATCCTCTTTTACCAGTTTTCTTCTAGAAGTTTCTCAGACAGAACATGATTGGGGCTGAGGAGATGCTCAGTGGGTAAAGTATGAAGATGTTAGTTTGGAATAGAACCCATATAAAAAGCTGGGCCTAGTGCCGTGAGTGGAGGAAGTGGAGATTGGGGGAATCTCTGGGCTCAATAGTCAGTCATTCTAGAAAAAAATGGATGAACTCCAGGTGCACTGACAGACCCTGGCAAGAAAAGTGTAAAGGGGGATTGAAGAAGACACCCATGCAAGTACACACACAGAGATACACACACACTCTCACAAGCCGCTCACACACATAGTCACACCCTTCTGCGCACACCACACACATATTCACACCCTCACACCCTCTCTCATACACTTCACACACACATGTAAATACGGATAAAACAAATTTCAAAAATAGATTGTTGAGAACAGTTAGTAAGGGCCTACATGGGGCCCTGGGCTCTGTTCTCACCATGGTATAAACTGAACATGATGGTGGACACCTGTAACTCCAGCAGGTGGAGGCAGGGAGACCAAAAGCTCGAGGTCGTCCTGTGTGTGTATGTATGTGTGTATGTATGTATGTATGTATGTATGTATATACACACATATATACATGCATATATATGTGTGTGTGTATGTAGTGTATAATAAAATGTTCTGTAAAGTCCTCTTTTTAAATTGAGTTTGAAGAACATGAAAGCAGTTTGAGGTGGGGACTTCAGGGCTCTTGAGGTCCTTATTTTTATTTATTTATTTTTTGAGCTGGAAATAGAACCCAGGGTGGTAACCATTTTCTCAACTGGGATGGTTCCTAGACCCCCTCAGTTTTCTTAGGTTGGACAGTCACAAGACGCTACCCAGTTTGGCTTATGCCTTTTGTTGTTGTTGTTTTTGAGACAAAGTCTCTCTGTGTAGCCGTGGCTGTCCTGGAACTCATTTTGTAGACCAGGCTGCCCTTGAACTCACAGAGATCCACCTACCTCTGCCTCCAGAGTGCTGGGATTAAAGGCGTGTACCACCAAGTCCAGCATGCCTATGCCCTTTTGGTATTACTGGGGTACCCCGAAACTAAGCACAGCTCAGAGGCATTTACAGTGTGGCCACTTCTACTTTCAGAGAAGTCCACTTCCGGTTTGCACAGGAAGAAACTCTCTGCTCTGTCCGGTCTCTATGCTAGTGAGACACAGGCCCTGTGAGCCACCCTGTTGTCTGGTGCATCTGTGCTCTAAGAAACTCCCAATGCATCTGGGAAAGCAGAGACCTTGGAGGAAAGAGGCCTTTAAGGCAGTACAGGAGACCCCAGAGTCAGGGTTGAGCCTGAGTTGGGCTGCAGCATTTCTCCAGTGGACCTGGCCTCTTCCCAGCTCGGCCACACAATTGTGGGGAAAAAAATTCTAGGCTCACCACAAAGGGTAAAGGGTGGACCCAGGCAGACTTGGCTCCTGCCTGAGGTGGGGTGGCACCAGCTCCTGCCCACTACAGACTAGGATGTGGAAGGAGGAAGGCAAATTACCCAGAGAGGCAAGGTAATTGGCTTCTTCCTCAGGACTGTTTCCTTTTTGAGGCAGAATGCTATAATTGGAAGGATACAAACATTGGCTGGCTGCAGATAAAGCCACCAAAAAAGGCGCATTTTGGGGTTCCAGGTGTTAAACCTTGTCATTAGACCCTGGACTGTGGTTTGGCGCAGCTTCCCAAAACCTGTTCTTTACACAACACCGGAACACTGCCAAACTCAAACCAACATATAGGTCCTCTTTATGGGGTGAGGTCTGAGCTGCCTATCCTGTGACTTGACCTCAGCTGGTCTGCAGACCCTCCCAGTCCATCTCTCTTCTCTCTCCCATAGCCACTTAGAATTAGCACTGAAAAAGAAGAGCTAAGCAATAAACGTGTCAAAGCGTTTTTCTAAGTTATGTACGATACTCCAAATAAAAATCTCACCTCTTCTAATCATGAGCCTATATATTGTTTTGTTGTTGTTGTTTTAATTTTAAGTCTGTCCCGGAATTCACTTTGCAGACCAGGCTGGCCTTGAACTCACAGAGATCCACCTGTCTCTGCTTCTCGAGTACTGGGATTAAAGGCATGCACCACCACTGCCCCAGAAAATGTGACTGCAGGATGTTTGCCTATGGGGTACCACTCAAACTGCAGCAGGCACATGACTCTGGCCTCAGCATGTCTACTCTTAGGGACCCCCTTCACTCTTAGGTAGATACATATCTTTCCTTCCTGTCTGACATGTCTTGACCATGGAGACGATTGGTTTAGGGCTTGTCATGTGAGTAAAGTTGGACCTTATAAGGAGTGTGTGTGTGTGTGTGTGTGTGTGTGTGTGTGTGTGTGTCTGTGTTTGATACAGAATCTTTAACTGGTCTCTAACTTGCCATGAGACCTGCCTTTCTCCAGCTCCTTGATGCTGGGACAACACACACATACTACCTTGCTTGGGGTTTTCCTCTGGGTTCTGGGACTCAAGCTTAGGCCTGCATGCGTGTGAGGTAAGATCTTTACTATCCGAGTCATCTCCACAGCTCTGTGGATCACTTATCAGATCAACCAGTCATTATTCTCAAGTTGCTATCTGGAGGGATAATGTGGGCCTGGGGACTTTCAGGGACACTTATACGTAATAACCTTTCTGAAGAGAGTTTCAGCCTAAACACAGCAGACTAGCACAGAGAAAGGCAGGGTCCTGGGTATAACCTCTGAACTCTTGGATCCAGCACTACCTCCAGATAAGACTGAATTTCAACTGACTAGATATGTGTGCTCATGACCTTTCTCTATGCCACCTCTTTTTTTTCTGTTTATTTATTTAATTAATTTATTTATTTTATTATTTTTTTTTTAATTGAAGAAAAAAATTTCTGCCTCCTCCCAGCCTCCCATTTCCCTCCCCCTCCTCCCACTCCTCTCCCCCTACCCCCACTCCTCTTCCCCTCCCTCTCCAGTCTGAAGAGCAGTCAGGGTTCCCTGCCCTGTGGGAAGTCCTAAGTCCTCCCCCCTCCATCCTGGTCTAGGAAGGTGAACATCCAAACTGGCTAGGCTCCCACAAAGCCAGAACATGAAGTAGGATCACGACCCAGTGCCATTGTCCTTGGCTTCTCAGTAGCCCTCATTGTCCGCCATATTCAGAGAGTCCCGTTTTATCCCATGCTTTTTCAGTCACAGTCCAGCTGGCCTTGGTGAGGTCCCAATAGATCAGCCCCACTGTCTCAGTGGGTGGGTGCACCCCTCGTGGTCCTGACTTCTTTGCTCATGTTCTCCCTCCTTCTGCTCCTCATTGGGACATTGGGAGCTCAGTCCGGTGCTCCAGTGTGGGTCTCTGTCTCTATCTCCATCCATCGCTAGATGAAGGATGGGGGGAACTTGGGGAAACGGGATGATTGGGATAAAGGAAGGTTGGATAGGGGAGCACGGAAGTACATATCTTAATTACGGGAGCCATCTTAGGGTTGGCAAGAGACTTGAACCTACAGGGGCTCCCAGATGCTTAGGGCGATGTCCCCAGTTAGTTTCTGGGGCAGCTGAGGATAGGGAACCTGAAATGACCCTATCCTATAGCCATACTGATGAATATCTTGCATATCACCATAGAACCTTCATCTAGCGATGGATGGAGATAGAGACAGAGACCCACACTGGAGCACCGGACTGAGCTTCCAATGTCCCAATGAGGAGCAGAAGGAGGGAGAACATGAGCAAAGAAGTCAGGACCACGAGGGGTGCACCCACCCACTGACACCTCTTTTATATTTTTAATTACTTAATTAACTTTTTTTGTTTAATTTAAATTTTGAATCACAATCTTATATAGCCCAGGCTGGACTATGTAGTCAAGGACGACCTTGAGCTGATCCCTCTGCCTCCATTTCCCAAGTGCTGAGATTACAGGTGTGAGCCATCACATCCAGTTTATGCAGTGCTGGGGATGGAACCCAGGGCTTTACGTGCTAGGCAAAAACCCCTATCAGCTGAGCCTTCCTTTGATCTTTTATATGGAAAGACACTCCCCGGGTTATAAAGCATTCATGCGCACAGAATGTACCTTTTGAAAATGGTTCCATATGGGAGAAGAAATTCCATGTACAGGAGTATACCTCTCCCGTTTATTTCTGGAATAATGCGGATTCTCAGAGCATCCGCTTGAGCCCCTTCCAGGGCCACTGTGCCCAGTCCTTCTGTTGAGTTCTCATAAGGACCTGAGAAACACCCTGCACGTAAAGCCAGAAGCTGCCTTGTTCATGAAAAGATACAAACTGAATCTGCTACACATCTGGAATGTTCTATGAGGAACATTTGTCCTTAGATTTAACATCAGAGCAGTGACAAACCTCCTGTGCTAAGGGAAAGGGACAGAAACATGTCCCAAAGCCTTTCTTTTTGTTTCAACTACATGCAGCTGCCAGCGTTCTGTGAATTTTGACCTCCGCAATAATGATTTATATAAGGTAGGCGAACAGTGATGATTTATATAAGCGAGGCAATGTCTCTTTGTACTTAAGGCTGAAGTAAATTAGATAACGGCCTGGAGTTTTGGCACAATGTTTTGTTTGAAGTAGATTCCGAGGCTCAAAAACTCTGTGAAGAACACTGGGAAGGGACATATTTATTTATTTATTTATTTATTTATTTATTTATTTATTTATTTATTTATCTATCTATCTATTTATTTATTTATTGGTAGTCCTTTTTAAGTTTGGAATACAGTCTTCTCTTCCCAGTCTCCACCAGGCCCATGCTCCCTGGAGGGCCATCCAGCATCCGCAGCAGCCCAGCAGAGGAGCCCGAGGACGAGCTGGCCTTCCAGAGCTGGTCCAGGACTCTTCCATCTGCACAGCCCCACGGCCAGCTTTCTGACTTGTCCTTGGCGCTGGCCTCGGACCCCCGCAGGTCCATGCATTCTTGGACATCCAGACTAAAGCCCTTTGTTTTTTGGGAGCTGTGATCAGGCCAGGTTTTTAACCCAACGTATGTCACATGGAGCTATACTAATAATTGTGTTCAAATGGCCCTGTGAGAAGCCAGCTCTATTTTGAAGATCTTACTTTGTATTTGATTATTTGTATGTGAATGTATGTCACACGTGTGCAGGGTGCTGTGGAGAGCAGAAGAAGCCACTGGATCCCCTGAGACCAGAGTCACGGGTGTTGTAGACTGACCAACATAGACTCCTCTGGAAGAGCTGTCGCATGCTGCAGCCACCGTGTCTTCTGACTCTTAAGGGCCATACCTGAGAACTGCGAGGCAAAAGAAACCTTTCTTTAGGTTGCACTCTGTCAGGTATTTTGACACAGTGATGAGAAAAAGAACGCATATACCAGCCAAACAGTTTGTCGGTTTGTTAAGGAAGCTTCAAAGTCACCAACCCTGAATGCAGAGGAAGCAGAACCTGTCACGAGACTCACATGGCATCTACTGGAAGAGTAAGAGATGTAGTGTGGATGGCTTAGGATTAGGACCGCACCTCCACAGATGGGGAAACCCCTCAGCAGCTGAAGTGTTTGCTGTACAATCATGGGGACCTGTGTAAAAACAGTGGGTGGGTGTGTTGATTTACTTGTCATACCAGCCTCAGATGGAGATGGGATCTCGGGGTAAGCTGACTAAAGAGAAGCCACGTTGACAAGCACTGAGTTTGACTGAAAGACGGCCTCAATGGATAATACAAGAGCAATTGAGAAAGATTCCCAAAACCAAGTCTGGGCCCATAGGCATGATCACACAGGTGCATCCATATATAAACATGCAAACATACGTGAATGCACAACACATACAGAGACACATGAAAATAAAGATCAAAAGAATTACATCTGCCACATCCGGAGTGTCAGGACAACGGTGAAGGAAGAGCACTGGTCTCCACGTCACAGTTGTTGGGGAAGGGGATGATTTAGGGTTCTGGCAAGGGAGGAGGAGAGAGACCAGGATGACTCCAGTCATCTTGGCCAGGCACCTGCAGACACGGGCGCCTCTCTCTCGTGGATGCTTGCAGGCAGATCGTGTCTCCTTTTGGAAGGCTCTGCGGGAGACGCTGGGCTATGATTAAAATCTTTTAATTAAGGAAACGTTTGCACAGGATGCAGCATGCGGCTGAAGGAGAGTTTGCTTAAATTGGATTTTTTTTTTCCAGTTAACTAGAAAAATAATAAGACAAACCCTGCTTTGTGCAATTAAGAAGGGCAGGTTCTGAAGGGGACCACATGAGCTACCTGAGAATGAGTTTGTCTGCCCCTTTGTTCATTCCCTCCTGGTTCTGACTCAGTGTCGCTTCTTGGTATGACAAAACACCCAGCAAAAACAACGTAGGGATGGGAAGTTTTGTTTGGTTTTGCAGCTTGAGGGTACAGTCTTCTTTCTGTTGCTGTGGTAACTAACCTGGCAAAAGCAGCTTAGGGAAGAGAAGGCTCACTCCAGCACACACTTCCAGGCTACCATGGTCCATCCTGGAGGGAAGTCAAGACAGCTGGAATGTGAAGGAGCAGTCACATCACACCCACAGTCAAGAGCAGAGGGAAGTGAGGGTATGCAAGCTAGTTCTTAGCTAGCTTTCTCAATTCTTGTACAGCCTGGGTCCCCAAACCAAGGAAGGGTATCCCCGAATTACAGCCTCAGTCTTTGCACATCTAAACAACCCCCCACGGACATGTGCACAGGTTGACCAGATCTAGACAGTTCTTCTCAGCTGAGTGTTGTTCCTTTGCGGAACTACAGTTCCCAGCATTCTCCTGGATACGGACATATTCCCAGAAGCCTTTGCATTCCCCGTTAAAAGTAGGGGTTGCTAGGACCCCCCCCTCTTTTTTCTCTCTCTCCCCACCTTTCCTGCCGTGTCTGCACACCTTTTCCTGTTTGTTGTTACCCCTCCCCCATTAAAAGTGCACCCACGTGGGACCGCCTGTGTCTTCTTCCTCGCGTAACGTCTTTACCCTCTAACCCGCAGACAAGAAAGCCAGCCAGAAATTAAAAACAAGATTGGTACTAAGAACAACACTGAGTCTAGGCTGTGTCACACTGACAATTAAAACTGACCTTCCCACAGCTCCTCATGGCAGGAAGGCGTGGCAGCAGGAGCATGAGGCAGCGGGTCACATGGCATCTACAGCTAGAAAGCAGAGAGATGGATGCTGGTACTCAGCTCACGTTCTCCTTTTTGTTCAGTTCAGGAGCCAAGCCCATTGGCTAGCATCACCCAGACTTAGGGTGAGTCTTCCTATGTCAGTGAGCATTGTCTGGAAAATCTCTTACAGACTCTTCTAGGTGATTCTGGATTCTGCCAACCTGACATCAAGCTTAACCATCCCAGCACTGTATCCTGGCCATGGAATGGTGAATCTCATTGTCCAGGCCTTGTGCTAATTGCTTACCCGATCCATCTCTTTCATTCATAATCCTGAGATTATGCCCAGGGTCTCTTTCCTTTTCTGTAGATGAAGTCACAGCTCCTTTGTAGGGATACTTTCCCTTTTCCTTGGAAAGTTCATCTGGAGAAACAGGAAGGAAAAGTGATGAATCTTAAAACCATTCCCTTTCCTTGTTGCTGCTAATGTTTCTCCTCTGCATTAGGAGGGCCTCAACATGTCTTCTCCAACTCTGTGTATCTGTCCTAAGCATCCTATTCTATCCCAGTTGTCCTCAGAGGCAGATTGCAAGCTACGCAGACATCCCCTTGATGTCCGGCTATCAGTCCTGACCCAGACAGGCAGGTCCATGCTCACAAGGGACCTCATCCCTGCCTTCCTTCAGTATTCATGCAACTGCACATTTGAACTTAGCTCCTCCCACCAGGCTCCACCTCTGTGCTCCACCCCCATGCTTCAGTAGTGTCGCAGTCTGTCAACCAATCCTTCAATCCCGATGTGCCTTGGTAAGTCTGAATCCAGTTGTGACACTAGATGGAGAGATGACTCCGTAGTTCCAGGATCACGCTGCTCTTGCAGTGGACCAGGGTTTGGCTCCCAGCACTGTGTCAGCTAGCTCACAAGCCCCAGACACATCATTTCCAAAACATCCTTTTCAGTCTCTATGGGTACCTGCACACATGTGGTACATATAAACTCATGAAGGCACACATACATACACACACAAAGACACAGACACACCCACCCACACACATGCATATGAACATCTTTAAAAAGGGGGTACATAATTATGACAGGGTTTTTTTCTGAAAGAAATTCTTCATGCTCAATATTCAAAGTTTGGGCAGGTGACAGGGTAAAGAGGAGTGGGAGGAATGAATGAGGCTATTTTCTACTTTAAGTTTATTTATTTATTTATTTATCATTGGGTGTATGCATATGAAATATGTGTGTGATTTAAGAGAGCAGGCCCTGTACCTCGACAGAATGGCACAATAGAGCCAACCCTGTTAGTGCAGGTGTGCGTGAGCCAACCCTGAAGCATGGGAGCACGGGAGAACTGCCCCCATTTCTCATCTATTCTGTGGTAGCATGGGCGGGGGAGGGGAGAACATTCTTCCGCACTGCCCACCAATGATTAGGGCAGGTGGGAGAGCTGGCCTTGTGGTCATAGGAGTGAGAGAGCCATCCTGATCCTCACCAGCTGTGACACTCGGGAGAGCAGGCCCTGCACCACACCAGGGCAACACAACAGATCCAACTCTGTTAGCAGACATGTGAGTGACCGAGTCAGCCCCGAAACTGTGAGCACAAGACAGCTGTTCCCATTTCCCATCTGGAGGAACAACCTATGGCTGCCCAAGGCCCAATAGCCACCCTATCTATGGTCCTGCTGGAGCATGTGAAGGGACCTGATCCCCAGACCCAAGCTGCAGGATCTCCACAATAAAGGGAACCAACAGAACATCCAGGAAAAGTTCTAGTGGGGGCACAGCATCAAACATGTAGTGGAGACCAGGGGTCTCGAACCAAACTTTGCAAAGAACAATTGCAAGTAGAGACTTGTGGACTGAGGGCTCTGTGGTATGATGTTTTGTTGTCCTGTAGCTTCTCATGATGAGATTTTGAATTTGTTCCCCTTTTTCTTATTTTATTTTCCTCATTTTTTTTCTCTTGAATTTTGGTTGTTTCAGGGTTGAAAGGGGTGCTGAGGTGGAGGGCGGATGTGAAGGGATGGGGAATTAATGGGATCAAGATACATGATGTAAAAAACACAAAGAATAAGTAAATTTTATTAGAAAGAAAAAAGGAAAAGAAAAGAAAAACCTAGTGAGGATTGGAGCCGAGACAGTGAGGTGAAGTTCAGGGTGTCTGTCTGTCTGTCTGTCTGTCTGTCTGTCTGTCTGTCTGTGTTCTGCAGGGCTGCTCCGAGGGCTCAGCAACATTCCCTGCATACTTGCTTCCCCCCCCCACTTGCTGCACTGTTTTCTCCTCCCTGCAGACGGAGCTGCTGGAGGCTCAACAGCCACGTGCTGATCAGTGTAAGACTAAGAGCTGAAAATACCTAGATGGAAACATATTTAATAGGTGAATATTTGTCCTAAGAAATATTACTCATATTCTATATGATATAATGTCTAAGGTGAACTTTTATCTTAATAGGATTCATAAATACACATTTTGGAGGATTCAGTCGTTAAGACTTATTTGGCTATGAATATCATGGCTACCTAAGTCATCTGGGCTTTTATATATTGTCGAATAGATAAACTAATATTGGCATCAGATTGTCTAGACAGAATATTAGAAAATAAGAAAATTAGTATGCTAGATTCACTTTGATCTTTTTACATGGAGCTTCGTGGAGATGGGAATGAATGCAATGAAGAATAGCTACTTCTACATCTAAATAAATTCTCAAGAATCCATTTAAGATAAGAAAGAAAGGGAGAGAGAGAGAGAGAGAGAGAGAGAGAGAGAGAGAGAGAGAGAGACGTGTGCGGGCATTTTGAATTCCATGTGTGCATGTGGAGGTCAGAGGTAAAGGGCAGCTGGGCCCCAGGTGTCCAGCTCATGTTCCCTGGCTCCTCATGCCAGCAAAGGTGCTTTTACCTTGCTGAGCCATCCTGTGCTTGCTGCTTTAAATTCTCTTTTACCTAGGGTCTCACATGCCAGACAAATGCTCTACAAATGGACCTACATCCTCAACTGTGCTTTAATGTTCAAAGGGCACTGTATAGCTCAATGTGTGCAGAATCGAGTGTTTTTCTTAAGAACACTTTCAAGGGTTGGGATGTAGCTCAGTTGGTAGAGTGTTGGCTTAGTCCACAGAAAGTCCTGGGTTCAATTGTCAGGATAGCCTAAAACCACAGCAAAGGATATAATTTCTTTTGCTAGAAGAAGGCTCTCAAATGGCTCTCCTCAAAGGCCAGGCAAAACTATCTTTAGGAGTGACATGTTCTTACTCCTTGTGTCTATCAATGCCTTTGACGTTTACTTCCTTAATGTCCCCTGGCTGGAATTAAGTGGTCAGTGAGGAACGCGCCTCCAGACCTTGTCTTTGATGTCCCAGCTTGCATAGCCCAGTGCTTGCATCCTGGGAGAATTTTGACAGTCTGGTCTCAGGAAGGGAAGACAGGGAACTGTGAGTTTCAGGAATCTAAGGTGTGTGTGGTGTGTGTGTGTGTGTGGTGTGTAGTATGTGTGGTGGTGGTGGTGGGGTGTGCGTGTGTGGTGTGTAGCATGTATGTGATGTGTGGTGTGTGTATGTTAGTCCATCATGCATGTCAGAGAAGGCACATGGGAACAGCTCAGTTCCTGTAGCAAGGGGACAAAACTCTTCACATCATGGAAGATTAGGATATATATAAATGTAACCTTAGGAGGCCTTCCTCTCTTGACCTCTTTTCAGCAAGCTCTAATATTGGGTGTGCCCAGATCCTCTGTTTGGAGTTAATTGCGATTAATTACTGATAATTCTACTGTCTCATTTTTGTTGGCTAGACTCATTAGTATCTTTTAAAAATGTTTTAAAGATGAAAGGTTGCTGATTATAAAACTAAGTCTCCAGGTATTCTGCTAAGCCACCACTCCATCCCCACTTACATTCTGTGGTCCCCTGGCAGTCTCTAGGCTCTGACCCTTAGTGTGATGGTTAATACCTACTCTCAGCAAGACTAAGAATCACTGACAAGACAAACATCTAGGAGTGCCTGCGAGGGAGTTTCTGAATTGGGTCAACTGATGTGGGAAGACCTGCCCTGAATTTTAGTAGCAGCATTGCTCCCTAGACTTGGTCTCAGACTGACACAAGAGAGACAGCGAACTGAGTACTAGCATCCCTCACTGAGGATGTATGGAAGTCAGCGAATAACCAGCTGAGTCTGTTCTCTCCTCCTTCATATGGGTTCTGGGGATTGAACTCAGGTCTTTGATCTAGAGGGGCTAGTATTGTTACCTGCTGAGCCATCTCTCTGGTCCTAAAAGTTCTTGTTCTTATCATGATCCAAAACAGTCCATGAAGGTGCATTATCAACCTTGGTATGTTCTGGGATTCCCTGGGAACAGGGTGAAGTCTGTGGATCCCCATATCAGTATGTTCTTAAATGCAAGACATAAAGTATGCATTGCTTCAAAAGACAGATTTTCTTGGTGTGCTTGGTTCAACTATAGCAGAATGCAATGGTCTGGGTGATTTAAAGGGTGGAAAAATTTCTTCACACTCTAGATGCTGCAGTTCAGGCTTGAGACTGGGGTCCATGTGGTTGAGTCCTGGAGAGAGAGGGTTCTTGTATTATTTTCTTGGTTTTCAGGTAGCTGCTTCTTGGCTATGCTCTTACATGGCCAACTGCTTGGTATGTTTGACTCTGGGCAGAAAGATTTCTGTTCCCTGCTCTTCCTACAAGAGCACAGCTTAAGTGACTTTTGTGTTGTCACTGCTGTAGACTAACAGAGATGATTTACAGATCAACGATGTAAACCCTCAAGATTTCAGGGTCTACACTCGGGAGGCAGAGGCAGGTGGATCTCTGTGAGTTCGAGACCAGCCTGATCTACAAGACAGGACCGACTACAAAGCTACAGAGAAACCCTGTCTGGAAAAAAACCAAAAAAAAAAGATTTCAGGGTCTAGGGTGTCAGGGAGATACCAGGACTCACTTAGTGGTGGGGTATACTTGCAATTCCAGTGCTGGGGAGACAGAAACAAGTGACAGTCAGAATGAAGCTATGAATGTACAGGACGTGTTCCAGCTGACAGCAGGTGTTTATAGACTAGCTTCTACTTCAAAGTATTTATTATCCACTTCCCATTTAACAATACAGATGATGGGAGCTGAGTGACCCTAAATACATTACGGATCATCCAATTTATTAAGCACCAACTATATATGTGAATTAAACAGTGAGTGATATTAAATCAGTAGTTAAAAGCCATATAAAATTTTATAGTTTGCAAAAATAAACTCATGGTAGTAAAAGTTAGCTCTGATATCAAAAGTAATAAGAGGGAGTTTATTCTGGAGCCAGACATGCGTGACCATAACCTAAGAACTCAGATTTGGGTTACCCTCAATTCCATGTTCTAACACTGAAACAGCTTCATGGAGGGTTTTTTTTTATTTGTTATTAAATTTATTTATTTATTTATTTATTTATTGAAACAGAACAGGGGCTGGAGAGGTATCTCAGCGGTTAAGGGTTCTACTTATTGTTCTTGGGGAAGACCCAGGTTTGGCTAATCAGCTAGGCATATTAGAAATTACAGCAACCTGTAACTGCCGCTCCCGGAAATCCACCCCCCTTTCCTGACCTTCAAGGGCACTTCACTTACACAGGCACCTACATACACAAAGAAATTTAAAAAGGAAGAGTGTTTCTAAAATAAAGAGGTAGGATATCAGGTAGGTGGTTCCGAGAAAGCAGAGAAATCTATCAGAGGTCTCAGTAGCTGTCTGATGGCATTCTTTATCTTTGGGTTGCTGGAGGTTAGCGATCTTGTTAGCATGCCACGTTAGGATTTATCTAACAGTCACACAAAGAATGGCCAATGAATGGGCAGCACATGGCTGTTATGTGCAAAGAATGGCGATTACGGAGTCTAGGATAGCTGTTATAATTTGGCTCTGGACCTGTAACGTTCTGGTTTTTCATAATTATATAAGTTCTAGTGCATTGAGCAGTCTTGTATAATCCTTAACATAGATGCTTTTGGTTTGTTTGAGAATTCCATTTCCTTTTTTTTTCTTTTCTTTTATTTTTTTGTTATTTTTTAATTAATTTATTTATTAAAGATTTCTGCCTCCTTGCCACCACCTCCCATTTCCCTCCCCCTCCCCTGATCAAGTCCCCCTCCCTCATCAGCTCAAAGAGCAATCAGGGTTCCCTGATGTGTGGGAAGTCCAAGGACCACTCACCTCCATCCAGGTGTAAGTTGAGCATCCAAACTGCCTAGGCTCCTACAAAGTTAGTACACGTGCAGTAGGATCAGAAACCCATTGCCATTGTTCTTGAGTTCTCAGTAGTCCTCACTGTCCGCTATGTTCAGCAAGTCCGGTTTTATCACATGCTTTTTCAGACCTAGGCCAGCTGGCCTTAGTGGGTTCCCAATAGAACATTCCCATTGTCTCAGTGTGTGGGTGCACCCCTCACGGTCCTGAGTTCCTTGCTCGTGCTCCCTCTCCTTCTGCTCCTGATTTGGACCTTGAGATTTCAGTTCGGTGCTCCAATGTGGGTCTCTGTCTCCTTTCATCACCTGATGAAGGTTAATATTCAGGAGGATGTGTATATGTTTGTCTTTGGATTCACCTTCTTATTTAGCTTCTCTAGGATCATGAATTATAGGCTCGATGTCCTTTATTTATGGCTAGAAACCAA
>NC_022013.1:10055650-10056652 GCF_000317375.1 Microtus ochrogaster | reverse complement strand
GTATGTGGTCAATTTTCGAGAAGGTTCCATGAGCTGCAGAGAAGAAGGTATATTCTTTCCTATTTGGGCGGAGTGTTCTATAGATGTCTGTTAAGTCCATTTGCTTCATTACCTCCATTAATTCTCTTATTTCTCTATTAGGTTTCTGTCTGATTGACCTGTTCATTGGTGAGAGAGGAGTGTTGAAGTCTCCTACTATTAGTGTGTGCGGTTTGATAGCTGCCTTGAGTTTTAGCAATGTTTCTTTTACGTACGTGGGTGCTTTTATATTAGGGGCATAGATATTCAGGATTGAGACTTCATCCTGATGAAATGTTCCTGTTATGAGTATAAAGTGTCCATCTCGATCTCTTCTGATTGATTTTAGTTTGAAGTCAGTTTTGTTAGAAATTAGTATGACCACACCTGCTTGTTTCTTAGGACCATTTGCTTGAAAAACCTTTTCCCAACCTTTTACTCTGAGTAGATGCCTGTCTTTGTGATTGAGATGTGTTTCTTGCAAACAGCAGAATATTGGATCCTGTTTTTGTATCAAATCTCTTAGCCTGTGCCTTTTTATAGGTGAATTGAGACCATTAATATTAAGTGATATTAATGACCAGTGATTGTTTACTCCGGTTATTCTTATTGTTTTTGATAGTAGAGTTTGTGTGTCTCCCTTCTTTGAGTTGTGCTGGTGAAGGGTCACTAGATGCCTGAGTTATTGTAGGCAGTGTTGGTTATGTTGGATTTCTTGGGTTGTGATTTTCCTTTTATTACTTTCTGTAGGGCTGGATTTGTGGCTAAGTATTGTTTAAATTTGTTCTCATCCTGGAATATCTTGTTTTCTCCATTGATAGTGAACAATAGCTTGGCTGGGTATAGTAGTTTGGGTTTGTATCCATGGTCTCTTAGTTTCTACAGTACCTCTATCCAGGACCTTCTGGCTTTCATGGTTTCCATAGAGAAGTCAGGTGTAAGTCTGATAGGTTTACCTTTATAAGTAACTTGACCTTTTTCCTT
>NC_022013.1:10052197-10055162 GCF_000317375.1 Microtus ochrogaster | reverse complement strand
TTTCCCAGGGTATCATTTATGTATTTACTCATTTCTTCCAACTTTTTGTTATACTTCTCATCCATTTCTATAAGGGCATTTTTTACATGTTGTTTAAGGGACTCTATTGCTTTCATAAAGTTAATTTTTTTCACTTCTTCTGTGTTAGGGTGTTCAAGTCCCTCTGTTGTAAGATCATTGGGTTTTGGTGTTTTTCAGATTGTTGGGTGAATTCTTGCCTTGGCACCTGCCCATCTCCTCCTATTGATGCTATCTAATGGGTTTGATTTAGTTGTAGTGTGGCAATCTGCTCTCAGTGTGGGCTTCACTGTTTCAGGCTTGGAGTATCCCAGATCCGCCGCCGCTGCGTCTGCGCGCCGGTGTCCACTGCCGAGTCTGAGAATTCCATTTCCTAATCATTATCCTCAGCCAAACTTTCCGGGAAAGTCACTGCACTGACAGCTTTGTTGAAGGATTGATCAATTCATCCATCCATGCAAAGTGCTGATGAAATACCAGGTACTCTGGGAAACTGGTAAGAAACAAAATCCTGTCAATATTGAAGTTCTACTTTAGGCAGGAGACAGGACAGAATAACTAAGCCAATGGTGACTAGGCGGCTTCAAGTGAGTTTGGACAGTTAATTTTGCGTGTCAACTTGATATGATCTAGAGTCCTTGAAGAGACAAGCCTTGGGCGTGTGTATCAGAGGTCTTCTAGATCAGGTTAGTTGATGTGGAAAAACATACCCTAAGTGTGGGCAGGACCACTTTGTAGGCTTGGATTGAATAAGAAGAAACTGTGCAGGGCACCAGCATTCATTTCTCTGCTTCCCAGTAGCGTGAATGCTGTGAGCAGTTGCCACACTCCTGCTGCCATGACTCCCCCAATGATGGACTGCACACCCCTGAACTGTGAGCCAGAATAACCCTTCCTTCTCTAAGCTGCTTCTGCTGGGCATCTTGTCACAACAGCGAGAAAAGTAATGGATACATCCGGGATGTGATGGGTACTTTCAAGAGCTGTGGAATGGGATGGAAACGGGAGACAGAAAAGGGCTGCTTTGGTGCAGGATAGACTGGACACTGTGAGCGATACTGCTTGGCTCTGGTGTTTCTGGACTCTTCTCTGAAATTTCAGTCCAGATAAATGAATCGCCTTTCTCAGAGCCCCAGGGCCAGGTGGCTTCACAGTGTCAAAATTGTACTTCTGCTTTCCAGTTTAAAGACTACTGCTCTAGGCTGCAAATGGAGTTTAGCTGGTGGAATGCTAGCCTCGTGCACAAACATCCAGCTCCATCTGTAATCCTAGCACTCGGTAGATAGAGTCAGGAGGACTTCTAGGTCAAGGTCATTTTCTTTTACATACAAGTTTGGGGCCAGTGTGGGTTATATAAAACCCTGCCTTAAGAAAAATATGCTTCCCCAAGGGGCTTACAGATTAGGCATCAAATACAGCCCAGAACCTGGGAGTGAGTCCTGAAAGAAGCCTCCAGCAAGCAGAGTGCTGTGTAGGTCTTGGCTATGAAGACACAGGCGCACAGAGCTGGCCTGGAGGAATGGAGTGGAGGCTAAAGACCTGCTTCTTGTTCTTTTCTTGAGAATCAGCAGCTACACCTGAGTTCCCAGCATGGAAACTGAGTTACCAGACTGAGATAAACTAACGTAAGGATTCGTTAAAAAGAACATCACTCATCTACAAATTCTTTCTAAGAATTCTTTAATACATATGTATTTGCAGGGCCAGCACTCAGGAGGCAGAGGAAAAGCCCTGTTTAAAAAAAACTACAAAATTATTTTTATTTTACTTTTATTTGTGTGTGTGTGTGTGTGTGTGTGTGTGTGTGTGTGTGTACGCGTGTGTTTGTGCATGTGAATGCAGTGCCCACAGAAGCCACTGGATTCCTTGGAACTGGAGTTGTGAGCTACCTGACATGAGAATCTGAACTCTGACCCTTTGCTGAGCATGTTCCTAACTGCTAAACTGTGTCTCCAGCCTATATAAATTATTTTATGCAAAGGACTAGTAGCAATTTTCAATCCTTGTGATCGTTAGAAATCTGAGTTTGAACTGAAGTCTTATGAGATTTACTTCTTTCTACCTTATTAAACAATGAACCAAAAAGTGTGTTAAAAAGTTGCTAGGTGCCTGGGAGGTGGTGGCGCAAGCCTTTAATTCCAGCCCTTGGGAGGCAGAGTAGGCGGATCTCTGTTAGTTCAAGGCCAGCCTGATCTACAAGAGCTAGTTCGAGGACAGGCTCCAAAGCCACAGAGAAACCCTGTCTCAAAAAACAAACGAACAAACAACAACAACAAAAATATTGCCAGGTAAGAGAGAATCATGGTGAATTGGCAATGGCTGGTCTGTACATTTATTGTGAGAACTTTGACATGCACACAGTTACAGGGGGCACAAAAGGACACGAAACAGAACTAACAAGCAAGATACAGAATGACAAAATAGATTCAAAAATCAGCTCTGGAATACAGGATGGATATCTAGAAAACATTAGAGATTTCCTGCCTGTCAACAACAATAAGAAGCTGACAATCCAATACAAGAATGGGCAATGGGAGCAGGGGAGATAGCCCAGTCTGTAAAGGGCTTGTTGTACTAGCATTAGGTCCTAAGTTTGATCTCTTAGAACCGTGTAGACAAAGCTAGTCATGGTGGTGTACGTTTCTGATCTCAGCTTTGGAGAGGTAGAGGCATGCAGGCTCCAGGGGCTCACTGGTCAGCCAGGGCAGTCCAGCTAGTGCTTGAAAGGTTAGGGAACCTGTCTCAAAATAAGGTGGAGACCAACTAAGGAAGACATTTGATGCTGCCCCTAGCCTTTGTGTATGCATGCGTTTACAGGTATTCACACACAAGAAAGACAAACACATAGATATATACACAGACACATATACACACACCCAGGAGAGGAAGACAAAGGAAGAGGGAAGAGAAGAGAGAAAGAAAAGAGAAGAGGAGAAGACAGAAGGGG
>NC_022013.1:10034178-10052097 GCF_000317375.1 Microtus ochrogaster | reverse complement strand
GAGGAGAGGAGAGGAGAAGAGAAGAGAAGAGAAGAGAAGAGAAGAGAAGAGAAGAGAAGAGAAGAGAAGAGAAGAGAAGAGAAGAGAAGAGAAGAGGACAAAAGAGCTCTTTGGGGTTGGTATATGAGATATCTCCCAGAGCTCGTGTGCTTCGACACTCGGTCCCCAGCCTTGAACTGTTTAGGAAAGTTATTGGACCTTTAAGAGGTTGAGCTTTGCTGGAGGAAGTAAGGCCCCTGGGAGTGGACTTCAGAAGTTTATATCTTAGTTCCACTTCCGGGTTCTTTCCCAGTTGTGGGTCCCAAAATTTACAGGCTCACATTTCACATTGTCTGGCGGTCAGAGAATCTGAGCAACGTGCAAGGCACAGTTTGCACCTTCCACAGAGAAGGTGGTTGCTTGGCTTTCTGATAGTAAAACAACCTGACACCACTCTAACAAGTGATCAGAAAATGCTAATGTCGTTCTGCTTCTTCTATTGTAAATTAGGAGGTCACCTGGGAAAGAGAGGTTTTCAGTCTACCTGACAAAATAGGCATAGATGTGACAAAGTAGGTGTGGACAGGACATGACCTAAGTCACCCCCCCCACACACACACACACTACCCTGGAAACAATGCTAATGAAGTTCGTGTTTCCTATCCCCCTCAGTTTACCTTGATATAAAAGTTATTTGGAAAATAAACATGGGTGATTTCAGGATTTGAATGAACTCCCTCCCGATACCATTGTGTGAACTGTGCCTCACTTAGTCCTATCTCCACTCTAGTATGAGAAATGGTTTATGTCTGCGATGTTCCCTGACTCCCAGTGTGTGGGAGAAATGTGATCTCTCCGCTTCCTGACTGTTAGTCCAACCTCATGATGTTCCTGCCCATGCGCATCTTTCCCACCACAGTGGGCTATATCTCTTAGGACTGTAAACCAAAATAAACCCTTTCTTTGGAAAGTTGCTTTTCATTAGGGTACTTTACTACTGTGATAAATTCTTCCAAATGGTCATGTAGCTCCATGGCCAGTAGGTACATGAAAGATACCACTGGTCAATAGCAACATTAGAATTCAACCAACTGAGAGATACCACATCATATCCATCAGGACAGCTGTTATAAAAACAAACAAACCAAACCCAAAACACTGATGTTTGCAGATGCAGAAGAATTAGAATGCTTATGCATGGCTGGTGTGGACTGGGGAGATGAGCAAACTGTTAAGTCCTCACTACCCAAGGACAAGGGCCTGTGCAGACGGAAGTTTCTATACCACCCAGTCCTACGACCGTTCAGTTCCAAAGAAACACGCAGAGGTTTATATTAGTTATAAACTATTTGACCTATTATCTCAGGCTTATTGTTAATTAGCTCTTATAACTTAGGTTGACCCGTAATTCTTGTCTATGTTTAGCCATGTGGCTTGGTATTTCTTCTTAATAAGACATTCTCATCTTGCTTCCTGTGTCTGGTTGGTGACTGCATCTCTGCCTTTCTTCTTCCCAGAATTCTAGTCTGGCCATCCCGCCTACAATTCCTGCCTGGATACTGATCAATCAGCATTCTATTAAACTAATAAGAGTGACAAATCTTTACAGTGAGCAAGAACACTATTCCACAGCAGACCTAAGTATGGATCTCTAGAAATCCACATTAATGCCCAGTGGGTGTGGCAGCCTGCATGTAATTCTAGCCCCAGAAGGCAGAAAAAGGGACTATCTAGATCAAGCTGATGGCAAGACTTGTCAAATCATGAGTTCTGTGTTTGATTGAGAGCCCCTGCCTCAATGAATGGGATGAAAGAGCTATTGAGGAGAATTCCTGACATCAGTTTCAGCCTTCACATGTCCACATATCCATACTCTCAACTCTCCCACGTGTGTGCATTCACACTCATGAGAAACATGCACACATACGTGCACACCACATGTGTCTTTAAAATGGAAAACAAATCTAAATAGTTCTAACATATGATTCAACAATTCCATCTGAGAGTGCATCCAAAAGATTCCAAAGCAAGAGTACTAAACATGACTTAGTAATCCATGTTTGTAGCAGCTTATTTAAATGACCAAACATGTGGAAACAAGCCAGTTATTCACAGACAGAGGAATGGGTAAAGAGAAGGTAGCGTAGACACACATGAACTATTTAACAACCATGGGAAGGAAGAGCAATCTGACATGCATGACAATGTAGAAATCCGAGGACATTATGCTATGTGACCAGTCACAAGAAAGGGCAACTAATGTGTAAGTCCACAGTTACAAGGTAACCCAGCAAAACATATCTATGGAAACAAAAATGTAGAATGGTATTTTCCAGGTCCTGGGAGGGGACGGAAGGATGGGGACGTGATGTAACATGTTCAACCTGCAGCCCACAGGCCATACATGGCCCAGGATAGCCCTGAATGCAGCCAGCCCCTTAAGAGTTATCAACATACTTAAAATAGTATGAGAATTTTGTGGTTTGGAATGTAAATTTTGCAGATGACAACAGTGTGTTGTGATGTTAGAAGGTTAGTCTCACACGGATGAGTTCTACTTGTTTGAGAAACCAAGAGAAAACTCTGCAAGCAGACCGTAGGGATAGTTGTCCAGCAATGTAAATGTAACTATTAGCAATGAGCCATGCATTTCCAATAGTTGGAGTGGGAAATTTCATGCTATCCATTCCTAAATACAAAACCATGTATTTATATGTATGTGTATGTGTGAGCTTTGAGTTTGTGTGCACCTTATGCAGGCAGGAGCCCATGGAGGCCAGAAGAGAACAGCAGAGCCTCTGAAACCAGAATCACAGGTGACTGTGAGCCACCCTACGGGTGCTGGGAACCAAGTCCAGGTCTCCTGTAAGAGCAGCAAGAATTCTTAACCACTGAGTCTTTGCTCCACCTCTGGAGCAGTCTCTTCCCCACTACCCCCATGTTTATGTGTGTGAATGCATGCTTGCAGGCATGCGCATACGTCAGAGAACAGCCTTGGTTTTGGGCTCTTGCTCCTGTCCTGCCTGTGTGACACAGAGTCCCCATGTTGCTGGCGCACACATGTGTGGGGGTCAGCGGACACCCTCAGTTGTGTGTCCTTGCCTCCTGCCTTGTGTGACAGAGTGCCCGTGTTGCTTGCTGCTGCACACTCCAGGTGAGCCAGCCTAAGAGGTTTCAGGGATTCTCCTGCCAGTTTCCCATCATGCTGTGCAAGTGCTGAGATTACAGATGTGAACTGTTGCACCTGACTCTTACATGGGTTCTGAGGACTTGAACTCAGGTCCTCACACTTGCACAGCCAGTGCTTTTCCTAGACCCAATTAAAACTATTTAACCCCTCCCAACCAAAAACTACAACCACCACTGCAAAACAGAACAAAACAAAGAAACCACAAAACAACAACAACAAAATCCAGAACCAAACAACCAACACCCACAAATCTTTGATTTTCCCCAAGGAGCCTTCTTTTCATAGGCTCTCCTCATCCCACTAAGGTCTATTCATATGTATATGTATCTACCTAGATGTGAATCTTTGTCTGTAATACTTCTGTCCCTGAATAAAACTCTACTTAAAATTCCGCAGCCTGGACTCACTGAGTCCAAAATTGTGAATGCTTTAAAAGCACTGAAATCTAATTAGCAAGACGTTCCTACCGCTTAGCCCCCAAGCCTTCACAGCGGGTGGATGCCATTCCCCCAATGGCCTGCAGCAGCACTCCCAGCCTACAGAGAAGAGTGCCATACCCACCTTGGCCACCCATGCTGCCCGAAGCACACCCACTCAAGAGAGAAAGGTGGGGGGTTGTCTTTATCCTGGTAGTCAGCCTCAGGTCTTCAGGACAGGAGTGAACAGACAGAACTGCAGGTGCCAATAAGGGCTGTGGGCAGGAGTCCTTTTGGTTTGTGAGCTCCTGGGAGAGAGGATGAGGATGGAGAAAGACCTCCTGTTGGGTCTGCAGTTGTGTGTGTGTGTGTGTGTGTGTGTGTGTGTGATGGTACCCAAGCTGGAAGCTGTGAGGAGGGCACAAGGAAACTGGAGCCTTGGAATTTCTGAGGAAAGGAGGGGGAAGAAGAGCTGGCATAGGACAGGCAGAAAGCTGAGTGGGTTTGGAACGCTCCCTTTGTTTACGAACAAGAGTCTTCAAGATACACAATCCGAGCTAGGGAACCCTGGAGTGTGGAGGGGCTTGTCTAACATCTTGATCTACTTTCCTGAACTTTTTGGAAAGAGAAAATCCCCCAACCCCAGTGCCAAGCCACCACCCCCCCCACCTCTCTATTTGTAAAAATCCATCTGCAGTTCAAGGGAAATCAGATTCATGTGTTTTCAATTCATTTACACTTAACGTATTAAAATATTGCTTTGTAAGAGCTATTTGATGTCCAGGAAGCCATTTGAGTCTCTTAAATAAATCTTTAAAGTCTCTTTTTCTTAGAAACAGGAAATTGCATTTTGCCAAATGCAAATTAACTTGCACCTCATAAAGTTCAAGTTGAGCTCAGAACATACACCGAGTGAGGGTCGGGTGGGTTTCAGACTTGGCAAGCTAGTTCAGGGTTTAATCTAAACCAAAAGACAGCAATCGGAGCTCCACGGACATTCCAAAGGATGGTATTATTGGATTCCTTCAGCGAAAGTCAGCTTCACATCCATTTACACTCCCAGTTATCCAGCCCCTAGTCATCAGAACTTCCTCCCTCTTCTGTCTCTCCCACTTCTGAGACACAGGGCAGGTAAAAAACTCAAGATTCACTTTGGGCCGATGGACCATGCATAGTGAAGGATTTCTCTGAATTTATTTGTTCCCTGCCAAGGCGACACTGTACTCTCAGAGTATCTGCTCATACTTAGTACAGGTCCCTTCTATCCTTTTCAACTGTCAGGGAAAGGCAGGGCAGGTTGCCACTGTGAGCTTCCTTCAACACCAGAGAATAAGAGGGCCAGAGAGCGAACGTCTCAGTCAGTAAATTGCTTGCCATGCAAGAACAATGAACCAGGAACTGAGTTAGAACCGAGTTAGATCCCCAGAATCCACATAAAAGGGCTGGACATGGTGGTCAGTGCTTGTGTTTCAGTGCTGGTGAGGCAGTGGATCCTTGGAGCTCACTGGTATCACTTAGACCCCGTGATGGTTTGAAGGAGAAAAGCTCCTATAGGCTCATAGGGAATGGCACTGGAGGAGTGACCTTGTCGGAGGAAGTGTGTCACTGCGGGTGGTCCTTAAGGTTTCAGAAGCTCAAGCCAGGCCCAGTGTCACAGTCTCTTCCTGTTGTCTGCCAATCCAGATGTAGAACTCTCAGCTACCTCTCCAGCGCTGTGTCTGTCTGCATGCTGACAAGCTTCTCTTCGTGCCGACAATGGACTAAACCTCTGAACTGTAAGTCATCTCCAGTTAAATGCTTTCCTTTATAAGTGTTGCCATGGTCATGGTGTCTCTTCACAGCAACAGAAACTCTAAATAAGATATAAATTGATACCAGGAGTAGGGACCTCAGACTAGAAAAACAACCAGACATTTAAGTGTGTCTTAATGCACCATACTCGTAGCAGCATGGAAGACGGTAGTGCTGAGGGTGATTTGAACTGTGGAGGTCAGCTCAAGAGGTTTCGGAGGAGAATAGAGATCATTCTTGTGACATTTTGGTGAAGAATGTGACTGCTTTGTAGCCTGTCCAAAAAATTTGCCTGAGGCTAAATTGAAGAGTTATGGACCAATAGCTTTGGCAGAGGACATTTTTAAACAACCTAGCACTGACTGTGTTATGTGGCTTTTAGTGGCCAGTCTTATGCAGATCTGTAATCAAAAGGAGCAAGCTGAGCAAGGAAAAATACAAAACATACAGTTGGAGGAGAAAAGGAGTGCCAGGAAGTGTAAACAGATAAAGAAAATCTTGATGCTGAGTGGATTGTTTGCCCCATGAATGTTGGGCTATGGTGTACATCATTCTGAGATTTTCCTTTTTCATCCTCTATAATATTTGCACTTTGGGGGTCTGCTAGTCCCTCTCTGTACTCAAGGCTGGCGTTGTACAGCCATATATCTGCAGAACACTGAGTTTTCCTAAGTTTAACCAAGGTGTTGAATTAGTCACATCCAGTAATAACCTCTCTCATTCAGTTTGCAGAACACAAAATGAATAAGCTGATTTTCCCCACTTTGACTTCCTGCCAAAACTGAAAGTGTTGTTGTATGGACAAATTAGAATTTAATCCACAGTGATTGCTAAGTTACTACAGTTTTCCTTAGTTATCAATAGATTCCATCTGTCAAAAATTTTACAAAGTCTGGCCAAGATCCCTTAGCCTTGCAGGCCCCAGCACTTTCTTACTTTGGGCATTCATGCCTTGGTTTTTGACTAGTTGTCAGAGAATGGGTGCTAAGCTAGAGCAAGAACAAGGTGGCTGGTAGAACTGCAGGGCAGGAGGGGCTTATGAAACTGTTGGGGGACCATTCCAGACCAGTGGAATCCAGGGAGAATGGGGACATCTCACTATCTGCAGAGCAAAGAAGATGCAGGAGTCAGACATGCTTGGGTCTCTAGAAGGCAGCAACACTTCCCAGACCAGCTCAGGGAACTTGCTAGGTAGCTAAGAATGACCTTGAATTTCTCATTCTGTTATCTCCAGCCCCCGAGTGACTGTGCTACCACACCAGGTTGTGTGGCGTTGGTGATGGAACCCATGGCTTTATGTATGCTAAGCAAGCATCCTACTAGCTGAGCTTGATCCTTAGTCTCTCAGAAAGTCTCTCCAGGACAGCAGACACCAGAGATCTAGAAAGTGTGCTCATGCTGGACTCTTCATCAAATGACCTCTGTCTCTGGAAATTCAGCTGTGCTTGCTTGCGAAAGGTCATCCCAGCAGAGTTTGTGGATGCTTTTCATCTCCCCATAGTGAGTCAGGAAGCATCACAGGACCCTCACCTGAGCATCCAGCCCTTACCTCTCCTGGACTTCATACCTAATCCCTGCATCAGTCATAACTGCCAGGAACAGGAGGACCTCAATCCACTTATATCTTAATCCCATGATCCTTTTCTGGATGCTGATGTACCTCATAATTCCAAAGTGGCATCCCATAAAGAATGATCCCTGAGAAGAGTGTAGGGGGTGGACCTTTAAGGAATGTATATGGGAGAGTCCAACACAATCCCCACAGAGTTGGGCTGTTTAATGTCTGAGAAAATGGGGGCAGTGTTGGGGCTCTGTCAGTAGAGTACTTGCCTCGCATGCACCAAGACCTGGCCTTCATCCCAGCACCACATAAGCCAGGTGTTGTGGAGTACACCTGGAATCTCCCTGTGTGGGAGGTGGAGGCAGGAAGACCAGGATTTCAGGGTCAGTCCTCAGTGACATAAGGAATTTGAGGCCAGATTGTGTTGCATGAGGTTCTAGCTCAAACAGCAACAACCAAGAGAAAAAAATGGAAGGGAAAGGTGACCCTTGTCAAATACAGTGTGCCAGGTCATGCACTGAGCCTGCCCTCTAGTAGTGAGGCTCAGCATTTCCTTCCAGAGAATCCTATAGGTCAAAATAAGTGCCAATCACCTAACACATTTTTGAAAAATGTAGGGTTGTGGTCCCTTCACCAGAGACAAAACAAGAGTAAATGGAAAGGTGGGCGTTAGGCAAGGAAAAGGCAAGTTTTAAAAATTTGCATATGTATTTATTCATTCATTATTTATTATCATTTTCATGTGTATGGGTGCATGATGTGTATATATGTTTACATATATGTAGAGACTTGTGTATGTGTGCATATGCAGGTGCATATATACTTGTGTGTGCATGTGTGTAAAGGCTCAAGGCTGAAGTTGGGTGTCTTCCTGGATTTCTCTCCATCTTATTCACTGAATCCAGAGCTTGCCAGTACTAACTAGTCTTGCCAGACAACTTGCTCTGGGTATCTTTGCCTTCTGAGCCCTAGAATTGCAGGCAGGTCTCCAGGCCCACTCTGCATTCACTTGGCTTCTGGGAAGTGGAACTCCTGCCCTCATGCTTGTTGCTTGTGCAGAAAGCCCTGTGTTTAACCAGTGAGCCATAGCATCAGCCCAACAGTGAGATTTTAGATGTGAAGAACGGTGGGAAATAGTTTTAAAAGGTGGCTGATTTATGCATGTTTTCTCCTCCAGAGAGTGGTGAGTTACTTAAATCAGCATGAAAGTATTTCTGATGGACACACAGAGGAAAGAGTAGCAACCAAGCTGTCTCTCTTTTCCTTTTTTTAAAAAAATAATTTAAGTTTTGATAATTAATTTACAGAGTCAGAGGTTTCCTCACAGCGTTTTCATACCTACTCAGTTTTGCTTGAGCCTACCTACCCCTCATTCTCTTCTATCCCCCATCTCCCTGCTCCTATCCCACTGATGGTGTGAGAAGTCCTTCGGTATATGTGTTGCTTTTATTGGTTAATGAATAAATAAGCTGCTTTAGCCTGTGCCAGGGCAGAATAGAGCTATGGGTGTGTATGAGGGGGGGACTAAACTGAATGCTGGGAGAAAGGAGGCAGAGACAGAGAAGCCATATAGCCACCACAGAAAGCAGATGCCAGATGCTGGACAGAACTTTACTGGTAGGCCACAAGCATGTGATGATACACAGATTAATAGAAATGGGTTAATTTAAGATGTAAGAGCTAGCTAGAAATACTCAAGCTATTGGTCAAACAATGTTGTAATTAATATAGTTTCTGTGTGATTATTTTGGGTCGTGGTGGCTGGAAAATTAATGAACAGTGACTGCCAACACACTGAAACTCTTCCCTCTTCCGCTTTTGTTACATATGCTCTGTCTATGTGTAGCCATCCATATGTGCATGCGCATGAGCAGGTGGACACATGTGCATAAGCACATGCACTGGGCGTTTCCTCAGTTGCTGTCCTCCTTGCTTTCTGAGGCAGATTTTATCATGGGCCTGGAAGTCACCAAGTAGACTGACTAGCTGGTCAAGCAAGCCAAAGGGTTTCCCCTGTCTACTTCCTCAGTGCTGGTATTACAAGCACACTACCTGGCCTGGCTTTTTCATAGCTTCTCAGGTTTGAATTCAGGCCCTCTTATTTATGTTTCTGACTGAATCATCTCCTCAAATTCAGGCCCTCTTATTTATGTTTCTGACTGAATCATCTCCTCAAATTCAGGCCCTCTTATTTATGTTTCTGACTGAATCATCTCCTCAAGGTCTTATCTGTTTTGCTATAAAGATCTGAGATGGGTAGAGCCTTTCTCTCCATCCTACGTGCGGTCACTGGTTTTTTTTTTTTTTTTTTTTTTTTTTTTCGAGACAGGGTTTCTCTGTGGTTTTGGAGCCTGTCCTGGAACTAGCTCTTGTAGACCAGGCTGGTCTCAAACTCACAGAGATCCGCCTGTCTCTGCCTCCCGAGTGCTGGGATTAAAGGCGTGCGCCACCACCGCCCGGCTGCGGTCACTGTTTTGATGGGCTTCGCTGCCCTTCCTAAAAGCTTGACTACCTACTCTCTGCCTCAACCCCCTGCCTCAAACAGCCTCCCAGAACCTGCGGATCTCTTAGGGCTCTAATGGGGTCTCACTTACAATGGGGGAAAAGGAATGTGGTTGGCCTATAGTCTTCATAGCTTTTTGCCATCTTCAGGTCTTAGTCTGGGATTGAGAAAGGGTTGAAGAGTATAGAGAAGATGAAGGGATGAGAAGTATGTGTGTGTGTGTGTGTGTGTGTGTGTGTATGTGTGTGAGCACACACACGTGTGTGTGCGCATATGCATGTGTGTGTGCACCTCTTCGTACAGGGTAGGTTAGAGGCGAGGGCTAGAACTGAAGTGATCATGGAGAGCTGAATTGCTGCTCTCTGGCTGAGGGTTGGCATCTGCCTAAGTGATGAACCTGCCTTGAACATCTCAGCTGAGTTGCTAGGTGAAGGCCCGTCTCTACAGTGTGTGGCAGGGACAGCAGCACACAGGCCTCCATTCAGTCTGGAGGCCTCCTCACTCCACCCAGGGGTTTCCCCAGGAGGCTGTGGAAGATATCAGACCCAGTTCTCCTGAGGGGAAATGAGACACTGAGCAGTAACAGGCTTGTTAGTCATCTGTCTCCTCCCTCCCTCCCTCCTCCCTCCCCCTCCTCCCTCCCATTTCTTTCTCCTTTCACTGTCTCTATCTCACTACTTCCTTTCTGTCTCTCTTGTTCTCATTTCTCTGTGTCTTTTTCACTCTCTCCTCCCTTCTGCTTGGCATTACCCCTTTCAGCCCTCTGTCTCTGATTCTCCACCTCCTTCACCTTCCTTCTCTTCTCCACTTCTCTTTCCCCTTTCTTGTTCTCTTCTCTCCCATCTCCGATTCTCTAATTCTTTCCCCTCTCGTTCCTCTGCATCTCTATCTAGGCCTCTGATTCTCCCTTCTCTCCTCCCACACCTTTTCTCTTGTTATCACCTCTCTGTCTTTCTTTCAAATTATTTTCTCTCCCCCTCTTTCTCCCTCTCTCCTGCTCTTGTATCTATCTCTCTAATTTTCCCTAAGATGATCTCCTTTTCGCTAATTCTGTTTCTCTTTTCATGTCTCTCTTACATTCCTCTCTCTCTCTCTCTCTCTCTCTCTCTCTCTCTCTCATTCCTTCCTCTCCTCTCTCCTTTCCCTCACTCACCCTCATCTGTCTCTGTCTCTCTCCCACACACGCCCCTCCAACCTCTGTATTAAATTACTGTTGAATGTCTCCGCGCTCAGCCCCAGGATCACATGACACAGCACACGGGGATTTGCTTTTAAATCTCGCCCAAGAGAGAGAAACGAAAATGACTTGCAGGATTTTGACACAATGATCAGACACAAAACTTTTTTTATCCCCCACCCTTGAATAAATAGGAACTTGTCAGATGTCATTACCATATCACACAGATCAGAATTCGTCTCAGTTTTTTTTTCACTTTTTTTTTGGTGGTCCTAAAAGTAATAAAGAGTTATAACTGCATTCCAAGTTATCTTTGGATCGTTGACGGTTCCATGACCAAAGATTTGTCTGTCCTGAAGGCGGATGGAGTTTGAGCTGATTTATCCCCTGGAGCTTGAAGCCTGACGGCTGCTTCATTGAGTCATAAACTGCCACAGTGGGTTCTGGCTCTCATCACGATGCTCTAGCCATTGTGCCCTAGTTTTCCTTCCTTTAAAAAACCATTTAAAAATATTTGTATATGTGTGATGTTGTGTATGTGATGTGTGTGTATGTGATGTGTGTGTATGATGTCTGTAATTGATGTGAGTGTATAATACATGATGTTGGGTTTGTGTGTATAATGTATGTGTATGATATGTATTTTTGTGCGTTATATGTGTTTGTGTATTTGATATGTGATGTGGTGTGTGTATGCATGTCTGTTTATGTGTGTGAGTGTGGGTGTTCACGTATGATTGTTTGCATGTGGTAGTGAGAGAAGAGCCTTGGATTGCCTTCCATCTTTTTTGAGGCAGGGTTACTATTGTCCACCACTGTGTCTGCCAGGCTAGCTGGCTAGATCTTCCAGCATTCTCTTGTGTCTGTCTCTGATCTTGTAGGACTGCTGAGCTTAGAGATGTGTACCACACCATTCATCCCCACGTGAATTCTGGGAATCTGAACTCAGAGCCGCATGCTTACATGGCAAGGACTTTACTGACTGAGCCATTCCCACCCTCTCTAGAGACAAGGTCTCAAGCAGTTCACTCTATCCTCAAGCTTACTCTGTAGCTGAGGTTGACCCTGTATTTCTGATCTTTTTGACTTCACCACCTGCAGTATGGGATTTCAGATGTGCTACCACACCCAGTTTACAGACCCTCAATTTTCTGATATTTTAAGTCTCTTTCATCAAACATTAAAGGTTCAGAGAGGTAATGTTGGTGGAGGTAGTGGTGGTGGTGATGTTGGTATTGTTGTTATTGGTATGTGTGTGATTGGATTCCAATCTTCATTTCTATTTGCTTAGGGAGAAGAAAATTCTATTCTAATAAAGACCTCTCCTGAGTCAAGTGATGTTCAGAAATTATTTCTTACCATGGTCGCTACAGTCAACAAACAAATTGCTGCTGTCTTTGACTCTTCCCCCAGGGAACACTGACAGATTTCTGACAGGTGACTGAAGATTTAAAGTCATACTTGGGTTCTCTTGGTTGGATGGCCTTGATGAGCAAGTCAAACAAAAGGAGTAATTCCCCTACCTTCAGGTGAACATAGAGGCTCACTGTCCTGTGCCCAAGTCTCCACCAGTCACTCCATTGGCTTCTTTTTAATGAAGACAGATGCCAGGCAGCTCTGGTTTATCCAGCTACTCAAAGGTGTAACTGACTTCCCAATTTATTAACAATGGTGATTCATTACCATGACAATTGGGAAGAAACTGATTACCTTTGAATATCTGATGAGGTAATCCTGCCTCTGCTCTGGTAATGAATCACTATTTGCCCTCCCTCCTTTGACCTAATTTTCCAAACCATGTACCTGTATAAAATATTGTGCAGAGGGGCGAGCATCTATTTATCTTACAGGGATTCTCTCCTTCTGAATTCAAGAGAGAAGACAACCCTGCCACCCAGGAGAGAAGATTCATGAATGTTCTGACTCTGGGACTCACCAAAGCACTTTCTCCCAAACAATCTATCTGTGGGGTGACAAGACCAGGAACAGCCATTCTCCTGCAGCCTGGGGCTGGAGAGTCTGCACAGGAGAGTGGCAGACTATTGGGATTCAACTTTGTTCCATGGAAGGAGGGGGTCCATGCTTTAATCTTTGTTATATTTTATTGTTTGTTTATATATGTATGTATGTATGTATGTATGTATATATATGTGTATATATGTGTATGGTGGGTGGTGCCAGTGGAGATCAGAGAACAATTTGAGGAGTTCATTGTCTCTTTCCATCATGTGGGCTCTGTGAATCAACTGCGGGGGTCAGGTTTGGGGGCAAGCACTCTTGCTCTCTGAGCCATCTCACCAGTTGCCTTTCTTCAAGCCTTAATCTTAAAGGGCTTGGGTTCCTGATGATAATTTGTGAGTTTGTGTGTGTGTGTGTGTGTGTGTGTGTGCATGTGCACTTGTGCGTGTGCACACGTCTAGAGGCTAGAGGTCAACCTCAGTTGTCATTATTCTTCAGCTGCCATCCATCTTGGTTTTTATCTGTCTTGGTTTTGAGACAGGGTCTCTCACTGGCCTGGAACTCACTAAGTAGGTTAGTTAGGCTGGCTGGTCAGTGAGCATCAGTATCCATCTGACTCCGTGGATTACAAATACACACCCTGATATCTGATTTTCCATTTCTTCCATGGGCTCCAAGGATTGAATTCAGGTCTTCATGCTGGCCTAGCAAATGCTCTATTTTATTTATTTCCCTAGTCCAATACATTCTTTTTCTTTTTAAAAACCTTCACAATGTCTTAATCAGGATGATGTTGGAGTCTCGCAATTGCTAGCCTAAATAAATGGTGCCATTGGTTACCCATGGGTCTGACTGTCAGTGTTTCATTATAATGGTTGATATTTTCAAACTGTCATGCAGGTAAACATACAAGTTCCTAGTCATGGAATCTGTTCCCTGGTGGAAAGGTAATTTTAACCAAACACTCTACTTTGTCAAGGTACCATGTGAGAGAAGACATGTTCTCTTGGTGGTGTGTCTAAGTGCAGACACACACACATGCACAGCATTGGCGAGGGCCAGATAGCTACATTTTCACTGTTTTTATTTGTCCAGGTTCTTAGTCTTAAAAAATCGAAAGTTTGGATTATAAATGTACCCAAAACTATTCACCCCAGATAGGGAATCCACAACAGACCAAAGTAACAAAACACAAAACACAAAGCCAAAGTTCAGCTTGGTGAACCAATGAGTTTATCAGGGGTGCTTCCAGCATCAATGACTCAGAGGGAGGGAGCTACATCACTGAAAAGTCTACCCCAAAGGAAGTGATGACTCAGGGAAGCTCCATCCTTCAAGTTCTCTGCACAACTTGGCGTCAGCTCCACAGCCAGGTGATCTCCCAGCAACTCTGCTGCTTAGGTCTCCTGTCCTGGCTGTGCTAACTGCTTCTATCTCTCTGAGGAGGGTCCTTGAGACCTGTCTAAATTCAGCTTTCTCAGACATGTCATCTTTGTTCGCTTCTTGAATCTTGATCCTCCATCTGAGATGGACTGTCTTAACATGGAGAAATTTGTTATGTAACACCTCATAGTCAGGAGCAAAAGGGAATGAAGAAGGGCCTAGCACCCCACAGTTTCCTTAAAGGGCTCATCCGTTGCAGGCTAGACCCAGGGCAAGGTCTTAAATGGAGGCAAGAAAGAGTCTTGGGACATTTAGCATCATGGCTGTAGAGGAGGTCCAATGGTTAAGAGCACTTGCTGCTCTTGCCAAGGACTTAAATTCAGTTCCCAGCACCTGCAATGGTTGGCTACAACTGCCTATAACTCCATCTCCAGGAGATCTGAAGATCTGATTTCTTCTTTTAGGCTCTGTGAGCTCTTTTACTCATACATACACATACACATACACACACACACACACACACACACACACACACACACACACACAAACAATCATAATCTTTCTCTTCTCCTTTGCTTTTATCTCAGCAGAGATGGGACATTGCCTTCCTCAGTTGCTCACAACATCACATTACCAAGGCCTGCTGGTCTTTCTTTGCAGTGATATAAAAGCCTACAATGGCCTGCCCCCAGGATGCTCATACTTGTTCACTGAAAAGACCAGGGCTGTGTTTCCATTTTCGTGGTTTTCCTTTAGTTTGCACATGGAAAGGTTATAATTCTAGAATGAATTCAAGATCTCAGGGCTCCATGTTACTTGTTTGATGGAGGAGTTATTTCATTGGTTAATAAAGAAACTGCCTTGGCCCATTTGATAGGCCAGCCCTTAGGTGGGTGGAGTAGACAGAACAGAATGCTGGGAGGAAGTGAGGCAATAGCCATGCCTCTCCTCTCTGGTCAGAGGCTATGGAGCGAGCCACCATGATTCTCCTACCCGAGGCAGACATGCTGAATCTTTCCTGGTAAGACACCATCTCGTGGTGCTACACAGATTACTAAATATGGGTTAAGCAAGATGTGAGAATTAGCCAAGAAAAGGCTAGATATAATGGGCCAGGCAGTGCTTATATGAATACAGTTTGTGTGTTGTTATTTCGGGTGTAAAGCTAACCACGTGGGAGCTGGGCAGGATGAAAAGCAGGCCTGCCCACAGCTCCTTCTACACTTGTTGACACCCCTGTACGTACTTGTCCCCCATCTTGCTTTGAGCCTCGGAACGGAATGGTGCTTTGGCCCTGGGTTGTCTGACTTGGGCTCCCATATTAAACTTTTCTGAACAGCTTGCTTTCTCCTTTTCACTCAGCTAAGTTCCCAGTGTGTGGAATGATGCTATTCACATTTAGGGTGGGCCTCTTATGTTAATTAACTCAGTCTGGAAACTCCCTCACAGACATCACCAGAAGCTTGTCTCCTAGGTGACTCTATAGAATCCAAGAGGATTTAATAATAAAATGGTGCCCATCCCCACCCCCACAAGAAGGTGTTTATCACTCATTAGATTAGGAAGAGGTCTGGTTGAAGATGGGATCTTTCAAGAGGCTGGTCTTGATACTGGATGGCATGCCTATCACTAGCTGGGGCTAGGCAAATACCCCAGAGAAGAGAGATGTAGTCAAATGAGTCACCATGCATGGGACAGCCTTCCCTCTCCCGTGCAGTAGCAAAATGTTTAGCCCTGACATCTCCATGGCCGAGCTCAGAGACCTGGATCCCAAAGACAAAGGGAGAGGGCCGAGACACTGGAACTAGGGAAGGGGTCAGGGTAGCACAGCTGGCAAAGCCGCAGGAAAACAGATCACATGTTTCTGCAGCAACCAAGGCATATCTCCATTTGTGGCCTGCAAGGCCAGACTTCATTCCATCAAATGGGAAACAGGCTCAGGAACCCAGAAAGTCTGAAGAAGAGAAATTCAAGGCATATCTCCAGACAGACTTCCACTGTGACACGTTAGGTGTAATGAAGATGTGGCTGAGATCCTGACTTGTGATGAACAGGCAGACGAGACCCTGGCTTGTGATGAACAGGTGGATGAAGCCCTGGCTTGTGAGGACCAGCCTGCCTGAGGCTCAGAGAATGCTGGGTCAGAAACTGTGGGCATTTGAGTCCAGAGGACTTGCTCAAGGAAAGGATGGAAAACGACCACTAAAGGAGACTTCTTATGAGGTAGAAGGTAAACAAGAAGCACCGTGACCAAATGGAAGCGCCTCCCACCCCAACTACCACGTTGTTAGCACAAAACATTTTCTAGAGCTTCCTCATCAGACTTTTGGGGTTAGCGGCCCATCTAGGGCTGGAGTCGTAGATGGAAGTGCCTGCAGCTATTGGCAGCCTGCGAAAGAGCAAGGGACCTGCTCTACCAGGTATGGCCAAATGCAAGGCCGGCTGGCAGCATGTGCGCAGATCTCCTGCACCCCCCTCCCCCGGCTCCTCCTTCACCCTGTACTCTTTTTCCCCCACATCAAAGTTTTGCAGAAAAAAAAAAGCAACTTCAAAACATGGCATCATCTCGAGCCTGCTAAATGTATAAGCCTAATATTCATGTTCCTAGACAGGCACTCCAACTAACGGAAGACAATGTAAGATGAACATTCGGTGACCATTCCCACCCGCAGAGCCAACGCAGGGACCCAGCAGGTGCCAGTGAGAAGCGTCATTCCATTTTCATTTTTTATCCAGGCAGATCAGCAAGCCATGATCCTTGTTCTCCCTGCTCATTCAGTTTAGCGGAGAAGGAAGCATCACTCAGCAATCGGCCCACAGAAGCTAGAGAGTGAGCCTCAGCAGGAGAGGCCCATGGCTCTACCGGGGCTTGAAACAATGAGGTCTGCATGCCAGGTGAGGAGGGCATAGGGAAGGGAAGATGGAGGCTTTGTGTCGGAGTGAGGCTCCCACCAGGATGAAAGACAACAGCAGAGATGAGCTCGCACGGAAGCTAGGTGGAGGTACCAGGTGAAGGGCAGGCAGCACACAGACTGTCCTATATGAGCAGACACACAGACTGTATCCCAGAGCTGGCAGGGAATGATCACGGATGCTGAAACTGGAGTGGTGGACCAGGGACAGATAGGTGAAGGATCCACTGTGCTTGTGGGCTCTATCTTGATATCATTGTGTGGCTTTAAGCATACAGTGTTTAGAAAAGCCCTAACTGCTGCGAGCTTCTCGGAAGGACGGGGGGGGGGTGTCTCCCAGGAGGGTTCTTTGTGAGTCCAGAGGGAGGGAAATAAGAACAACTTGGGTGAGGCTGGAGGGGATGGGCATGGTGGATGGGATGGATTAGAGGGCCATCATTGTAGTATACTGTTTTTCCTCCAGGTGTAACATGTTCATCAATTGCCATCTTCAATCAGAGATTACTATGTCCTCGTAGCCATGGCTACTAACTGAGGAGAACAGCGCATGATTGCCTGGGCCATGGTGGCGGAGCCCTTAGCACTCTCTATAGGCAGAAGAGAGGCAGGCTGCAGGACTCCGGCTGGGGTTGCAGTCCTTAGTCCTCTTGTCTCCCTCCCCAGGTGCAAGGAATCTTGGGAGGTGCTAGTGTCTATGGGAGTTGGAATGTTAGCCGGATGGGGGACTCCATGGGGCAGTTTCTTTGAGATCATCGTCCATGTTGGGGTAGCACTGTGTGATGATGTAACTGCCCGGTGTTTGCATATGCTCCTGCAGGTAACCCTTCACTTACACTTCCTTAAATAACCTCAATAAACTCACTGGACCACCAAGTTGTACTTTGGTAGAATTGCTACTTCCAGTCAGTCTTTTCAGAGCCTTATCTAGAGGGAATACTCCTTTGTTCTTTTCTCCCCAGGAAAAGTTCGTGCAACTGACTTGCATGAGGAAGAACCAGGAGGCCCGTGAGTGTTGACTAGGGGAAAAGAGGACCAAGAGAGATTGCGG
>NC_022013.1:9977996-10034078 GCF_000317375.1 Microtus ochrogaster | reverse complement strand
GGCCACCTCCAGCTGCAGCAGGTGGTTGGTTGGAAGGAAGGCAGCTGCAGGGCCCCCTGCTGGCCAGGAGGAGGAGGCGCAGTTCTCTACCCTTGATCTCTCCATCCTCATCATCTGCCCTTCTCCTACTGTTCTGAAATGCAGTTGCATGGGGTCGGATTTGCTGTGTGTTTCTGAGTTGGAGGCTTTGCTTTGAGTTGAGGTAGCTGCATTCCCACCCTTCCTAGCCCCCAACTCCCCCTGCCCAAGCCAAGTGAAACCAGATGTCTAACAAGGTCTTGGCACCAGAAGGCTCATTTAAGCCAGCATCAAGGGCTGGGGTGATCGGGGGGAGGGCTGGGGGTTTTGAAGTGTTGGCCACATGAGATGATGTTTAGAAACCGCCTTGGAAGTGGCGCTGAGCACTGAGCAGACGAACAGCAAGGCTCCTCCTCCGGCCTTATCTTTGTTATGACTGCAGCGGCCACAGCAGTAGCAGAGGCCTGGGGAGGCAGGAACCAAAGGGCCGATTCATGGAGACATCGTGTCCCGCTGCTGGTGGTCACAGGCCTCCTGGGAACAGTGCTGGACATGAGGCAGGGATAGAGATCCGTTGGTATGTTACGTGGGGGGAGGTGGAGAAGGGCATGTATGCCTGCTCCTGACGGTTGTGATGGAGGTTATATCTTCCATGAGCAACAGAGGTCAGGCCAGGGCTCATCTCCACTGCTGTGTAAGTCTACCTTTCCATGATCTCACAAGCACCTAGAAGAGGAACCAGGGAGCTGGCTCGGCGGCTAATCATCTCTACATTGTCTATGGTACCTAATGAAAAAAGAATGCTGTGTAAATGGTTATATATTTAGGGTATAGTGAGAAGAAAAAAAAACTGAACAGATTCCTTATTAGTTGTATTCTATTCAAATAATTTTTACTTGTGGTGGGTTCAACACACAAGTGTGGGAGCCATACTCAGTGGGGAATGACCTCCAGGGACCTTGGGAGATGTCACCAAACTTGCTGACAAGTTTGCCCATTATCTCTCAAGCACAAGCATGAGAACCCGATGATAGAGAAAGGATAGATGGAAGGTAGATGATGATAGCAAGTCATACAGCAAATAAATGTTTGCAGGTAGATAGGTAAACAAACAGGTGATCGATAATGTTAGACAGATCTTTAGAAGCCATGAGAAAGTCACTCGGTAGTGCATGTCTCTGTAACCCCAGCACTTCTGTGGTGAGATGGGAGGCAGAAGCAGGAGAATTCTGGAAAGCTCCTGGGCTAGCTAGCCTGGTGTTCTCTGCTGCAAACAAGAGACCCTGTCTCAAACAAGATAGAAGGGGCAGGGACTGACACCTGAGGTTGTCCTCTGATCTCCATGTATAAGCCATGTGCATATCTGCATTTGAACACACACACACACACACACACACACACACACACACACCATATAAAATAAAGCACAGTGGAGTTGAGTAGAGTGTATGCAAAGATCACACCATTTTTACAAGAACGAATGTAGGTTTTGTTATCTGTGGAGTTCTAGAAGCTGTCCTTGAAGGTACCAGGGTGCTCTGTTTCTCCCAGTTCAGATAAGCCTGTGAAAGAGGGAAGGCATAAGAGTGCCAAGAAGTGAATGGAGATGGGAGGGGCCCCTGACGAGGAACCCGCCATAGTCCTGTACTCTTTCTGGCTTCTCTGTGTGTGGAATGGTGGGCTGGAGATCTGCCCAGCACACCTTAGTGCCACAAAAAACCTACTTTAATTTAGGGATTCATCTACAGAGAAAATTAGGGCTTGAAATGCTTGCAGAGGAAAAAGCAGGCTGAGTCAGGAGACCAGGCTGACTTTGGTGCTAGGCTGTGCATCCTCTTGCCAACACCCCGGCTTCTCCCGACCTCTTCCTCACTCCTGCTCTGCACCCCTAGAGTTCCCTGTGGGCCCCAGACCTGCTCTTTTCCTCTCCCTTTCCAGCCACTGAAGCCTCCCTTCGGAGCAGGCAAAGGAAAAGTGGATGCTGAGTAAGACTAGCTTCTCCCCCTGGTGCTCCGGGCCTCACTCCTCCTGTCCTTCTGCGCTGCTACCCCTGATAGCAGCTTGGTACTGAGAGGTTTCTTTGTGGAGCAGTATTCAACACAGGCAGTCCCCGTTCTTGGCACTCAGTGGCCTGGGACTCCCCCGATGCAGCTGCCTCATCCTGAATCAGAAGCCCCTGCGCTTCTTTCTTTGTTCCTCTGACTCCATCTCAAAAGCTCCAGGTTATCCCACCTAAGCACACGTGTCCCTCGGGGATTCATTTCCCTGCTGGACCTTCTGCTTTGTTGGGAGCAACCTGTTGGCTTTTTCCAGGAAGGCAATGCATTGTCCTGGCTGCCCCACTACATCCCTTACTCTCTGGGTCCCCTGCTTCGGCAGCCTGTGTGCTGTGATGATTCCCAGGTGGGCCCTTTCATTTCCTGCTGCTGGGCCTAGTCCCTGGTGGGCATGTGCCCAAAGACTCCCGTTCTTGGCACACTTCCCCTGCTATTGGCTTCTTCTTTGTTAGGAACTCATGCGAGCAGCCAGCCTTCTTAAGTTGTCATTCAGACTTCTGTGCTATAGAGAAGGCTCAGAGCAAGAACATTATGCTGCTCTGTCTCTGTCTTCCTTTCTGTTCCCTCCGTGTGTGGTGTGTGTGTGTGGTGTGTGTGTGTGTGTATGTGTGTGTGTAAGAGAAAGATAGTGCGTAGTTACTTTTCTATTGCTATAATAAAACATCACGACCAAGATAACTTCTGGAAGGAAGCATCTGTTTGGGCTTAGGCCCCAGAGGGATAGGAGCCCATCACATCACTGCAGGGAAGCAGCAGGCCATCATGGTGACCGGAGCAGCAGCTGAGAGTTCACATCTTAAACTGGGAGGGTGAGGCAGAGAGCACACTGGGAACAGTAGGAGGCCCTTTACACCCCAACGCCTGCCTCCTGAGATATACTTTTTTTAGCAAGTTCATTCCTTCTAATGCCCCCCAAATATCTCTACCAACTGGGGACTCTATATTCAGGAATTTGTGTTTACGGGGGACATTTTCACTCAATCCACAAGAAAGCCTGGAAATCTCTGAATTCTGTTGTAAGAAGCACTAAGAAGCAAAAGTGCCGAGGCTGACGACTTGAGCTAGATGCTTGGCAGTAAAGAGGCACAGGCTTGCTCGCAGACCTTCGCTCTGGAACCCCTTCCTTAGTTAGCTCTCTGTTACCGTGACAGAAAGCAAGTCGGGGAAGGAGAGAGCTTGCTTCGCTTCACCGTTCCAGAGAGATGCAGTCCATAACAGTGAAGACATTTTCTTAGTGATCGATGGGAGGACCCCGCCCACAGTGGGCAGTGCCATCCCTGGGCTGGTGGTCTTGGGTTCTATAAGAAAGCAGGCCAAGCAAGCCATGGACAGCAAGCCAGTAAGCAGCAGCCATCAATGGTCTCTGCATCGGTCCTGCCTCCAGGTTCCTGCTCCGCGTGAGTTCCTGCCCTCACTGTGTTTGGTGATGAATTGTTAGATGGAAGTGTGAGTGAAATAAACCCTGTCCTCCCCACCTTGCTTCGGTCATGGTGTTTCATCACAGCAATAGTGACCCTAACTAAGACAAGAATCCTGTGGATTGGGGGGACCCTATAACTTAAGGATTCCTTTGTTTTGTTTCCTCTTCCTCCTCACTTCTTCCTTCCTTTCTTCCTTCCCTCTTTTCCTTCATCCCTCCTCTCCTTTTCCTCCTCCTTCCTTCTTTCCATGAACCCTTCCCCCCTCTTTCCTTCTCTTTTCCCTCCCTCTGAGGCCTCTAACTCACTACGCAGCAGAAAGACCCTGCGTTGCTGACCTTCTGCCTCCTCCTCAAGAGGACTGGGGTTCCCGGGCCATCAGCCATCATGCCTGGTTATCCAGCATTAGAGGTGGAACCCCGTGCTGTGGCAAGCTAGGAGGCACTCTACCCACTTAGCTGCACACCCAGACTCTCTTCTCATTCTGGAAGAAAAGCAGGGTCACTACGTATAGCCCAGGCTGGTCTTGAACTTACAGCGACTGTCCTGTGTCAGCGTGACAGTGCTGTATTTCCACGTGAGTTACCACACCCGCCTTGCTGTAGGTACAGCTGACGCTAATTCTCCTGTCGAAGCGATGGTGGCAAAGGTGGAGGACTGTAGCCCTGTTCTCCTGCAGGGTTCACCCACGAGCACCACGTCGTGCGGAGACCTTGTGAGAGAGGGGCGGTTCCCTGAACAGCGTGGAGATGCCAGGCCTTCAGGGGCAGCCTGTGCCTCTCTTTTTCACTCTGTGTCAGTGATGAGCCTTCCCTCCCTTTCTGTGGAGCTCCTTTGAAACCGTAAATTTGTTACACATCATCTTTGTTTGTGTGTGAGTGTGGTACGCCAGTAGTGTATGTGTGAGCCAGTGTGCTCATGAGCGGAGGCCACAGGGGACCCCGGGTGTCCTTCTCTATCACTCTCCAATGTCCTCACCCAAGAGAAGCTCTCTCACTGAACCTAGAGCGAGGCTGGCAGCTGGAACTCCCCAGGAACATGCCTGCTTCTGTACCATGCCTGACTTTTCACGTGGGGCCTAGGAATTTGAACTCAGGCTCTAGCGCTTGTGTGACAGGTGCCCTTACCACCACGCCATTTCCCCAGCTCCCTGCTGGAGTTCTTAACCATTCTGTATGAGTTTGGTCAATGTGTTCCATAGATGACGACCTTTGATCCTTCTCCTGCGTGTCTTTGAAACAGCTTGGAATGAAGGAGGAGTCTGTCCTGACATTCGGACTGAGGCAGCTGTGTTTTGCTGTGCAGATGCTAGCCCCAGCTTCACTCTGAAGTCACCCGGCTGCTTCTCACCCCTTCGCTTTCAGACCTCCCTCCCCTCAGCTGCAGAGCCCAGGAGCGCCGTGCCAGCTGTGGGGTGACTTGTTAGATCGGTAACTGCGAGGGACAGAAACATCTGTTGGCACTCGGTGTCCCTGATCACTCTCACGGTTTCCATCCTGGCTGCTGACATCTAAAGCTGAGCCCAGAACTCTGGGAGCTGACGCGGGAGGCTGGTGTCGGCTGAGCTTGGTAACGTGCCACTTAGACTACTCGTGAGAGGACTCTGCCACCTGGCCTGGCCCCAGAGCGGGGAAGCAGGCAGGCCACTGACATAGGTGACCACGGCTGGATCAGCAAGATGGGCACCACGTGCTCTCTGGATTTAGTGTGATACACAGGACGTCTCCTGACAATATGTTCTGCTGACAACTTGTACCACTCAGAAGAAGGGGTCAGATATAAAGTGAAGAGGTTTTGTGAATCAATAACAAGTTTCAGTGGGATAAATATGACAACGAATTAGCCTTCCTATATAAAAAGTACTTACAAATAAACACAAGCTTTGCTACAGTAGTTATACAAACTGAAGACAAAAAGAAACTTCTTGACAGTAGAGCTGTAAATGAACAGAGCACTAGAGACATTGAAAGATGTTTGGCTTTGTTAGTAATAAATTTACACATAGACAGAAACACATAGAAAATCTTAATTGTTACTATTAAGCTGGCATTTTTTTATAAAAATGAGCCCATGGAGATGGCTCAGTTAGTAAAATGCTTGCTGCACAAGCGTGAGGACCTGAGTTCCAGTCCCCAGCACCCTGGGAAAACGCTGGGGTGGTGACATACTTCTATAACCCTTGCTCTGGGGAGGTAGAGATGGACAGATCTTTAGGGCTTGCTGACCAACCCGTCTAGGCAACCAGTGAGCTCTGAGCTCAGTAAGAGACACTATCTCAAAAACAAACAAACACAAAGGTAGATAGCTGGATGATGACGCCCAAGAAACCTCTGGCTGCTGTGCAAGCACAGGTGAACACATGAGGGCATGCACTGTCTCACACCTGCACTAGAACAAGTACACACATACACAAACACATACACACACATACCGGAACAAGCACCCACACACACACATATCCAAACACACACACACACACACATACAGGAACAAGCACACATATACACAGGAACAAGCATATACACGCAGACAGATACATACACAGAAGGACAAGCACACACATACACACACATACAGACACACACATACACAGGAACAAGCACATATGCAGAGAGGGACAAGCATACACACACAGTCAGACATAAACACACACACAGGAACAAGCACATACACACAAACTCATAGAGGAACAAATGCACACACACAGAGAAACAAACACACACACACACACAAAGAAACACATACACAGAGAAACAAGCACATACACACAAACTCATAGAGAAACAAACACACAGAAACACACACACAGAGGAACAAGCATGTACGCGCACACACACAGAGGGACAAGCACACACAGATGAAACAAGCACACACACACACACACACACACACACACACACACACAACCATGGAAAAACCAGCATTTCATCTGGCCTGATTGCTGAGGGAGCTAGACAGTAAACTATAAAAATGAATGAATTCACTCATTTCAGAATGCAGTTCCAGCTTGTGCTGCTGAGTTCCAGAGCTGGCCTCAGTGTTCATGAGGACCAAGGCCCCTTTGCCCTGCATGGGAAGTCCTGGCCTCCACTGGAGATGAGAGAACAGAGATTTATTCTCAGTCCATGGAGGTGTTAAGGAGACATCTGGGGTAGCAGGAAGGGCAAGCCGTTTTTGTTTTCCTAGTGCTATGGAAGGCTGGGCAGCTTCCCCAGCTGGGCCAGCCTCCCAGCAGGTGGCCCGGGACTCCTACCCTCAGCAAATCTTTATCTGGCCCACAGAGAACCATGAAATCCAGCCAGACCCTGCAAAGGTGACCTTGCAGCCCCAGTGCCCTCTGAAGCACTCAGCCAGGCTGGCTTCCATTTTGGGTCCAGCGTGGCCACTGAGGAATGCCAAACATCCGGGCGCCTGAGAGTCACAAGGTCACCAGGTGTTTGAGATCTCTTTCTGCGGACCCTGGAGGGAACTTCCCAAGCACCCTCTCCAATTCTAGTTATGCCATCCTAAATCTGGACAGAGCCCCTGCTCTTTGTGGGCTAGGGGAGAGCAGAAGAGTCCCGCCGCTGAGAGACGACCATTTCATAGGGAAATGGTCAGGCTAATTGGACCCAGGTGTCCCCAGGTGCTAACACGCATGCTCCCACTGGAAAAGTGGGTGAGAAGTGAAACCACATGGGCTACTTACAAATAAGTGAGGTGTGAGCTGCAGCCCACGCTTTCTCCTCCCCTCCCCCGCCACCTGCCTTTGCCCTGTAGGCTCAAGAGGAAGGCCCCCACACTCACACATCATACGGTATGGTCATGGTTTCCTGCCCAGGGCTTTGCTCGGGCAAGGAAGGTGCAGGGCAAAGTCTGCCCCGAACTTGCTGTCCGAGTGTGGAAATTGGAGTCAGGACAATGAGGGTTTCTGGGCATTCTGCATAGGGCCAGGAGCAGCAACCAAGAGGGAGGGAAGTTGAGGACAGTCAGAAAGTAGGTCCTTAGTGTTGGGGGCCAACGGCCCTGGGCTTTTGCTTTTGAAAACCTAAGGACCTTGTGAACACCTTTTATTACTCTCTTTGCTTGTGAGACAGAGTCTCAGGTATCCCAGGCTTGCCCTGAACTCAAGATGCCCCTGTGGGTGACCTTGAACTTATGATGCTCTTACCTCCTGCCTTTGTTTCCTAAGTGCTGGGGTTACAGGCGTGCAGCATCATGCCTGCTTTATATGGTGCTGGGGATCGAATTCAGGGCTTTGTGGATGCTAGGCAGGCATTGTATCGGCTGAGCCACATCCCTAGCCTGCGTGCATTACGTAATGAATGCTCTCTTGTTTACTAACTCAGCAAACTGAAGTTCTGAGATTCCCAAGGTTCCCGAGCAACAAGGTGGGGCCTGGCTCCAAAGCCTGCATATTAGGGTTTGCTGTCTATTATCCTAGGTTGGCAGTGTCCAGCTTTGGATCTGGAAGGGGCTGACTAGCTCTGGAAACAGGAATCTTCCAGTCATAGGATGTCTCAGGAGACCAAAGCTCTGACTCCATCTGCCCAGTCCCTCTCAATCAGATAGTTTCCAGTCAGACTTCACACACACACACACCTACCTATCTCTCCTTGTTTCAAAAGATTTTAAATTACACTTAAAGATTACTGCAATTTTGTGTGTGTATGCGTGGGAGGCACGCGCAACACACTGCGGAATTCCTGCGGAAGTCAGAGGGCAGTTGGAGGTGGGGGTCACTTTTTCTTTTCAACCATGTGTGTCCTGGGGATTAAACATGGGTTGCCAGGCTTGGTGGTAGATGTCTTTACCAACTAGGCCCTCCGGCCACCCCCAGACCCAGTATCACTTATTTTGACCATCATATAAAATCTGAGATGAGTAGCTGTGTAAAGACTAAGATTCTGGGGATTCTCCAAGGCCCTGTTTGACATTAGCTCAGCTATCTTCAGGCTTCATTTTGAGAACAGCAACCTTGTTCCTTGGTCACTTTCACGGGGTGTGTAGGCCTGGGACTCACAGACTCCCCATACCAGCAGTGCCTGAGGAGCTGTTAACTTTGATTCCAAAGCACAGAACTATGTAGGCTCTAGTTTGGCAGTCAGCAATGAAGTCCAATTTTGTTAAAATTGCCTTTTATTTATTTTTAAAAATTACAGTGTGCATGTAGATTCCACGGTGCACCTGCGGAGGTCAGAGGAGAGCTTGTGGGAGGTGGGTTCTCCCCTTCCACCTCACGAGGGTGTGTTTATCACAGCCACACGAAGGAAACTAGGACGGTGGTCTTCTGGGGAACTGGGGCTCATCTTGTTGTTATAGATTCATCCATGACCCCAGTACCCTGAGCCATCTTCAGCCCCATCCCTCCTTAGTGGGAATGCTGCAGAGGGACCCAGTGAACAGGCTGTACCCCAAGGCGAGCTCCATGGTCCAGACCAACTCATTATGATTTGTTTGCAGCTTGGGCTGGGATGCCAGGGGCTCTTTATTGCCAGGGAGAACAAGCCCTTGGAAACGGAGCAATTCCACTATGGGGATTCTGGGGTTACCTTACTGAATGCTAAGATCACCAGTGTAGGCACTTCAGAATCTGCATTGAGTCCGCGTTGCTTACAGAGGGACTCATGCACTTGCCAGGTTTAAGAGAAATGTCTAGACTCTCTCCTCCACTGCAGGTGACCGAAGGGCCTGTGGTGTGCAGGATTGTAAAATGCCGGGCTGCATCTGGCGACGAGAGAGCATGCTGAGGGAATTGGCTTATAAACTGAAGTTTATAATTGTCTTATAAACTGAAGGCTCTCGGGCCACTGGTAGCACTTGGGTCATTTTGATTTTCTTTCTATATATGTTGGTTTTCACAGTGTTTTCAGAATTGTGAATGAGGTATTAATTCACACGTGGGGGGACATATGGACATGTTAGCCTGTGTGCTTGTTTGTATGCAGTTGCCTGTGCACATGCATGTGTAAATGTGTGGGGCCAGAAGTCAATTGGGTATTTCATTCAGTCTTATTCCATCTATCTCCTATCTTTGCTGTTTTTTTTTTCTTTTTCAGACAGGGTCTTGTGTGGAAGCTAAAACTTTTGTTTCGTTAGGTTGATCCCTATGAGCTCAAGGGGTCTGCCCGTTTCTGCCACCCTGGTGCCGGGATCACAGGAGTAGACTAATCCACTTGGCTTTTCAGTGGGCACTGGAGATGGGAACTCAGGTCCTTTCGCCCACTGAGCCATCTTCTTGGCCATACATGTCATCTCTATTCACATAAACATCACACAGTGGATGTTGGGGGTGGGTGAAAAAATGCCTTAGCAGCTTAGAATGTCTGCTGCTGTTGCGGAGGATCTGAGATTGGTTCTCAGCACCCACGTCAGTCTTTGTAACTCCAGCTCCAGGGGTCTAGTGCCCTCTTCTGGTTTCTGTGGGCCCTGCACTCATGCGCACATACTCATACACAGGCCCGCATGCATAATAAAACAGGAAACAAGTCTTTTAAAAAATATTGACACTGGTTGTCTTGAGAAGTCGGTTACCCAGCAGTCCTGGGCCACACTCCTACTTTCTGAGTTCATGCAGTAGCCACTCTCTTCATGGGGTCAGCACCCTTCAGTGGGCAGAATTCTCCCCCATCATCACCCTCTACTGACTTGTACCTAAGCTACTTATACTGTTTATATTGCCAACTTTTCCTCTTGGCCAAGATTGAGTTCCATTTAGCTTAATTCATCCAAGCGGTTTAACCACAGATCTGTTATGTGCCTGGCATTATATCATGATAATTGCTTTAAAATTGGGCTGGAGAGATGCTTGGTGCTCTTGCAGTTTCCAGAACCCATACTGGACAGCTCAAAGCCATTTGTTAACTCCAGTTCCAGAGATTCTGAAACCTTCTGGACACACACACACACTCACACACTTATACACCACGGCACACATACATGAAAATAAAAAAATTTAAAGAAATCTTTAAAGTCTCTTACGTTCTACAGAGGATCAAGCACATTTTGAAAACCATTTCTCTTATAAAGAGTCCATAGATGTGGGGCCAGACAGGGTCCCAGGCAAGAAGGTCAGAGCGAAAGACCCTTCAGATGCAGGAGCAGCCAGTGGAATGTTCCAGCCTCCTGAATGAGCCTGGTGACACAGAGAGAGTATGAATTGACACAGATACCAAACCCCAGTAGTCCTTGATGAGATCTTCTCTGGCCCAGAGCACGCTGCTCTCTTTCTTTTCTTCTATGATCTGAATTTTTCTTTCCCCAAATTTAAGAATTCCTTTATTCATGTATTTTATGTACATGAGTGCTCTGTCTTCATGTATATCAGAAGAAGAAGTCAGATCTCATGACAGATGGTTGTGAGCCATCGCGTGGTTGCTGGGAGTTGAACTCGGGACCTCTGGAAGAGCAGTTAATTGCTCTTAACCATGAAACCATCCCTCTATCCCTATTCTGTGCAACTGGAGGTTTTTTTCCCGCCTGCCAGTTCCCGGATAACCACTCTGAGGCTTAAAATCAATTATAATCGCTTAGCTGATGACTCAGGCTTCTTACTGGCTAGCTTTTACATATAAATTAACTCATTTCTAATTATCTGTGTATCGCTACATGCCCTGTGGCTTACTGGTCGTGCTCTGGCATCTTACTCCTCTGGCGACCGCTGGTGTCCCCCAGACTCTGCCTTTTTCTTCCCTCTATCTTTGCTTGGATTTCCCATCCGGCTCTATTCTGCCTGGTTATTAGCCAGATCAGTTTCTTCATTAACCAATGGTAATAAAGCCTATTCACAGCATACAGAAAGGGCATCCCATATTTGCTTATTGTTAGTGTATATGGATGTGGCTGATATGTGAGCGTGGTCACACATGCCACAGCATACTAGAGTTCGGAGCACAGCTTTCAGGGACTGCCTTTTTCTTCCATCATGTGACTCAGGTCTCCAGACTCCTGCAGCAAGTGCTTCTACCCACCGAGTCATCTTGCCTGCCTCTTTTCTTTATTTGGATTTTTTTTTTTTTGAGATGGAGTATCATGGAGCCGAGGCTAACCTTAAGCTCCATAACCAGTCATGGATGACCTTGGCCTTCTGATCTTCCTCTCTACATCCCAAGTGCTGGAATTACAGGCATGTGCCATCACACCTGATTATTGTACTGCTGGGTTGTTGAAGCCAGGACTTAATACACGTTAGATAAATACTCTACCACAGGTTCAGCCCAAACCATGACGCTTCTACTTCAGACAAAGAGCATTCCAGAAAGTGGACCAGGTGTCCAGGTAGAGATTCTGCCCCAGGGAAAGAAGGTTCTATGATGTAGACACTGATTCAATCTTGTCTTCAATACAGAAGAAACACCCTGCCAAGGATCATTCACCAGAGAGGGCAGCGGTTCAGGAATGGACGCACCCAAACTGTGTCATCGCCTACAGAATGAGTTCTCAATTTCTTTTCAACATAGGTCACACCTTGGTTGAGGAGCCTGAGAGCAGCCATTCTGGTTGGCCTGCTTCCTACCCTGTGAAGAAATAGGCGTGTCTCATGACTGGACCCGAGTCTATGCTGGGAATGTTCGGGTTCCTACACATCAGCCTGGTTGGCGGCCTGTTGCAGTTTATAGTGTGCCCCGAGAAGACAAGGGAGGGCTTGCGGAAGGAGGGTCCAAAGCCTCCATGTGCCCTCTTTTATTAGCCCCTGTTTTCTGACCCTACCCCTTACTCGGCTTCTCTGAGGCCAGCCTGGGAAATCATCACCAGGCTACTGCTCCACTTTGGGTAGAGAAAGCAGGTGTGTGGAAGCTTACTCCTAACATGGCTCTGCTAACTTCGGGTCAGAAACACTGTTAGCGAGGGAGTCACACCTCAGAGTGTGTGTGGAGAGGCAGAGCTGATGGCCCACCTGGGTGGGCGGTGCATCTGTAACATTTTACAAAAGTATTTATTTATGTGTGTGTGTGTTTGTGGAGTATACATGCGCACACGTGTACACATGTGTGTAGCAGTACATGCATAAGTATGTGGGAATGCATGTGAAAGGCAACTGTCATTCCTCAGGTGTTGTCCACCTTGTTTCTCGCTGGCCTGGAGCTCATTGAGTAGGAAGACCGCCCCATCCAGATGGAGGAGTCCACCAGTCTCTGCCTCCCCGACACTGGGGTTATAAGTGTGCACCATCACACCTGACCTTTTTTTTTTTTTAAATGTAAATTCTGGAGATCAAACTCAGGTCCCTATACCCACACAGCACCATCTCTATGGCCCCAAGAACACTAAATATCTTGCTCAAAGATAGAACCAGGACATAAACACTGTGCTATTTAATTCCAAAGTCTGTCGAGCCCTCTCTTGGTCCCCTGACTGAGGATGATTCAGAATCACGGTCTCTTGGCCATTCCTCTAGTCCTCCAAGGTTGAAGAGGAGGGTGTGAATCCTGGGCTGTTAAAGACATGCACAGTAGGCAGAAGGCAATAATAATTAGATTGTAGTACTGGTGTTTATTTTTACATCTGTAGTCCTTGTGTTGCAAATGCCTTGCAGTTGAAGACGAGCAGAAGCAGAAGGACCAAATCCTCTGCATGGAACCACCTCCAAATTTCACTGTGTAAAAACCACAGCGTGACATTTACATTAGACGTTTGTGACTCCCTTTCTTTGAAGTGTTTTAGGGAGAACTCTTCTCTGATTAGCTGGAAGGGACGGAGGTGAGTCTGGAGGCAGCGCTGATCCTTCCTTCACACTGTCTCAAAAGCAGCAGAGCACGTTTGTAATCCCAGCTCAGGGAGGGCGCCATGGTTGCTGCGAGGGCCGGCTGTGTTCTTCACACACAGCGAAGAACACATGTTACCCTGATGGGTTCCGGGGCAAAGCCTCACCTGCTAAGATTTACTTTCCAGCAATTATGTAGTTAGTAGTCTGTCAGAAACAGTGTTTTTCAGCCTCTGAATTAAAATGATAAGTTAGACAAGACTGGAAGCACACACATGTGTGTGTGCGCACACACACGCACACGCACACACACACACACTTTAGAATGTCAATAAATATGCCACCTGTCAAGCCATAAGGAGAGACTGTTCAATTGAAAGTAGCAATTATTTGAAAAATAGGTCACAAGCACATCCATCAAAATTAGCCTGTTTTTTTCTTTTCTTTCTTTTTTTTTTTTGAGAAGACTGAAATCCCTAAGGCAGCAATTACTCATAAAATCCATAAATATAGAAGAATTAGTAACAAAATATAGTAATAATAGCACATGTAGACAGTTCTCTCAATGTAGTGGGCATTAATCTAAGCAGTGTGTGTGTGTATGTGTGTGTGTGGTGTGTGAGTGTCTGTGTGTGTGGTCGTGGTGTGTATATGTATGCAGTGTACGAGTGTTATATGTGAGTGTGGTGTGTGGTGTATGTTGTATGTGCATCTACACTTGGATGTATGTATGGTGGATGTACCATGATGATGCACTCAGAGGCCAGATGAGGTCATTGCAGAGGCTGCTCTCTCCCTCTTTGCCTTACTCTTTGGAGGCAGGATCTCCCACGAAACCTGGAACTTCTGTTTTCAGCTAGGCTGGTGGCCAGTAAGCTCCCCCCACCCCTGCTCACTAGTACTGTGGTTACAAGAATACAGCCTTGTTCATCTTTTTTATGTGGGTCCTGGGGATTTAAACTCAGACCTCACGTTTTTTTGCTGAGTCATCTCCCAAGCTCCAGTCCACATACTTTGCATGGACCAACTAGATTAATTTTTGTAGCATTCTGTTGAATAGATACGTCTCAGAGAGCTCCCCTTTACAGATGTGGAAGAGAGATTTAAAAACATCCTGGAAGATAAGTAGTTATGAAGCTCCAGATACCCAGGTATCTCCACATGGGTCTGTTGGCATATGCTTTGGAACGAAGCAATGCATTTCTTGGTTAAAGAAGACAGAGTCATCTGAGGATGTAGCTCAGTTCAGTATGGGTGAAGCCCTGGGTTCTGTTTTCAATAATGAATAAACCTGGCACCCAGGAAGTAGTAACAGGACCAGAAGTTCAAGGTCATTGTCTAATATATAAACTATATAGTGAGTCTGAAATTAGTGTGGGTGACATTAGATTCTGTTTAGAAAAAAAAAAGTGAAAATACATAGTCACCAAGAGAACATTGCAGTAAGCCTCCCCCAGCATCCCTGCCAGTAACTAGCCTTCCTCTGGTTTTGTCAGAGTGGCACCTGTGTCTGCCGAGGGCTAAGGGCAAGGGAGCAGCAGGTGGCTGTGTCTAGGCACCTGGCTGGCTGGTGACTAGGATTTCTCTGCTAAGCTGCATCCCTGTCTCCTCTTAGTGAACGTTTTGAATTCTGCCCTGCTTGCACTGTGGTACTGATTGGCAGAGTTTGCACTGGAGTCCTATCTGGGGACACAGGATGGTACCACACAGCATACATATGCTGTGAAGGTATCCTGGGTCTGGGGCCAGAGAAATGGCTCAGCAGATGAAAGCACTTGAGCGATTCTGGTAACCTGAGTTCCACCTCCAGAATCTGAGCACAGGTGGATTCTCCTTTAGCCTCTACATGCATGCTGTGGCATGTGTGTGTGTTCCCACCCAATATCATGCACTCATACACAAATGTACTAACAAATAAGAATTTAAAGAAAGATTTGGTGGGTCTGAGTCTTGATACTGCCCTGGTTTGATAATTTAGGAAAAATTTATTTGGGGGCTTAGTATCATATTTTCATTTGAAAACTGGGGCGTTTTCAAAGTGTGTGCGAAAGTCACAGGATTTAAAGTGTGTCAGGCAGTGGGTGCTTGCTGTATGCTGGTCTGCTCCTTCCCCTGCCTTCTTCCTTCCTCCGCGTTCCCCTCGGTTTTCTATGACCGAAACAAATACTTGATCTAAGCCACTTATAATGGGCAAAAAGTTACTTGGTCTCACTGTGTGTGTGGGTACAGTCTAGAATGGAAGACTCCATTCCTCCCCTGCATGTGCTGAGGTAGCAAACCAGCAGTCTCAGCAAGGGGCAGAGAGAAACTGTGGAGTTCAAAGCGGAGAAACAGGAGTGGGGAGGGAAGAGAGGAGATAAAGGAGGAGAGAGGAAAAGAAGGAGAGAGGGGGAAGAGAGAGGGAAAGGAGAAGAGAAGACAGTAGGACTAGGAGACAGACACATAGATACATATTAGTAGATAGTCTCTAGAGCGATTACCCACAACTACCTGGAACATTCCTCCTAGATCCCATGTCTTAAAGGCTCTCTGCTCCCCGCCCGGTAGCACCATGGATATACATGTTTAAAGCTTGGCCCCAGCTTGACACTTCTGGGAGGATTGGAAACCTACAGCGGTGTCTACTTTTTTTGAGGTTGGGACAGGTGCTGTCACCTACAAAGTTCATGACTAAGAACCAAGCAATGGAGTTACACAACAAAAGCAATAAAAAATTCCTGATGCACTTACTAGACCTGGATAGAGGTGGGGGTTCCTTGGACTCCCCACAGGACAGGGAACCCTGAGTGCTTTTTGGGCTGAGGGGGGGGGGGACTTAGTGGGGGGGGTTGGGAAATGGGAGGCAGTGGCGGGGAAGAGACAGAAATCTTTAATAAATAAATAAATTCAAAAGAAAAAGAAAAAAATTCCTGATGCTTTAAGTAAGTCCTTATTTGTTAGTTGGGCCAAATTCATAGCTGTCCTTGGTCACATGTGGTCCAAAGGCATTGAGTTGGACACACCTGCTAGGTAGGCCTAAGGGAGGCTTTCAGGTCCTGGGGGACTGTGTCCTTGAAGGTTAGTAGAATCATCGACTCTTTTTCTTTTTCTATTTTGCATTCCAGACAGGAGATAAAGTGTTTTCCTTCATCATGTGTTCAGCCCTGATGTGTTGCTTAGTAACAGACTCCAAAGCAATGGATCCAGCTGAACATGGACAGACGCTCCTAAAAGCCCGTGCCCAAATAAATGTTTTCTTTTAAAAATGATTTGTTTTTATTATGTTTTAAAATTGTGTGTGTGTGTGTGTGTGTGTGCGTGTGTGTAGTTATGTATGTCGCTATGCACACATGAATACTGGTACCTGTGAAGGCCAGAACCATTGAACTCTTCTGGATCAGTCGTTACAGGCAGGCACGAGCCACTTAGTGTAGGCAGAAGAACCGTATGTGCTCCTATCCACTGGGGCCATCTTTCCAACCCCAAATCTTTTCCTTCTATAAACGGACTGCCTCAGGTGTTTTGTTACAGTAATGAAACGAAAGTAAAAGTGAGTGGGGAAAGACACCCTGCCTGTCAATCATGTGGATCAACAATGCGGGTCAGAGTTCAGAAAAGAGCACAGCTGGGACAGAGCAGCTCTGGCCCACGATGACTAGGGCTGGGGCTGCTGAGCCTTTAAAGGAATCACCTTCTGCATTGCATCTTAGGTCTCACGCTGGTATGCGATTGGGGTGTGATGGATGGGGGAGGGGGTCTTGTGAGACTGCTGGTCAGACGCTATGCCGATCTTAGTCTTAGTCTCACACCACCCCCTCCCCCCCCCCGCCCCGGCCACCCTAACAGGCTGCGAGCTGTGGGGGTTCAGCCTTCTGGAGCACAGCTTGGGAATGTAGATGACAGGGTGGGTGGCAGTGTGTGGACGGAGTGGAAGATGTCAGTCCGAGATGGCGGCTCAGGTGGTAAAGTGCTTGCCTTTTCAGTTCAGGGACCTGAGTTCGGATCCTCGGGTCAGAGCCCACATGGAAAGCCAGGTGCAGGGTTTACACCTGTGTGTTTCCGTGATGGTGAGACAGGCTGGAAGCTGGAGGACCAGCCAACCTTGGCCTGTTTGGCCAAGTTCCAGGGTAGACCCTCTTTCAAATAAAAGGTGGCAGGCACCTGAGACAGAGACCTATAGCTGTCCTCTGATCTCTGCGGGTGCCCTGTATACTTGTGCACCCATAAGCACATTTGGACACATGAGAATACACACACACACACCCTACATATTTGTACTGCATACCTATGCAATACAGCTCTGAGAGGTGAAGTCAGGGGTTCCTGTGTTCCGACAGGCTCCTTGACCTCACAGCAGGCAGCTGTGCTCCAAGACTATGCAGGTAAATGGGGCGAGGTGCTCCCCACCAGGCCCTCTGGCGCCAGGCCGAAAGGATGTCCCAAATTGCCCCGCAGCTGCCTCCCCGAAACATTTCCGACACTCATCAGTCCTAACAAGCTCTCTGCACCGACTTGCCCTCCCCAACGCGCCGTTTCTCATTGCCAAGTGTAATTAATGTGAGGCATTGACTTAGGGCACAGCTAACAAGCACATATTAATTCTGAAAAGTCAGGATCTCTCCCTGGAAATGAGTTGCTGACGATGAACTACCACCGGAGTTTAAAAGTGCAGGAAAGGGAGGAGGTAATTATGGGCTGGCAAGGCCTTGCTGGTCTGAGCTTCTGCCCCCTGGAAATGCCCCGACAGTGAGTGATGATGGTCCCCGGCCTCCAGGAGGGGTGCTGAGAGTCTCCCCAGTACTGTCTCCTCGATGCTCACTGCTCTCCCTCCCCAGAGAGTATCTTGCTCTCAGCCTGTCTCTTCCTTTGGAACTTGAGCTATGCCCTACCTAATTGCTTCCCCCGTTGGGTATTTACCGGCCTACCTCAGATGCTTTAAGGTCATTCACTGGGCAGCCTTGGGCAAATGGGTGCCAGACTGGCATTTGTCCTTTGTTCTAACTCTTAAAGCTGGCCTTTCCTTCAGAACTGTTTCCAGAAGCCATGTTCTTCAGCAAGCCCCCTTCCTGACTCTCCCCAGTGGGAAGAGGGGACCCTTCACCTTCCTGAATGGGGGATAGACATAGAAAAGGAGTCTTTTCCACCCATGGGGTTGCTTACTTCGTTGTGGGGCTCCCTTCTGTCTGCCACCCTCTCTTTTGTTCTGGAAAGCCCAGGGGAGAATCAGAATTGAGCTAGGGACCATCAGCCTCTGATTCTTTCCATTTGTTTCCTTTCAAATTTGTATTTAATATTATTGTAGTTGTGTGCATGTCTCTCTGTCTGTGTCTGTGTGTAGGAGCATCTGTCTGTGTGTCATGCCTAGGTATGCTTGTGGGAGTCAGTTTTCTCTTCTCATCACGCATGTCCTGCCCAGGGGACTGAACTTGGATCTTCAGTCTTGAGTAGCAAGTGGTTTTCCCTGCTGGGCCATCTTGCCTTGTGGTCCTGCTGATGGAGCTGGGTGCAGCCCCTGCTCTGGTTCTTTTTAGCTTTGCTAAGTTTGGACAAGCCACACCAGCTTGTTGATCTTCAGCAGCTCACTGGCAATTTGGGGTTGCAATCCTCCCTCTGAATTACGGGGGGATGGATGTGCCAGCAGGCAAGCCTAGCTTTCCGGCTGCCGCCAGAACCAGCACAGCAGTAGCCTAGTTTCCCCACCCCCAGCTTCCTTCTTGAGCCCCTGTTTTATATACTTGTGCACTCAGGAGCACCCCGGGCCACCCCAACACTCATGTTTCTTAGGGTATGTGAGGAAACCACCACACACCTCTGTTTGGAAAGTCATTTTGTGGTTTCCCCTGTTATTTCTCGAACCCCGGTGTCCTCCTTCCTGCCTGCTTCCTTTTCATGTCATTCCCAATCTAGTCCTTCCCCTTTACCTTTTCTGGTTACAGACCACCACCCTCAGAGGATGTTCAATACCCCATTCCAGGACCTGTGGATTTTCTGGAAGTCCCTTTATGCTGACAGAGCTGGGTGACTCCCCGTTTGGCCTCTTCTGTGCCTAAACATCCCCTTCAGCTGGGGGAAAGGACAGCTGTCTCTGCAGTCACCTCCTCCGTACCTCCTCTCCCCAGCCTCTCTCCAAGATGGCTCTTTGACTTGGGTGTTGCTGCCAGGGTCTCCTGAGACACAATGTCCAGGTTCTTTGTGCTTCAAACAAGGAACTGGATGCAACAAAGATAATTAGAGAAAGTGTATATTTAATCCTCTGTATGCATATGTCTGGGTAACTGTGTGTTATGTGTGTGCACATGCTTACGGAGGCATTAAATCCCACAGGGCTGAGACAACAGGTGATCTTGAGCTGCCTTCTCTCTCTCTCTCTCTCTCTCTCTCTCTCTCTCTCTCTCTCTGTGTGTGTGTGTGTGTGTGTAGGACTTAACTTGGGTCTTCTGTAAGAGTAATAAATGCTCTTAACTGAAGAGCCATTTCTTCAGCCCCAAAGTATAAATTTATTGAAAACAAGAATAAAAACATAGATACGCTCCACAGGGCAAGAGCAGTCTTGGGCACACAACGTTTTCCTAAAGCAGAGGTTTTTATTACAAAAGGTCTCATGGCTAATATTATAAACTTCAGGATCTGGACTCATTAAACGCTAAGACTCACACAGGTGTATCTTTGTAGGACACTGGGCTCTGGCATGGAACAAAGTGAACTGAGCCCAGCATTCATCTCTTAGCTTCCTGACTGTGGATGCCATGTGCATCAGCCCCAGCTCTTACCATGATGCCTTCTCTGTCATGCTGGGCTAACCCCCAAACAGTAAGCCCCAACAGACCTTTCTTCCTGAAGTTGCTGCTACCAGGCATTTTGTCACAGCAACAAGAACTAGTTCTGAAGGGGAGGGAGGAGTTCCTGAAGGTATAGACTTCTCTTTGGTTGTTGTGGGGGACTGACCATCGTTGTTGGGGGAGGGATCTGTGCAATGCTTAGGGTGTTTGGAGAAGTTTGTGTGTCAGGGGTGGGGGAGTGCTGGGTCCCAGAATTAACTTTCTTATGATTCATAACTGTGCATATTTGGACCCTCACTCTCCTCTGGCCTCCACCAGAAAAGGCCCAGTCAAGTGACTTCTAAACAGAGGTGGCACTTTTCCATTTTCCAGCCATCCAGACTCGAATAATCATACAAAAACTGTATTAGTTACAACACTGGCTGATGGCTCAAGGATCTTTCTAGCTAGCTCTTACATCTTAAATTAACCCATTTTATTAATCTGTATGTTGCCGCGAGGCTGTGGCTTACCAGTAAGGTTCTGGCGTCTGTCTCCTTTGGCAACTACTTGGAGCCTCCCTGACTCTGCCTTCTTTTTCCCTGAATGCAGTTCAGTTTTTCTGTTTAGGTATATTCTACCCTACCATTGGCCAAAGCAACTTCTTTATTAACTGATGGTAATAAAACATATTCACAGCATAGAGAGGGGAATCCCACATCAGTGACTGATCTCTTTCCATGACGACTTCTAAAGGTTTCTGGCAGCAGAGGGAGGGGAGCACTTTGCTGTTGTTGTTGTTACTAAAGTTACTCACTTTCCCATTTTTGCTGCTTCCTACTCCTGGCCTGACCATTCATGCTTTACCTGGATACCCTGACAATCTTTCCTTGACAGCTCTTAAGGCAATCCTTTAACCTCCCTCTATAAGCCTTCCTGTTCATTGGTGGAATCACCATTAAAGTTAGATTAAAGGTTTTGGAGAAAGCTCAGTCAATAAAGTGCCTACTTTGCAAGCACAGGAACCTGAGTTTGATTCCCAGAAGTCATGTAAAAAAAAAAAGCCAGGCTTGGTGGTGCATGCCTGAATTCCCAGCAACAGCAAGATGGAAGGCAGAGAGACAGGCAGATTCCCAAGAGCTCCCTGGCCAGCTGTCCTGGCCTGCTTGGTGAAGTTCCAGGTCATTGGAAGACCCATATCAAACAAAAGGTGTGAAACACCCAAAGAATCACACCCAAGACCTTCACACACATGTGTGCACATCTACACAGGCACCCCGCCCTCCCAAGATGGGTTCAAGTTCAAGACACAATTCCCACCCCCCAAGCAAGAAGTTGAACACACTTGTCTCCAACTGATAACCTCTGAGTTAGTGACAGCGCGGATCTGGGATCCCAGCCAAGGCTGGACAGCGGTCTCCCACAGAGCAGCCCTAGGGTCCTCTAGGCCCTGGGACTTTGGCTGCGTTAAGAGTTCAAGGCAAATGTGTTGTCTCCATTCCTCTTCTCACCCTGGCCTCCATTCTGAGGACACGTGGGATGGGAATCTGGCCACTCATTCTCTTCACTCTGTTGCTTTAATAACTATCAGATGGGAACTTCAGTTCCTTTATTAAATGAAGCTGGATGTCACCCTGATAACTACTGTGCCACATGGTGGAAACTTTTGGCCTGGACTCAGCTTCTGCTCCTGTCTCAGATCCAGTTTGAATGGGGAGTTCTCAGGAAGGTAGCCCTCCAAGCGCCCCCCCCCCAAACCCACCAGCAACTAATTTGATATAGAAAGCATCTTGAGGCTTAATTTGAAATTTGGAGAGCAGCTCAGTCCAAGATTTTGGGAGACTGAATTTCATCAATTATTTTGAAAACTAAGTAGGCACGGTGTTGAATTCAGCCTACCAAGATTGTAGATATGTGTCAATGGGCTCTCATTCCCATGTCTTGAATATGCCAGCCCATCAGTCTTATCTTTCTTCTCTTGGGATAATTCAAATCTCACCTCTTGGCTGAGGAAATGGCAGAGCCGTGGCTACTACTCTATGATACTTAGCTCTTTGTTGATCTCCAGAGAGCATTAGTGGACTGGCAATGGTTCGGGGTTGAAGATATTTCTCCCTAACAACATCAGGGCCATTTTGAGGCAATCAAATGTCTTAGTTACTTTTCTCATTGCTACGACCAAATTCCTGACAAGAAGCAAGTTAAGTAGGAATGAGTTTATTTTGGCTCACGGTTAGAAGGGATACAGTTCGCCATGGCAGGGAAGGCATGGTGGCAGACGTGCGGGACAACTGGTCACATGGCATCCACAGTCAGGTAGCAGAGAGAAATAAATGCTGGTGCTAAGCTCGCTTTATTGTTTATAGTCAGCCCTGGATCTCAGCCTATGGAATGGTGCCACTCACATTCAGGGTTGACCTTCCCATTTTAATTAATCTAGTCTGGAAAATCCTTCACATATATGCCTAGAGATTTGTTTCCATGGTGAGTCTAGATCCTGTCAAGTATACACTGCATTTGAGCATACCAAATCTCAAGTATGCCCTGGGACCAGCCACAATGGTAGAAGTTCTAATCCTCATTTTCTCTTTACTCATGACTCTGTTGAAAAAACCGCTATCAGGCCTGGAGAGATGGCACAGGAGTTAAGAGTGAAGGCTGCTCTTGCTAAGGACCTGAGTTTGGTTCCCAGCATCCATTTTGGGTGGTCCACACCACTTAGAACTCCAGCTCCATGGGATCTGACATCTTCTAGCCTCCAAGGGAACCTGCACATATGAGCACACAGCCATAAATTTAAAGAAAGTAGCCAGGTGGTTGTGGCACATGCTTTTAATCCCAATACTCCGGAGAGAGAGACAGGCAGATCTCTGTGAGTTCAAAGCCAGCCTGGTCTACAGAGAGAGTTCCAGAATAGGCTCCAAAGTTACAGAGAAACCCTGTCTTGAAAAAGCAAAATTTTTTAAAAGTTAAAAAATAAAAACCACTGCTGTTCAGACCTTTAGATAATGGCAGAAGCTCTGTGGAGGTGGCTTGTATGTGTTGGGGACTCTGGGCCTGTGTGGTGCTGACTTCCATGAGAGATTAGCATTTCTAGGAAGAAGGGAGCAGAGATGAGACCAGGCAAGGGGCTCATACAATTGCCAGGAAGATCCAATGAAGTCTTGGCCAAACTGAGAGGGTCTTCTCACAAGGAAATCTCGTGCTGGATTGCAGTGACCAAGCTTTATCTCCACTTCTCATTCCAATGTCTTTGCTCCAGAAAGGGTGTCCCCACACACATGGAGTCTGGGCAGTGCCAGTCTTAATCTGCCATACACAGATGGGGTCCAGGTAACATTATATTTTATTTTATTTTAGTGTCCATGTATGCATGTGTGCATATGCGCATGTGCAGGCATCTGCATACAGAGGGCAGAGGATAACCTTGAATGTCATTCCATGGGTACCACCCACCTTTTATTTTGAGACAGGCTCTCTTTCTGGGACCTGGAACTTACAACGTAAGCTATGCTGGCTGCTTCTTGAGCCCCACGGAACCACCCTTTTCTGCTTTCTCAGTGCTAGGATTAGAGGCCACCACACCTGACTTTTTATTTATTTATTTTACATGGGTTCTGGGCATCAAACTCAGATCCTTGTGTTTCCAAGGCAAGCATTTTATCAATGGAACCATCTCTCAGGTCCTCATCCAACCTTTTAAATGCTGGGCCCTGGATTCACTCTAGGCTCCAATTGCCCTAGAGACAGGCTCTCTACTTCCTAGGACACAGAGTCTCCCGGGAATGGGGTTGAAGCTCTCCTCTGGTGGGGAGCTACAGCACAAGGTGACTGTGCTTTTCTTCCTTTTGGAGCCCAGGTGGAAGACAGCACAGATCAGCTTGGGTTGTCCTGACAGAGCTGAAGAGGGCATTTCAAGGCTCCGGAGCTCCTATGGGCTAAACGGGCTAGTTAATTGGCAACGTCACACAACCTAGAATCACTTAGCAACGGCAATATTTAAGTTGGATTGACCTGTGGGCTTGTCTTTGAATTAATTAAGTTAACTGATGTGAGAAGACCCAACCCACTGTGGGTGGTGCTATTCCTCATGAAGGCCGACCTGAACTGTATGAGAAGAGAAACTGAGCTGAGTACCAGTAAGTAGGCATTCGTTTGTACATGTGTGTGTGTGTGCGCGCGCGCGCATGTGTATATATGTATACTCCTCCTCTGAGTGGGTAGATGGGTACACACCCTTTTGTCCACATGTGTAAACCCAGAGCATAACCTCAGGCCAAGGCAAGGTCCACTTTCCTTTCTGAGACAGGTTGGTCTACCTGGCCACTGAGCACCGGGAATCTGCCAGGGTTCACCTTCTCAGCACAACTGGGTGTCAACAGGACTGGATTCATTTTTGTTTATTTGTTGATTTTTTAAACTTGCATGTGATCCCTGATGTTATGGATTTGAGAAGATTAGGAGCCCAGCCTCCAGGTACACCTGCCCTCTTGTTAGCCTCAAGGCAGGCCTGTGAGGAATTGTGTTAATAAGGTTTACAGCCTTGGGAAGGCCCACGCTGAAAGCAGTGGAACCATTTCCTGGGCTGAGGTCCTAGACCACCGAAAAGAGGAGACCTAAGCTGAGCATAGCCTCCAGGGCTCTCTGCTTCTTGACTGAGCAGATGCCACGTGACCAGCTGCCAGCTGCTCCTGCTGCCCTGACTTTCCTGCTGTGGACTGTGGCCTTGAACTGAGAGCAAAAATGAAGCCTTTTCCTTTTCAAGGGTGTTCGATGGACAGTCTTTTGTGTGTGTTCACCTTGACATCCCTGCAGTGGGAAAGGAAGCTAAGACAATGGATTCTGGGGACTGTACTCAGGCCCTGTGCTGTCATGGCCAGCACTTTGCCAGAGAAAGTCTCTCCTTCTTGCTCATTCACCTCTGCGCATACCCCACCCTCCTCTCCTCCAGTGGACGAAGGAAAAGTTCTCTGTGTCTGAAGCTAAGGCCAGCACCACACGCAGCAGGCTCACCACAGTGGAGGGAGGGGACTTCTCATCCCCTTTGGGAGCTCTCAGAGGTCACTACAAACCACTTCTGGTCACTGTCCAAACTGAAGAACATTCCTGCCTCTTCCAGATCATTATTAAGAATTTTATAGGATCATACAACACAGTCTTCTGCCTCACATACCGACCTAAAGTCCCAGAGAAAAACTCATCTCTGAGTATTGGGCCATAAATTATATGAGGTACATTTCATTATAAAGTATGATTCTCTCGTCCTTTATGAATGTTCTGCATTCCCCCCTGGGGCTTGTAATGTATACTGACATCTTACTTTCTTCCAAGAAACATTCCCCCGTATTGTTTAGTATGGGGCCTTGCGGGGCAAACAGATCCTCCTCTGGAAGATGAAGGCAGTTGGCTGGGATTTAACGGGCCTACAGTCCTACATCTACGCCTGGGCTCCAGGGAGCTCACAGACAGTCTTTAGAAAAACCAGGGAAGTAAACATAGATGGGGAAGGGGGCTTTGTAAACAGCATAAACGCATAATTGCTAAGGCTTGAAAAAACTCAGAAGGCAAATGATACTTCAGGCAGAGAGAGAATGTGTATTTTCTAGCAAGTCGGGCCTCGTTATGTCTGATGTTTAACTTTCCATGCTTTCCTAGGTTCGTCTATCACTCCCTGGCACCAGCCAATGCTTCCTATGGTAATTCGTTTTCCTTAAAGTGATGCAGCAGGGGCTGAGGAGAAGGCTGAGTTGGCAGTAAAGTGCTTGCTTTGTAAGCACGAAATTTCTGAGTCGGATCTCCAGGACCCAAGTGTAGTAATAGGAGCGGTGGGGCTGCGTCCCCAGCACCCCACTGCCCACAAGGCTAGCTTTACCCGAAATAATTACACAGACACTGTATTCTTTTAGCACTGCTTGGCCCATCTATCTAGCCTCTTCTAGGCTAATTCTCACATATTAATTTAGCCCATTTCTAACCATCTGCTGTAGCCCACAAGGTGGCTTACCAGGGAGATTCTAGCCTACGTCCATCCTGGGTCGGAGCTTCATCGCGTGTGCCTCAGAGAGCAGAGCTCTCACCTCTGCCCGCAAGAGTGGAGCATCGTGTCTCTCTGAGGTGTCTGCCCCTGAGAGGAGAGCTGTCGAGTCTCTGAGCTCACTTCCTCTTCCTCCCAGAGTTCTTCTCCGTTCACTCCTCCCACCTAAGTTCTAACCTATCAGGGCAAGCAGCTTCTTTATTTAATCAACCAATGACCTTCCTCCATCACTCCCAAGTGAACAGTGGGGGACTTAGGGCATGCATTTGGGATCCCAGTGCTGGGAAGGCAGAAACGGATAGGTTTGCTGGCCAGCCAGCCTAGCTGAGTTGGCAAACCCCAGGTCCCAGGGAGAGACCCTACCTCAAAATACAAGGTGAAGGGGAGACAGAAATGCACAAAGAATTGTAAAGAAAATAATTCTTAAAATAAGGTAAAGCAGATCTGAGAAACGATGCTCAGAGCTAGCTTGTGGTCTCCATATACACGCATAATCACATGCACATATGAACACACATGCACGCATGTGCACACACACACACAGGGGAGGGCCAATGAAAGGTGAAAAGTCGAGCAAATCAGAGAGGGCCACGGGGCCTCTCTGCCCTCTCTTCAATTAACAAAGCCAGCTGCAGCAGCCACAGCTGGACCTGGGAGTACTTGGCTTCTCAAATGCTTCAGTGTTACCTTGAGAAGATCAGAAGCCCCAGCTCATCAAATTGAACTCAGCTGAAGACCGCTCCCCATCTTTGGAGTGCTACCAAACAATCCGCCAATTATTTAAATTAAACCCAAACCCGGCCCCTTCCACATCTGCGCGCAAAATGCTTAAATTCCAAGCGCAACTTTACTGGCATAAGAAAATAATAAGGGGAGTTCAATTTGTGTCAGCATGGCTCAGGAAAATAAGATATCATGTCTTGCTGTCTGCTTGATGTCAGCTTCTCAGATGCAAGCCTTAATGTCTCATCCTAGACTGTCCACACCAGGGCCTGCCAAACCTCGAAGTTCAGCCAGAGTTCACCGGGCTACTACCAAATAGCTTTTCTTTCTCCTTTCTCTGTCGTTAGGAGCCCTCTGCTTTATATTGTGCACACGTGATGCATTTACCTCTTAAAGCATATATAACTCTATTATCTGCCTCTGTTCTTGGGAAGCCCTGTAAAATCCCTTCCTGCGACTAGCTGCTTCCACAGCTCACAGTTCCTCAGCTTCTTGACGTCCACTGCAGACACCGGGCTCTGTCTGGACTGCGTGGTTGGCGCACAGAGAAAATCTGCAATATGTAAGAGACGTTGAATAACAGCAACAAAGTCTGTCTTCTGAAAAAAGATATAGTGGACAGGACATAACACAGAGCCTGGTCACTTACTCGCCAGGACAGTTTCCGAAAGACTTCCTCAAACCCGACGTGGTGGCACACACGTTTGATGCCAGCACTTGGGAGGCAGAGGCAGGAGGATCCCTCAGAGTTTGAGGCCAGCCTGGTCTACATAGTGAGACCTTGTCTAAAACTAACAAGTCCCCCAAATGCTTTCTCAGCTCTGCTTCCCATCCAAGCCTGAGCTTTGCTGAGGGTGGGTGCAAAGAACCCACCCTAAGATTGGTACCCAGTCCCTGGAAGTTGGGGTTTAGGAGAGGCAGAAGGTCCCAGGCTCAAGGCTCAGTGTGCTTTTCCCTTTAGGGGGGAAGTGGGGATTGCCAATAGGGCCATTTTCCCCCTAACCTTCATTTTTTTTCTTTTCCTTCTAGTTTTTTTTTTTTGAACAGGGCTTCTCTGTCGCTTTGGAGCCTGTCCTGGAACTCGCCCTCATCCTTGAGTCTTGATTGACTTTACACGGTGACCACCGTCGTTCCCCCCACTGAAGCTGTCTGTGCCCCAGCACGTGGTCACCGTTTCAGTGCCACAAGATGATGTATCAATTCAGAGTCCTGGCATGGCCAGAGAGCTAGAATTTCACTCTCCAGCAGACGTGCAGCTTTAGTAGGTGTGTGAAGACGAGGACACTAAGCCTTTGATCCAGTGAAGTCTCTAAGACTGCCTTTTCCTGAAGGCCATTTAACTGGGTCTGCCTTCAGCATCTTCCCTACAAACACAAGCTCTCTTTCCCCTCCCCTCCCCTCCTCTCCCCTGCCCCACTCCCCCTTCATCTCTCCCCTTCCCTTCCCATTACTTCCCTGCCCTGTCTTTCTCTTCCTCCATCCTTTATCCTCCCCTCTCATTTCTTTCCCATCCCCTCTCTTCTTCTTCCTCCTTCTTTTTCTCTTATTTATTTTTGGGCTCCAGTCTCTCTATGCTGCCCTGGCTAGCCTTGAACTTTTGGACTCAGGTACTAATTTACCTTCCTCAGTCAGTGTAGCCAGAACTGCTTGGCTACTTGGTCTTCTTCAGAGGTGTCAGGACTCAGAGTGGCTGTGTGGAAGGAAACACATGCTTCCACTACATGACGGACATTGAAACGGTGCGGGTGTGGGAAAGCGCCGCCCACTGGGAGACTGAAAATCTTCAAAACTCACTATGGCCTTCTTACCTTCACAATTCTCTGCAAAACAATGAAAAGAGTGGTGAAATCGCTGTTGAGGTAGGCCACGGATAAATATAGGAACTATTTAAAAGTGTATGTATGCACGTGTGTGTGTGTGTGTGTGTGTGTGTGTGTTACAGAGACCAGAGGTCAATGTTGGGTATCTTCTTCAAACCCTCTCTGCCATTTTATCTATCTATCTATCTATCTATCTATCTATCTATCTATCTATCTATCTACTCACCCACTGGCTGGACTGGCTGGCTAACAAACCCCAGAGAGCCTCGGGCCCCACCTTCCCAGGACTGGGCTTTCAGGTACTTACTGCTACCCCTGGGCTTTTAATCAATGCCAGGGATTCCAATAGGTCCTCAGCAACTCACCCACTGAGCCATCTTCCCTGCCTGGTTATAACTGTTATTATTAAGAAGCATGCTGTGTATCTAGCGTCTATTCAGAAGTTCTTGCTTCAGAATCTCACTCTGTCCAGAGCTTTGATTCTCTTCCTTGAGCCTCCTAACTCCTGGGCTTACGGGCATGTGCTGCCACTCCTGGCCCAGGAAACTCGCAAACACCTTTCAGTACTTGCCTCCGATACCTGCATTTGTCTTAACTAAGTAATCAGATGAAGCATCACAGATAAGCCGGGTCTGAACACAAGCAGCGAGGGAAGATATCCTAAGACACAGCCTTTCCTGTCAGGTTCTGATGGCTTTTTATCTTTCATATCATAAAATAATTCATCTTAAACATTGCACTTAAAGAAACTGACTGCTGATTCATATTTGCGTTAATCTGGTATCAATTACTGGCCTGGATTTGGAAAACTCGAAGTCTGAGCAGATGAAATGCTTCAATACCTTAGATAGTCGGTTTCTGGATCCAGCCTGCAATGGCATGGTCAGAAAGTTTAAAATATTTCTGCCAGATTCAAAGACGAGCAAGATTAAAAATTCCCAAATGTGTATCCTGGATCCCCTCCAAAAACATTCCATCTTTATTCATTATTGGATATTGTCTTGATTAAAATTCCTGTTGGTTTGTCCTTGGTTAAGTAGTAATCTTGTAGCCCAGCATTTGGAATGTATTGGGATCATGTGACACGTGTGAGCCCAAATGAGTATAGAGAGATCTCTTTCACAAGTCAGCAAGGACGCCGGAGCAAGCGGTTCGGATTTCAGCGGGGCAGCTTCGGGCTGGGGGAGGGGTGGGGCTCTCTGCTCGGCACATTCTGGGCCACATGTGTGTCAGAAGGAGCTGTTCAAAGCCAAACGACTTTCCCGGTAACACCAAAGTCCCGAGTCAAGGCAGATTTCTCTAGAGAACATGAGATCCTCCCCCCTTCTCTCCCCTTTATCTCTCTGTTCTATTTCTAGCTAACTTCACCCAGTAACATGTGAAAAATGCACTCCACAATGGGAAGCAGATGACGGGGCCACCATCCTCTGAGTCACCCTTCTGTCCTCAACATTCTTTTCAAGCCTGGAGATTCTGAGGAGGGGCTCAGAGGGGAATCCAAATGGGCCCCCTCTAGCAGCCGTGAAAATGTGTGTGTGCATGCGTGTGTATGCGTGTGTGCATGCGTGTGTGCATGCGTGTGTGTGCGTACATGCGTGTCCACGGTCATGTAACAACCAGGGGACAACCTCAGCTGCCCTTCCCTCTCAGGTGCTGTCCACTTGGTTTATTTGAGCCTGGGTTTCTCACTGGCCTGCAGCTCTGTGATTTGGCTAGGCTGGCCGCCCAGTGGCTCCAGGGACCTGCCTGTCTCTGCCTCCCCAGCACTCAGTTTTATAAGAAGATGCTACCACGCCTGGCTTTTTACAAGGGCGGTAGAGATCTAACCAGAGGCCCTCATGCTTGCAAGTGCATCACCGAAAGAGCCATCTCCCAGCCCCCACACAGAAGCTTTTGTGGTTCCCACAACCTGCTTGGCAGTAGTCCCTAGGGATACCACTAGAGGCCCTGATGTTTGTAGAAGGCCAAGAAGAAAGTGGGAAGCTCTGCAGCCCTGGAAGGCCCAGCTGGCCTTTTGTTTTGTTTTTTATTAATGAGCACCGAGAAATGAAGTCTGTTTCAGAGAGGGGAGGAGCAGGATTCTGGCGAAGGTCTAGGTCCCCAGAGATGACAAAAGCTGTCAACACCTCTCTTGTACTGGAAACATATCCGTCAGCTAGAAAAACTCATGAGGTGGAGTTAGAGCCAAGCTCTTTGGGATAGACTCAACTTTTGGGCAAGCTGTCGAGGAGTCAACTCCTTTCTGTGCACCCGCTAGTATGGCCGGCAAGGCTACCACATGGGACTGAATGAGACTATGCTCCCACTGTCTCCAGTAACTGGATCGGAATCCTCTGGAACAAAACACCAGCTTGTAGTAATAGTTTCAAAGAAGTCCATAGGCAGGCAGTGTTTTGCAGTGTGTGTGTGTGTGTGTGTGTGTGTGTGTGTGTGTGTCTGTGTGTCTGTGTGTCTGTGTCTGTGTCTGTGTGTGTATAGGTCAGTACCTGACATCCTCCTCAATTTCTCTCTATCTTATTGGTTGAGACAGGATCTCTCCTTGAACCTGGAACTCAGAAATTTGTCTAGACTGGCTGACAGGGACCCACTTGTGTCTGCGTACCAAATGCTGGGAGCACAGGCATGTACCTCCAAGCCCAACTTTTTATACAGATGAGGGGATCTGAGTACAGGTCCTCATGCTTGCAAGGCAAGCGCTTTACAAACTAGGTTATCTCATCAGCCTGACACCTCCGAGCATTTTATGCCCCCGGGGAGCCGGTCTCCTTGGAATCTGGTCTGCCACTCCTGGAAATGAATGGATCAGATAACTTCCCATGAGGCCCAGTCATAGGTGAGTCTTCATGGGTTTACAGTGAACTTGGTATCAGTCTCTCATCCATGTGCAGAAACATCAACCAAGCCGGGACTCTTTGTGGTTAGTTAAGGGAAAGAACTAGAATGGTCAGGTTTTGTCTGCTTTCTTCAGAACTGTATGACCAATGCACAGAACAGTAACTGCACATACGTATTTGAGAATGAGTGGGTGAATAAATGAATAATATCAAAGATTGTAAATCAGAATCCATAATGCAATAGTGAGATGGGTTTTGAGCACATGAGCTGACAGGCACACTCAATATTTTAACACATATATTACACAGTCATATTTTAACTCATTAATCCTCTTCTCCCCTCTCTCCTTCCTTTCTTTTCCCTCTCCCTTTCTCCCCACCCCACACCTCCCTTCTCTTTTCATCAAGGCTTTATGATGTAGCCCAGGCTGGCCTGAAATCATTCCCCAGCCCCAGTCTCCAGAGTGCTAGGATTCCAGGTACAGATCAACGGATCAACACAGCTGCCTAAATGCATGGTTTCAACAAATGGCATTTGGGACAATAGGAGCAAGGGAAAGATCAACAAACTATTGTTACTTACCTACCTCCTTTGCAATGATAAGCAAGCATTGTTCCGGTTCCTGGATGAGGAAATGGCTTGGAAAGGTGAAGTCACTCACCTAAGGGGCCAGAGAGAACTGGAACCGTGTGCTTCACATGGGGCTCCCATACTGGAATTGTCTTAAAGATGGAGTTGCTGGCCACTTCATTACGGCAAACTCACGCATCAGCATTTGGGGAGTTTGGACAGCTTACACATGATGCTGGAAAAGAGTTTAGAATGATTTCTTTTTATGGGAAGATTTTCGAATTTTGAGATTCAAATCAGATTAAGAGGGTGAAAGTGCTTTTTCAGGCTGCTTGGCTTGGTGCTAAAAAAAAAAAAAAATTGACCCGAATCCAAATCCCATATAAATGTATTAACTTTTTCTAGCCAAGAGCTCACAGAAGCAAGGAATAAATCACCATGCCTCTAAACCAGGAGGTGACCAGGGAGAGTGAGTTTGGGTCTGATGGTGTCTCAGAGGGTTCGAGCTTTCCTTCCAACGCCACGGTGCACAGCTGTGCCCTTGGGAAAGTCGTGTCATCTCTTCTGACACCGCTTCCCTGATGTTCTGACTAAGATGTCCTTAAGACAGTACTTATTTTGTCCTTACTTGATTGTGTATATGCGTGTGGAGGTCAGAGGGGAGTTGGGCCCAGTGGAGTTGGAATTACAGGAATTACAGGGTGAGCCACAGTGTAGGGTACTAGGAACTGAACTCCTGTCCTCTGCAAGGGCAGCAAGCGCTCCTAACTGCTGAGCTATCTCTCTAGCCCCTCCATGAGATCTTAACAACCTCTGCTATGCTTTGCTTTCTTCTCTGACAGCATCAGAATCAGGAGAAGACTGCAAAATTTGTAGCATTTAATCAAGAAAGCCTTGACGTTGGTGATAGATGGCTCTGTATTCTGTGATTATGGAATCTGACCTCCTCCTCTTACTAATTAATTTAATTTGTTTCTCTAGGGGAGAATCTGCTTTTCTCTCCTCTCGAATTCTTTCTCCCTTGACACAGGCTCACATGTGGCCTTGAACTCAGTCTATAGCTGAAGATGGCCTTGAACCCCTTTTCCTCCTGCTCCACTTACCAAATGATGAGATGACAGTGTGCACCCCCATACCCCACTTTACATGGTGCTGGTGCTGTGGATGGAACCAGGGCTTCCTGCTTGCTAGGAAAGTGTTCCCCAACTGAGCTACACCCCTAGCCCGTCTCACTTAGCACTTTGGTCAAATTTTCCTTTAAATTCGACAGAACGTTCCCTTTGTCATTATGGATATTTTCTTCCTCCACATTTCTATTTAACTTTAGCTCTGTGATGAAGAATTGTTATTTTTTTTCTCTAAGGAGGCAAGCCCTCGTGTAAAGATTCACCTCAGAGGGCACAAAGAGTTGCAACAACATCTCCCTGTGTTCATGTTTTTAGCGCTGGCCCCAGTTATAAAGTGTAATTATGGTGCTTTCATGCTCGGTGCTAGACAAGTCTGAGGAGGCCTCTCGGACATTCCTGTGCATTCCATGGGCCTGTGAGTAATTGCTGTACCCGTGATGACTGCGTCCTTGAGAAGGTCTGCTGCTGGGGTTTGATTTCTGTAATGCCTCCATACTCCATGAATTTAATCACCACTGTTTTGGTGCCTGACAGATATGCCTCACTTATAAACCTTATATTTATGTTTGGGTAGGACCCGAGGCTGTGTGTGTTGTAACCGCGACACCCTAGACATTCATGAAAACAGCACTCTGAACTCACATTGAGCATTTGGTTTAATGACCCATAGCGTGTGATATTCTTTTCTTGGTTGGGAAACTATTTTTCAAGTTCTGTTCCCTCCAACCCCTTTCTTCTCCCTTTCTGCCTCTCTCTAAGTTTTGTAATGCTGTGTTTCCTCTGGAAAGATTAGGTAAGAGGGAACATGTGTGTGAAGTCTTGGCCGGCTCCCACGTGCGGCAGGCTGGTGAGACAGGCCAAAGGCCAAATGACTTCAGCACCTGACAAGGGTGTGGATCTCATTATAGCTGCAGGGACTGGGGAGGGAATGGTGGCTGAAAAGGCTCTTGGGCTTGCTGGATGCCTGGTCAACATTTGGTGTGAAAGCAGGTCTTCGGCACAGCCAGTAAGCCACTCCAGCTACTTCTGTCTCAGCAGAGAGCCTCCATGCACCTCACATAGGTGGCGGCTATTTGAGCTTACCTTGCTCGATCTCTTTATGTTATACCAGGGAGCTGATCATCACTTTTCTCCCTGCTGTGGGGAGCAGATGAGGAAAGCACCTTAGGGAAGGAAGGGTTCATCTTGGTTCATAGTTTGCATACCCAGTCCAGGAAGGAGTGGAGACAGAAACAAAGCAGCCGAAGTCAGGAAGCAGAGATGGATGCTGTGATTGATTCATTCTCTCTGTTTTATCCAACCCAGGACCCCAGCTGCTAACATTCGAGTTGGTTTGTCACCTGGAAATTCCCTCACACACATGCCTACATCCTGTCTTCTCTATGGTTCTGGACGCTGCCACACCGACAATCAGCATTAACCATCATGGTACTCAGAGGGCTTCCCCAGGTCTCAGAACTGGCCAGGGTGCTGGAGTGCATGCCCACGCTCACGGGTTGTCTCACACAGACACAGGCCTCCAAGTCCTCTGAGCACTGGGTCTGTGTTTTGTGGGACACCATTTGGTCTTTAAGCTATAGTGGTGACCTTTAAGGAATTTGTTGTAAACTGAAGAGTTGAGGCTCACGTGGGCAAATACTTGTGTAGTCACTGCTAACTTACCATTCTGTGGAGAGAGAGAGAGAGAGAGAGAGAGAGAGAGAGAGAGAGAGAGAGGCTCTAGGGGATCTGAAGGAAGTGTGCACTCATCTGAAGGGGCTTCAAGCATCAGAGCACAAATGAATGAAAGGAGAGCAGCTCAGCCCAGGATGGGAGGTATGGGGATGAACTGGCCTCACTGGGCAAGAGCAGAATGTTCCCATGCCAGCCCAAGGTCACTGCTTCGTTGACCAGGGGGTGGAGATATACTGAAGGTTTGGAATTAGGCAAGGAAGAGAAGACGATGAAGATAACTGGATCAGGACAAAGGCATCATCGGAGAAGACTCTCGGAATAGGTGACACAGAAGATCCCAGGGGACCATTTCACTCCGTGAGGGCTCTGTTGCCGTGAGGTCTGCGACACAAGCTTTGAGAATGCCTGCTATCTTTGCTTTTCATCTTCTCGAAAGGTTTGCTCTGATTGTTTGCTGCAGCAGGAGAGTCAAGGAGAGCTAGGGTCCTGCTTAGAGAGGAAATTCAGAGGTAAGGAAAGAGAGACAGCCACCCCTAAGACCAGGACCCATCAAGAGAGTGACAAGAGCCTGCAGCCTGGTGCTAACCTGACCTCACTAATTCCAGGACTCACATGGATGTTCCAAGTTGTGACCTTCTCGATGGCATTTTATAGATCCGGGAAGGTCTGCCTAGCTGCCTCCCAGCTTGTGTGAGGGGTCACGGAGAGTGTGGTGTGAACAGTATGTAGTGGGAGGACACATGTTCTTCTCAGTTGTCACCTGCTTCTGGCTTGCCGCTTGGAGCCTCCTTTGGGTTGTCTGTGCGCTCTTTGTTTTGTCTTCCGTTTAAGGAGTAGAAACGCAGCCAGCTTGAGGAGGGTCCTGCTGAACTGATTACCACGAGCCACACTAAACCAGAACTGATCCAGCTCTGCTGGCAGCATCTTTAGAACTTGGGTGGCCCCATTCGAAGCCGAAAAAAAAGATCAACACAAAGGGAGGGGTGGGGGATTTCATGCAAATCCTCGAATAAAGGGGTGATGGTTTTCAAACTCGATTTTTGATACGTTTTCTAAATTTTGATGACAACTCTGGCCTAAGCCATGGCAGTTTGTGACATTCTCTGATCAGCCTTTCCTTTGGAGATTGGCTTGATTATGGGTTTAAGTCCTGAGTGATTTCTAAACATAAGAAATCAGCTCATCTAGTTCTCAATAAACCCACCCCCCTTTCCAAAGGAGGGCTTTGTGCTGGAAGCTGTTAGAGTTTGGAGCAAGAGAATGGGGTGCTATACTTAGGGAAATGCCAGGCTTTGGGGGGCAGAAAATAATTCAGAACATATTTTTTTTTTTTTTTAAAAAAAAAAAGGTATTCAGTTCTGCCATTGATCTCTCTGCCATGGGATGCCGATTGGCCTTACAATATCAGGCATTTCTTGGTTCTTTCCAGCCAGAGAGCTGTCAGTGACCTTCACAGTCACCCTGTCACTGTTGCACATGAGGGCATATACTGCCTGGCAGGGTGTGTCACAGTGGCGAGCAGCTGGTCTAGAGAGAAAGGGTTACAGATATGTGGATAGAAAAGAGATTTACTGAGTTCTTGCAAGTGTCCAGACTTTTTTGTTGATTCTGTCCTTTCTGGCTCTTGGGACTCTTTTCTGGGAGGCTATAAGAATCCAATAGCTCATCCTGGCTGCAACATGGAAGACGGAATTGAACCCAAGGAGGTAAAGGACAGCGGGATAATTGTGGACAACAGTGGAACTCTCCCATGTTGGGCAGAGGCAGTGGAAAAGAACCAGCTTTCCAGAGACTGGCTCTCTTAACTGTTGCTCCCTGTATCCCCGGCATCCAGTGTTCATGAGATGCCCGCATTCCTCCTGGAAGATGCTCCTCCAGCCATCACACACACAGTGCAGATTCAGTGCATCTATATCCTATTCAAAGACATAGACGAGTCCACAGCTGTACTGACTTAATGCACTCAATCTCGTCACAGCCCTAACTCAAATTTCAGCCTGAAAGATGTTTATCATACCGTGAGTTTTATTTGTAAAATTATGGAAAACATTTCTATGTCAAAACAGGGGCAGTCTCTTGGTTTGGGTGGAATGTTTGGAATCTGGAAAATCATGCTTAAGTGACTGTTTGACGACAGAGTAAATCCTATTACCATAACGAGTGCACAAGTATGCACGCACACTAATGTACACAGTTAGGCTTCTGTTAGGCACACGTAGGCACAGAAACACACCCAGGCAAGGGAAGAGGAGACTGCTCAGAGGCTGGCCATGGGTGCCTTAGACTGACAGACTTAGTAACATTGCCATTCCTTTCCTTCCACAAGATTTCCCCCAGTTTTATACTGTGGGAGGGTAGATGTTTTCAGATCAGAATATTAAAAAATTAACATGGAAAAGGACGCAGGCATCCCGAGATCCCACTTTAAAGAGCTCAGTGCTGCTACCTGAGTGTGGGAAGCCTCATGGGCTCTGTAATCACAGCTTCATCAGCAAAATGGGTGCAGTCCTGTGTCTTGTGGCTAGTGATGTCCTGTCGTGAATGGCAGACACAGTAAGTGACACGAGGGGCTCTGTAGCTTCAGGAGCACATGACAGTCTGTTATGACTGCATCCCTTCCCCACACTGTACTTGCTAGTGACTGCTGTAGTCTCCTGGAGAGACCTCAGCAGATGGGAGCCTAGTTTGGTGAAGAAGGAGGATGTTCATCAACTTTTGATCCCTGTGATAAAATTCCCAAGAAAATTAACAGAGGGAAAGATGCCTTTAGCTTCTTAGTTTCAGCCCATGGAAGGCTGACTATTAATTTTGGGCCTCTAGCGAGGAGTGCTTTTCATTTCATGATATACAGGAAGTAAAGAAAGAGGAAGTACTGGGGTTAAGGAGCCAGCTCAGTCAATACACCTAGGGTATAAACATGAAGATCTGAGTTCAAGCCCCTGAATCCACAAGAAAAAGTTTCATGTGGTGGAATTCTCTTGTAACCCAGTGCTGGGGAGGTGGAGACTGGGGAATCCTGGTGCTCTGTAGCCTGCCAGCCAACTCTGCTTGGTGAGTTTCAGGCCAGTGAGAGACTCCATCTCAAAACACAAGGGGGTGGCTTCTGAAAAAAAAAAAAGCTGAGGTTGTCCTCTGACTTTTCTATGAACAGGCACACATATGCCTGTGCACTACACACAAATTAGCATATAGTTCCTGTGTATATACACATATACATACACATAGGAGAAAGAGGAAGGATGGTCCCCCATGGTCCCTTCAGTGTCACCCAGCCCAGTGACCTCACTTCTTCTCTCTAGTCCTCAGCTCTGAAAGGCATGACCATCTCCTAGTAGCTCCATAGGCCAGCAACTGTACTTTTAATGCATGGGCCTTGTGGGAGGTACTTAGGTTTAAATCACAACAAGCTGTTTATCGTGGTTTAAATGGGAACAATCAGGTCTAGACAAACATAATTTCATTGTGCTTAAGAGAGAAAGGATAGGGGCTCTTGGGATATTAGATGCTGAGGAAGAAGCAAGCAATGAGGGGTAGGTCTCTGACTAGTACATACACACACACACACCAGTGCACACAGGCACACACACTTGCACACATTCTCTCTCTCTCTCTCTCTCTCTCTCTCTCTCTCTCTCTCTCTCTCTGTGTGTGTGTGTGTGTGTGTGTGCGTGTGTGTAGGAATGCATAAGTGCACACATATGTGCATATGGAGGCCAGAGGTTAGCCATGGGTGTCATCCTTCAGGAGCAATCCATCTTGCTGTTTAGACAGAGTCTCTCACTGGGACCCGAGTCTTGCCAAGTAGGCTAGGGTGGCTGGCCAGGGACGCCCAATGCTCCTCCCGTTTTCACCTCCCTAGCATAGAGAAAACAAACACATACCATCACGCATAACTTTTTATGCGGGTTCTGGGAACTGAACTTAGGACTCTATACTTGTATGCCAAGAACTTTACTGTTTGACTCATCTCTTCTGCCCCATGGGTCCTTTTATCAGCTTCATTAACAAAGAGTTGGTATATACCATTCAAGTGAAGCAAACCAAGAACAGGAAAAGAATCCACACAGAAAGAGGCCGGAGGGAGGGTGAGGGACAAACCAAAGGTTGCACACACAACCAGGTAGCGGTGTACAAATTAACACGTACCATTTCTAGAGTAAGTGAGAGTTCTGTTCCATGTTACCACTATAAAGCACCGATTCTGGTCCCTGCCAACTTTGAGACACACAGCAAAGACATGGCCAAGATATGATCACCAAGAACATATGCGGGGAAGGAGCACCAGGGAAGTTGGAAGATCAGGGAGAATGGGTGAATAGAAAAGGGGTTGGACGCAAGACAGTTGGGTAAAACGTTCAAAGCAGAGAGAACAGGAAACCCACAGATGAAGATGTATTTAGGGACAGGAAGAAGGCAACTTCCTCCAGTCTCAAAGTCTCTAGTTGAGTTGTTTTGAGCAAGTCATTGAACTCAAATCCAATTGTTTCTTCAGTAAAAATGAGGCCAACAATATTTCCTAAGCAGCTGGGATGATTAAATGAGGGGAAAGACCAAGTTCCAGCCTTGGAGTAAGTGTTCAAAAACATTAATATCCTTTTCTTTTGCTTTTTCCCTTTTCCTTTGAGGCACATAATGTCTAGTTCAGGACCAATGATTGCAAATTGGAGGCTCACGAGCCAGACCTCGCCTGTAGACACACTTTGCTTGGATCACAGAATCCTGGCTCATATTAGGTCTTAAAAATATTTTGAATTAGTTGGCAACATTTGAAAATTAGAAGATTTCATATAAATATACAAATTTCTGGCTTCTTTTGAAGAATCAGATCTGGCCTCCGCAAGCCTCCTGTATTACTGCTTGGCAGCGGCAGCCTAGGAATGAGTTGGTCAGCTTCTGTGAGGCAGTCCTGTGCTCCCCAGTTCTGCGCAGTCCCAAAGCTTCATGCTGAACCCCAACACTGAAGCAAGTGTCAGCTGCAATTCATCATTGTGTCTCTACTATTTTTTTAATTCTTAAATTGAGTTAAATGCAGGGTAAAAAAATATTTTTATAGGAAAGCAGAATACTGAGAGCGTGGCCAAGAATATCATCGATTCCAAAAAGGAGAAGAGAGGATGTATTTCTTTGAGGAAGAAAGAAAATTCCCATTTCATATCTGAAGAGAACATACCTGTATTCAGAGAGTAGCATGGCCTGCCTTTCTTCTTCTTTTTTTCTCTTTTTTAATTTTTTTTCCATTCAAAAATTTACACTTCCTCCCCTCCTCCCATTCCTCTCCGTCTCCCCCACACCCCCTCCTTCCTCCCCCTCCTTCCTTAAGAGAGGGCAGGCCTCTACCTCCAGGCCTAGGAAGCTGTCCATCCAAATAGACTAGGGTCCCAAAAAGCCAGTACACATGCAGTAGAAACAAGTCCCAGTGCTTTTATCAATGGCTTCTCAGTCAGCCCCCATTGTCAACCACATTCAGAGAGTCCGGTTTGATTACATGCTCATTCAGTCTCTGTCTAGCTGGATTTGGTGAGATCCCATTAGATCAGGCACACTGTCTCAGTGGGTGGACGAACCCCTTGCGGTCCTGACTTTCTTGCTTATCTTCTTCCTCCTTCTGCTCTTCAACTGGACCTTGGGAGCTCAGTCTGTTGCTCTGATGGGGGTCTCTGTCTCTATCTCCATCCATTGCCGGAAGAAGATTCTATGGTGATATTCGAGATAATCATCAGTGTGATAGTGGGGCAAGGTCAGTTCAGGCACCCTCTCCTCTGCTGCCCAAGGACCTAGCTGTCTTGCTCACTTCTGCAACCTGCCTGGCTTTTACAGGCACTTGGGTTCCTAGCCCCTGCCCTGCCACTCCAAAGAAGATCTATCTATTGTGGAGAATATCAACACCTTTTGAAAGAGTTTGTCGAAGCCCAAGGAAAGGGGGCTGGGGATGGCTCAGTGGTGGAGGAAAGGGGTCTGGGGATGCCTCAGTGGGGAAGAGCACTTGCTGTGCAGGCACGAGAGCCTGAGTTCAGATCCTCAGCGTCCAAGTGAAGAGCTGGGCGTGAATGAGCACTGCCCTGTATGCTCAGCTCTGTGGGGTGGAGAGAGGAGGGTCACTGGGGCTGTCTGGCTACCCACGTACCGCCAGACTGAGTGAGAGGCCCTGTCTCTGGGGATGTGAGGGTGTAGGACACCTGATGTTGTCCTCTGCACATGCACATAGGTATATTCACCCTTCCCCACCACACACACACACACACACACACACACACACACACACACACACACACGAAGAAAGCCGCAGCCACTCCCTGTGGTTGACACGAAGTCCATCAGCTGGAGTACTGGACACGGTTAATAACTTGTGTGGATGTCTGTCCACTTTCTTTGGGAGGATGTGCTTTTGGAAATTTTGATCTTTGATTCTTAAGAGTTTCCTGATTATGACCCCAGATCAAAGGGGCCTAGTAGAAGGAAAAATGCTTTTAAATGACATCTTCCTATAGAAATATAATGCAAACTTACTACTTCACTTAGTTACAAGAAACTAATGAATTGAATTTAAACACAGTATTTTATGCTACCAGCATGGCTGCTCCTTGGTGGGCTATGGAGTTCTATCCCAACAAACTCACCACACATTAAGCATATCCAAGTGTCAATCAACTGAATACACACCCAGCTCAGTGCTGGAGAAGTGTGGGGAGAGGGTTCACGGGGACCTGCCGCACTTTGGGGGAATCTTAAGGTAGTTACTGGTAGCTGTAGAATGACAGGGTTAGAGGAGCTATTTTCCTTACTGATACAGCCACACAGTAGCCGCCTAACTCGTGTGTGTCAGTAACCTCAGTTAAACTCATTGTTCGCCAGATTAGCCTGGGGTAGAGTCACCTCTTCACTCCATCCTTGTAGCTTATCCTCGTTTATCTCTGTTGTTGGGAGAAACACTTCAAGACAAAGCTGTATAGGGGAGAAGGGGCTTGTTTGATCCAGATTTAAAAATCTCAAAATTTGATTTGCTTTCACTGGGTATAGATTGCTTTCACACCATACTGAAGCTGAAAAATCAGTCAAGGACCACTTAAATATCTAAAAGAAAGTGTGGTCATTTATCAGTTTTTGGTGTGTGTGTGTGTGCAAGCATGTATGTGTTGCATCTTCATGTATATGCATGAACACACGAGTCATGAGCTTTCTTTCCCACTTAAGTAGTAAGCAAACAGTTTGAAGGCAACGTCATGTATTTCTTCTTTGTAAACTCGCCTAGAGAGAAGTAGGAGCTTGGGAGATGTTTTAGTCAGTAAAGTGGGGGGCCTGAGCTTGACCCCCAGAATCCATGTAAAGATAAATTGGTGTGGAGTTTATAATCCTGTTGCTGAAGAGGCAGAGACAAGTGGATCCGAGAGGCTTGGTGGCCTGCTCACCTCCCCTAGTTAGAGAGCCCCAAGCCAAGGAGAGACTCTGCCTCAAAAGCACAAGGAGAGTGCTTCCCAAGATGCAGCTAAGGTCATCCTGGTCCTATATGCATATACTCACATGGGATTGCACATACACGCCAACTCCCCAGAGTGCTGATGGTGTGGGATGCTATAGCAGTCACATTGTTTTCCTTGACCAAGTATAGGTTTTTCATTCAAACAAAAACAATGTGTTTTCCCATGATGGAAAAGTCACAAAGCTAAGGTGCCTGTTCCAAAACAGAGCACTGATTTTGGCTGCTCCTGTTGAACCTTCGAGGTCAAAGATCCAATTGAATCTGACACTGGGTGTCAACAGGCATTCATGGACTCAAAGATTCATTAGCAAACATGTCAGCCACCAGGAATTCCACAGATCACAAAAGCACTTTTATGACTCCATCCCTCCTCAATAATTGTTACTCCTTATGAGAAACAAATGCTGTTTCACTTGCAGATGGGACAATGGATGTAGCGCCAGGAAGAGAGAGGAAGGGCATGGATGGAGGAGTGGTCCATCCATATGGAGACGAGCAGGAGGGTTTCCTAGAGACACTCTGAAGGCAGCAAGCAGGAAGGGCATGAACTTACCCTTGTGTGGCCAGCATGTGCAGGACTCACGAGGGAGCCCCAAATGGGGGCTGATGGTTGAAGCAGATGGACCTGCTGTGGCTTCCCATAATGGGTTCATAGGTGAGGCTGCACCCCCCTTGTGCACATTCTTTTCTCCTCTTGCTTTGCTGTGACTGTTTCTAGAAGCTATAAGGTGTGAGATGCCCAGCTCTACTGCAGATTTGAGAGTTCCTCCTCCTCATACTGGGCTACCTCCCTCATGGAAATGCATGCAATTCCACTTGTTTACATTCTAGGACCTTTGGGGCCCCATCTCAAAAACATTTCTACAGAAGTACCTTAAGCGGATTTCTGAATAATCCTTAAAATTAAGTACCATTAAACCGTAACCGAAAAGTACATGTGGACTGGAGACGTGTCAACATGTGTTTTGCGTCTTTCACTCATGTAATTTATGTATCTTTCACGGCCCCTGGACAGACCCCATGTGCTGCACACATGGCTGGTACTTTTCTTATTAGGAATGGTATAAAGAGGGTCAGGGGAATCTGACTACTGAATTGATAAACACTGATAAAAAATGGCTTCCGAGACACTCACTTTAATGTAAAGAACATTTATCTGAACGTAGAACTTCATGACTAAAAGTAACCGTGGAAGGATCCGGTACATTCTAGTCACTTTGCACACAGAAACTGAGACCTCTCTTTAGGTGCTAAATGAAGCCCACTGGATCTTCAAGTATCAGCCTTGAAACAAGACTGCAGACCTAAGCTGTCTCCCTTTCAGTCTAACGGGCTGTTAAAATTATACTTGTTTCTTTGTGTGTGTGTGTGTGTGTGTGTGTGTGTGTGTGAGTGACGCATGCTGTGCGTTGAGGTCAGAAGACAACTTACAGGAACTGGTCCTCTCTTTCAGCATGTGGGCTCTAGGAACTGGACTTAGATCATCAGACTTGGTGACAAGTTCCTTTACCTATTGAGCCATCTCATCAGACCCATGAGCTTTTCTTTAATTCTTTTCTTTTTTTCTTTTTAAATCCTTATTTTTCCAAACCAGTCTGCTTCTAATTTTCATTGAAAAAGCATTATTATTCCCCAGTTTAAAAGAATTTCTGAATAGCAGTTCTAGAAGGTTCCCCAGCTCCAACTACGAGGATAGGGAAAAGATGGAAATCTATAGAAACAGCACAGTGCCTGGCATGTAAGAGTTTCTTAATTAGTATTTGGAGGAATTAAGGGGTCACAGCAGCAGCCAGGATGGCAGTCAGCTGAACTACCAGAATTGGTGGGAGTGGCCATATGATTACAAGCTCTATAAAACTGAATGGGAACTGCAGTTGGGGGGCCAGCATAGGCTTTGCCAATGAAAACACAGTGAGCTGGGCCTCCTGGAGGAAGTGTCTCTACCCAGAGGTGAGATTCAAAGCATTTAACAGCTTTGACCACACAGACACTGGCCCTCTCAGCTGCTGTGAGCAATCATGTGCGAGCCGAGTCCACCAGTTACACCCAGCTCTTGTCTCTCCTGAGCTACTCTGTGCTTGCCTGCCCCTCCCACCTAGTCACTTCCCCTTTGGTGTCCCCATAGACAATGAGACGCCAATAAAACAGCAGAGCAAGGGAAGGAAAGAAGGGTGATGGATGTGCCTATTAGGGCCTGGGAGATGTCAACTGGGGGAGGAGGATTCTGCAGGTAGGAGGGCCTGGTAGCCCAGGAGCATTGCATGCTGGAGTTAATTTGGTGGCACTTCATCATTTCAGGGTCCCCATGAGTCAAGGCACTGATGATGGTATCTACTAGTCTCTGGAGCTCAGGAATCTCTGAGCATATTCTCCTATCCACTTGTACAACATGAAAGGCATTTCACCAAGACCAAAGCAGCCATCAAGTGGGGGTTAAAAAGGATAGCACCCCACCTCCTAGCCAGTCAGTATGTCTGGATATGACTTTTTAAATTTTAACATTAGAAACCAGGGAAAAGTCAGCACAGGGCACATTAAGAAGATAAGTACCTAGTCATGTAGAATCAAACCTCAAGAAACTTCTTGGAATTCTTGTGCATAGTATGTGAAGGCTTGGTATCCATAAAATAGCAACAAAACACTATAAAAATAGCCTGAAGTGTTGATAAAGATGCTAATAGAGAAAGTAAGCACACTGTTGAAGGATTTACTACAGGACCAGTAAGATGGCATACCAGGTAGAGGAGCTTACCACTGAGCTCGAGACCTGAGTTCAACCCCTGGGTCCAACACTGCGGAAGAAGTGAACTGACTCTCACAAGTGGTTCTCTAGCATTCACCTGCACACTGTGGTGTGTGCACACGTACTCATGGACACACACACAATAAATAAATGTAATTTTACTAAATAATAAAGAGAAGCTGGAGAGATGGCTCAGCAATTAAGAATACTTGCTGTTCTTGCATAGTACTAGGTTCAGTTCCCAGTACCCGCATGGCAGCTCACAACCATCTGTAATTCAAGTTTCAGGGGATCTGATGCCCTCTTCTGACATCCAAAAGGATCCAGAATGTGTACAGTGCACATTTAAGCATGCAGGAAAACATTCATACACATAAAATGCAAATAAATCATAAAAAATAAAGAATTTAAACCTCACTGAAGACAGAAAGACGTCAACTGGATGAACCTAAATCCTGCATCACGACAAATGAGCTACAGTGCAGGAATGCTGTTCTGATGCCCATGCAGGGGCATCTAGCCTGTGGCCCTGAGCTGTTTGTGCTTAGGGTAGTCATGAATGCAACCCAACACAAAATCATAAACATATTTAAAATGTGAAATTGTTTTTGCATTTTCTTGTTTGTATTTTGACTGTATGGTGTTCACCAAAATGAACTCTGTAGATTAACAATGTCCTGTGTGATGTTGCAGTATCAAAAGGTTGAACATTCCTGTGTGGCATGAAACAACATGAAGATGATGCATTGTTTTAAAAAGAAGTGGTGCTGGGGGTTCATGTTCTGCTTTGTGCTTTAAAGCCCATCCATTTGTGCCCAAGTCCATGTTTGCATCTTTAGCTCTCTGATATTTAGAATAGTGGTTCACTTGGGGTGTTCATCTTTCACACATGCAGTCTGCAAACATTTCCTTATATGGTAAAGGGCCTTTGTGGATGAGAATGAAGACTTTAGAAGATGGGAGATTGTTCTCCATCGACTAGGTGGTCCAGTGTAATCCCAAGGACCTTTGATGGGAGAGAGTCTTCTGTTCTGTGTTAATTTCATTGGTTAAATAAAGAGACTGCCCTGGCCCTTTAAGAGGACAGAAAATTAGGTAGGCAGAGTAGACAGAACAGAATTCTGGGAGAAAGAAGCAGATTCAGGAGTCGCCATGATTCTCCCACTCCAGACAGACGCAGGTTAAGATCTTTCCTGGTAAGCCAGCTCGTGGTGCCACACAGATTATTAGAAATGGGTTAGTTCAATATGTAAGAGCTAGCCAATAAGAGGCTGGAACTAATGGGCCAGGCAGTGTTTAAAAGAATACAGTTTCTGTGTAATTATTTTGGGTATAAAGCTAGCCGAGTGGGTGACTGGTTGCCAGGAACACAGCCCGCCGCTCATATCACAACAGACCTTAAGTGAAACAATTAGCTTTACTTGCCAATTTGACACAACCTAGAATCAGGGGGAAAGTCTCAGTGAAGGACTGTTTACATTGGGTTGGTGTATGGTCATGTCTGTGGGGATTAAATTAAGTTAACTGATGTGAGAAGACCCAGCCCACTGTAGGTGGTGCTATTCCACAGGTAGGTGAACCTGACCTATATGAGAGTGGAGAAACAGAGCCGAGCACAAGCAGGCAAGTGAGTGAGCACATGCATTCACTTCTCTCTGTGCCTGACGGGATGCGATGTGAATATGTGCTCGAGGTTCCTGCCACACAGTGGCATTTCCTTGGGACTGCCACATGAAACCTTTTGTGGTATGGTATATCAGCTTAACAGACTTGGAAGATTTGGGGTTTGAAGTTCAAGGGGCTGTGTTAGGTAGTTTTCTGTTCTTGAGAGAAAATGTCATCCATGATCAAGGCAGCTTATAGGGCAGTAATTCTTCCACATTCCTAATGCTGTAATGCTGTGACCACTTCATACCTTGTCTGGTGCTTTCAACCAGAAAGTTATTTCTTTGCTATACCATAACTGTGATTTTGCTGCTGTTATGAAGAGTAATGTAAATATCTGATATGCAATCCCCAAAGGCATGGTGACCCACAAGTTCATCAAGAAAGGAGTTTGTTTGGGGCTTATATTTGCAGAAGGTAGAGTAGAGGTGGCAGGTGGTAGGCAGCTGGAGCATCAGGTAAGAGCTTACCTATTGAACCACAAATAGAAAGCCAACAGAACTGATTCAAAATGATGGAGTCTTTTGAAACCTCAAAGCCCACCAGTAGAGAAATATTTTCCTCAGCAATGCCATACTGCCTATGCCTCGCCAGATATCACCAGCTGGATACCAAGTATGCAGATGCCTGAGACTTCAGAAAGATCTGTCATTCTAACTACCACAGGAGGGCACGGCACAGGGTGGGGGGATTGTTGCTTTGAGGTAAGAGAGCCATCAGAGGAGTTATGACCATAGACAGACAGAAAGACAGCAGTAGGGTGTTGACAGAGACTGCTTGTTTGTTCTGGGGCGCCCAGACCCAAAACAATCACACAGAAACTATAATAATTGCAACATGTTTTGTCCAATAGTTTAAGCATAGTTTTAGCTAACTCTTACATCTTAAATTAACCATTTTTTATTATTTTATATTTTACCATGAGGCTCATGGCTTACCGGTACCAGCATGCAGGCATATTTCTCCTCTGGCAGCTACATGGTGTCTCCATGACTCCACATTCTTTCCTCTTCTATCTGCTTGGAATTCCCACCTTACTCAATTCTGCTAAGCCACAGGCCAAAATTGCTTTATTCATTAACCAATAAAAGCAACACATATACAGAAGGACCTCCCACCAGTAGGCGTGGGCTCTGAGGAGAGTTCAGATCCTGATGTAGGAGGGTCATCTGTCTATGTATTACTTTCATTGGTAAATAAAGAAACTGCTTTGGCCTTTGATAGGACAGCCTTTAGGTGGGTGGAGTAGACAGAACTGAATTCTGTGAGGAAGAAGGCAGTGAGGCAGACACCATGGAGCCAGCTGCCAGGTCAGACATGCTGAATCTTTCCCAGTAAGCCACCACCTCATGGGGTTACACAGCTTATTAGAAATGGGTTAGTCAAGATGTGAGAATTAGCCAATAAGAGGCTGGAACTAACGAGCCAGGCAGTGTTTAAAAAGAATACAGTTTCCATATAATTATTTTGGGTGTAAAGCTAGCTGGGTGGTGGAATGCAGCCCGCCACTCCTTCTATAAGACTCACAGGGCAGAGTCCCTTCTCATAGTTTTCTAAAACCAAGGGAGGTTCTACACCATGGGATTGATGAGGAGCCCATTATAGTCAGGTGGCTTACGCATCAGCTATGAGCATGGGCAAGGCAATAGTCTACAGGTCACTGTAGTTCTGGAAACCAAATCACTGTAGTTTTGGGATTTACCAACCTTCAAACAAAATGGAGGAATTTCACAAATGTCATGGCCCAGGCTAACAAGACCACTAGCTTCTACCAACCTCAAAGCTGAGAATGGCCATTGAAGAACATCTGAGGTCTATACCAGGGATTTCCTTGCTTCACTGTAGCCCATCTACCTGAAGCTCCCAACAATGTTTTTATATATTTCCTTTGTTGCTACCATAAATTCTTCATGAAACTACCTAACCAGGACCTGGAATTTGGGGTGACCTATATCTGTGTTCCTAGGCCATGGTCACCTATATTTGTCTCTGGAATAACTATCTTACCCTTTGAGGTAAGAACTGTTGTTGTTTTTTGTTGGTTTTTTTAATGTCAACAATTAGGACTTTGAACTACTTGAAAATCTTATTTGATTGTGTATATGGTGTTTTGACCACATTTATGTCTATAAATCACATTCATACATTGCCAGAGAGACCCGAAGAGATGCAGGTCCAGAGAGACCAGAAGAGATGCAGGGCCAGAGAGACCAGAAGAGATTAAGGGCCAGAGAGAGACGAAGAGGGCTATAGATCAATGGACCTGGAGTTATAGGTAGTTGTAAGCTACCATGCAGGTGCTGGGAATTGAACCTGGGTCTCCTAGATAAGCAGTCATTGCGCTTAACCACAGAACCATCTCTCCAGCCCACGAGACTACTTTTAAAGAGTGTATATGTAAATACGTTTGTGTATGGGGACATACATGTATACATGTGTGACATGCATGTGAAGGACATAGGACAAGCCTTAGTGTTGTTCCTCAATGCTGTCCTTCATGTTTTCTGAGCCAGTATCTTTCAAAGGCCTGCATTTTGCCTGGGCGGTGAGCCCCAGGGATCCTCCTGTCTCCTTCCCAGTGCTGGGATTCAAAGATGCTTCTTTATAACAGGGGTTCTTGGGACTGAACTCAGGTCTTGGCTTTACTGACTGAACCATCTATCCCCCAGCCTATGTATGTTTTTAAGAAACCAGGTGAAATTCACTGACAGTAACACATAGCTTGGTGGCACTTGCTGCCTTCACTGCTGTGCCCAGACTGTCTCTCCTTTGGCAGCCTTTAAACCATTCTCTGTCCTAGGACAAACATTTTTTTTCATTTTTATCCAGTCAAATATATCTTTATTTTCTATGTCATTTGGCTTCTGATGCAGAATCTCAAAATCCACTGCTGAATCTGAGGTCATAAAAGCTCCTTCCCACACACCGAAAGGAAACCTTCCACCCATTAAAGAACCTTGTTCTATTCTAATATCCGCATCCATGCACCACCCCGGCAATCGGATCGCTAGTCTGCTTCTCTAAAACCAATGGATTTGTCTATTACTGGATCTTCGAATAAGACTCACAAATTGTGTGGCCTTTTTTTTTTCGGTCTGGCTTTCTAGAATGTTCTATATTTCTATTAATCTCTCTCTCTCTCTCTCTCTCTCTCTCTCTCTCTCTCTCTCTCTCTCTCTCCATGATGTCCATGTTCATCACACATACATTTTTTACCTGATTGTTTTTGATTGACAATTGGTTAAATCCACACGTGTGTGTGTGTGTGTGTGTGTGTGTGTGTGTGTGTGTGTGCAGTCATGCACATACCATGGCCATGCATACCGAGATGAGAAAACCCTCAGACATCAGTCCTCATTTGTTCGAGACAGTTTCTTTGTTGTTCACTGCCTTGCTCTCCATGCTATATGCTTCAGTACTTCCAGGGATTTTCCACTCTCTGCCTTCCAGTTTCCCATAGGAAAGCTGGGATTACAGATCCGTGACACTGTGTCTGGTATTACATGAGTTCTGAGGATCTGAACTCATATCCTCATGCTTGTGTGTCAAACTTTGCCAACAGCAATCCCATAGCCCATGCAAAAAATGTTCGATATTCATCTGAGTTGTAGAATTTATCAGCACTACTTTCCCTTTTATAGCCGAATAATCATCCATTATATGTACACACTATAATTGGTTTACTGTTGTTAGACATTGGAACTGATCATCCACTGACTGCTATAAACAAAGCTATAGTAACGTGGGGACATACATAATCACCCCTTGGTATTGTTAGAGAATTGATCCTAAGATTTCCATGGGTATCACAATTCAAGTATGTTCAGACCCTTTTCATAAAAAGGCATAGTATTTGCATATAACCTACCCACATCCTCCCTTATTCTCAACATCATCTCTGGATTACCTCTGACACCCAGGACATTGTCAATGTTGTCTATATAATTGCTATATTGTATGTCTGGGGAAAAATGGCAAGAAAAAAGCCCCTCTGTCCATGTTCATCACACACACATTTTTTTACCTGATTGTTTTTGATTGACAATTGGTTAAATCCACACGTGTACAGCTCACAGATCTAGAGGTCTAACTATTTCATTTGTATTTCATGTGTTCCTTAGGAGTGGAATAGTTGTATGGTCACTGTAATCCATATGCTAGTGCTTAACTATTTACACTTGACTTTTTGAGGGGCCGCCAAGCTCTGCTCACAGTGGTGGCACTATTTTACACTCTGCCAGCAGTGTACAAAAGTTCAAACTTCTCCGTGTCTTTGCCAAAGCATGCTGTTTTGGTTTCTACTCGTTGGTTGTACCATCACAGCAAGCAGTGCAATATATATCACTGGGGCTCTGATCTGCAATTCCTTAATGACAATACTATTGAAAACACTGAAAATCTTTTCCACATTGGCTTGGGAGAATTGTCTGTATTCTGTCAATCATGTTTTAAATAAACATTGATTGGCCAGGCAGGAAGTATAGGCAGGAAAACCAGACAGGAAGTAGAAATAATGCAAGGGAAACAGGAGAATTCTGGGAAGGAGGAAGCTGATTCCTCCCACTCCTGCCCAGACCACCCAAGCAACAGGATGTAATGTACCCCACTGAAAAATGTACTGAGCCACATGACTAACATAGATCAGAATAATGGGTTAATATAAGCTACAAGAGCTAATAAGTAGCCTGACCTAATGGGCCAATCAGCTTTATAACTTATAGAGATCTCTGTGTGATTTTCTATGGGGTTTGCAGGCTGTGGGGTACTGGGAGGGACAGAAACCCCAACAAACGGCCCCCTCATATTACACCACATATTTTGGTGGCCATTTGGAAAGACATCTGCTTAACTCCTTTGCTCACTTTTAAATTGTGTTGTTTAGGGGCTCAGAATAGGTTATTAGCCAAAATATTTCCTGTCTGGGAATGAGTACCAGAGTTTAGATCCCAGAGCCCATGTAAGTGCCGGGCATGTGTAAAAGCCTGCCTGTTATCCTAGCATGTAAGAGCCAAGATGGGATCCTTGGAGCAAGTCACCCAGCTAAACTAACACTGAGCTCCAACTCAAATGAGAGACCTTGCCTCAGTGCACACGGCGAAGTGTGACTGACGATGCCTGACATCAGCCTTCAGGCTCCATAGACGAGCAATATAATCACACACGTGCAAATCATTATGTGTTCACCATTACACTCTAAGAGTTCTACAACTGGTTATCAGGAACAACCTTTTCTTAGATAAAAGCTATCTTGTGTGTTGGGAGGGTTTAAGTCAGATTAGGGCTAATTTGTTTTTATGTTTATTTAAATTCACTTGTGAAGTCATCTGATCCTGTACTTTTTATTTTCAGGTTTTTTAAAATAAAGTTTGTCTTCTGTATAAACATAAACATTTAGAATGCATCTGGACACTGTCCTGAGGCCACTACTGTCCAGGCTGCTGGAGGGGACAAGGCACCAGTGACCTTGCCCAGCCGTCAATCCTGCTGAACAAGATATGTATGGCCGTGTAATTGTGGCACTGCGGTTGTAATATGCCCTTGTAACAGTGGTGCTGTGGTTGTGGGAGAACAACTATTCTCTGATTGGGGATAATAGAAATTTTGATTACTGGTCTTTGATTACAGTAATTTGAGATTTTCTAATTCTTTTTGAATTTGTATCGGTAATGTGTATATTTTTAGGACTCTGTCCATTTCATATGGGCTATAAAACAGATGATATGATTGTTTGGTTCATAACATTTTTTCACAATTTATTTAGTTTTAGTAACTTTGGTAGTAATGCACACAAACTCATACTTGGTTTTAGTTATTTATTCTCCTTTTTTCTGTTACTTTAACTCAAGGTTTAACAATTTAAGTTATAGCCAGGCAGTAGTGGCGCGTGTCTTTAATCCCAGCACTCAGGAGTCAAAGGCAGGCAGATCTACAGATCTATGAAGCCAGCCTGGTCTACAGGGTGAGTTCCAGGATAGCCAGAGCTACATAGAGAAACCTTATCTTGAAAAAGAAATTAAATTACATTATTTTAGTAGTGTGTATATGTGTGTGTGTGTGTGTGTGTGTGTGTGTGTGTGTGTGTGTGTGTGTGGAGGTCAGAGGACACTTGAGTCAGTTCTGTCATTACATCATGTGGGTCCTGGTACCAAACTCAAGGTCATCAGGCTTGGTGACAAAATGCCTTTACCCACTGAGTCATCTTAATGACTTCCATTTCTAAAGACTTCTTTAAAGGAACAGTGTTTTGTTTGCTGATTCTTTGCTATTTTCACTTCCTTTCTATTTACCTTTCTTCTAGCTTTTGTTATTTACATCCTTTTGCTGGTGTGAGGTTTAGTCTGTTCTTAAAAAACAAAATAAAAAATAAACTCTAAGGTATAAAGTTAGATCTAACCTAAGTGTGCTCTCTCTCTCTCCCCCTCTCTCTCTTTCTCTCTCTCTGTCTCTCAAGACCTTCTGGGTTTCATTGTCTTCATTGAGAAGTCAGGTGTAATTCTGATAGATCTGCCTTTATATGTTACTTGGCTTTTTTTTCCTTTGTAGCTCTTAATATTCTTTCTTCGTACTGTATGTTTAGTGTTTTGGTTATTATGTGGCAAGTGGACTCTTTTTTGGGTCCAGTCTAGAGGTCCCTTTCTTAAGTGCAGGAATTCACAGTGCAGCCTTGCCTCTTTCTGCCTGCTGTTCTGGGACTCTCAGCATCTGTGAAGTAGGATCCTTGACAGAGTTCTACAGGCTGCTAAATTTTCTTTCATTCCGCTTTCCTTCCATTCCGCAGACTAGATAGTTAATTCTAATGCTTTCATCTTCTAGTTGGCTGATGCTTTTTCTTGTTTTGTGGATTTGCAGCTGAACATGTAGTGTCCTTGCTGTGGGTCCTTCTGTACAGTCTCCATCTTCTCAGAATGCCCACTCAGTTATGGTCACTTCTCTGATTTGCTTTAGTTTCTTTTGTATTTAAACATTTTTTAAAGATAATTAAAGTTTTTTTTTCTAGCGTATGCTGTCTGTGAATTTTTTTTTTATTTATTTATGTGCTTTGGATGGTTTGTTGAGAGTTGAGCATGCTGAACTTTGCTGTGAAGCTCTGAAAACCTGAACCTCCTCAGGAGTGATAACCAAAGCTATAATGCTGGCCACACTGGTTATGTTTTTTGTCACTGATGGAATGCCTGACAGAACATAGCTTAAGGAAGAAAAGGTTCCTCTGGCTCACAGTTTGAGGGTGCAGTCCATCATGGCGGGAAGGCATGACAGCAGGAGTGTGGGGCAGCTTGTCATATGACATCCACAATCAGGAATCAGAGGGAGATGGACACTGGTGCTCAATCTACTTTCTCTTTTCAACACAGGACCCAAGTCTGTGGAATAGCACCACTCATGTTGAGGGTGTACCTTTCTTTTTCAATGAAACTAATGTAAAAGGAGAGCTCTCTCTCTCTCATTGCCTGCCTTTCTCTCTTTCACACACACACACACACACACACACACACACACACACACACACACTCCTAGAGCCTTGTCTCCAAGCTCAGCTTTGATCCTGTCAAGTTGACAGGATCAGCCATCACACTAGTGTTTATATTTACTGATGCATTTGTCTTTATCAGAGAACATCTCTGAGTTAAACTACCCTGGTGTCTTCATTTCTGCTAGCTGAGTAGTGACATTTGTGGATTCAGTGAGTTTCTCAAACTAATTTTGCAAGTAAACTCTTTCCGGACTTATGTGCTCACTGAGGCTCATCTTCTATGGACTCTGAAGGCAGCCAACTTTCTCTAATAAAACTCAGGAAGAGAAATTTTAAGGGTGTTCTAGTTTCCAAAGGATTCCAACAAACACTGCTTAGGAAGTAGCTCAAGTCTCTAGGACTTGAAACAATGACAAGTCACCATGCCAGCCCCTAGTAAACACACAAACCACAAATCACTGATCCTTAGAGATTGGGCTTCTTATTGTTTAAACCATCACTAACAAGCTGCACGGAAATAGACTATCATCCCTATATCGCATAGTGGTCTGCCTTATTGTCCTTCCTTTTTTTTGCTTGTGCCAAGCTGTTACCTACTGTCACTGCCTAGAAAGTCCTCCCCACATCTATAGGTAACTGGCTCCATTTGATCACCTGAGTTAAAAAAAAAAAATCACTGGTCACAAAACCTAGTAACTGGAGTTCGAGTTTTGGAACCCATAGGATAGAAGGACAGAATTGTCTCCTGAGAGTTGTCTTTGACCTTCACATGTGTGCTATGGTACACATGCATGTGCATGTACACATATGCAATGATGAGAATGTCTTAAATGTAGAGAAGAATTAATGCAATTAAGTTTAAATAACTTTTCAACCCATTTGAAAAACTGGAAGGAAATACCAAGAATAGTTGTGTCTAACCACAGTAGTACATGTAAAACTGGAAAGTGGGGACAATTTGAAGCATTAAATGTCTAATAAATTCTTTTTATGATGCAGAGCTTCCAAATACCAATAATTGGAAAAATATGTATTAAGAATATTCTAGAGAAAAGTTAAAAATAGTCAGTGATAAAATGAAAACAGCGTGTGTATCATTTAAGTTCAGCAATGAAAGAAAATGAAGTACTGACAACAAAGAAGAGAAAAAAGCAAAGGAAATTTAAAAACAGAAGTAAAAAATATTTGAAGACAGAAAAATAGGCATATAACTTTTGTCTTTTAACATTAATGATTTTATCTCATATTAAAGATAAAATACTCTCAAATAATTATAAATATCTACCTATGTACCATGCAATATTGGGCATAAGAGATAGTTTATAATAATAAAAGGAGCAAGTATGCAAATAATGAAAACCAAAGCATTCCAAATGACCATTATGAACTTGAAGAAGTGGAAGTAGGTGAGAAGGCTGGGGATGGAGGGCTGCTGCGAGGTGCCTGTCTTGAGGGCATGATGTCCTGGATTCAACCTGCAGCACAGAGCAAGAGCAGTCAAGATGTAAACGCATGGGGGACGCAGTAGAGGAGCGTGCTCTCGGCTGTGAGACGCGGAGCGTTTAGTTTTCAGGTAGCTGCAGTTAGACACACTGAGCACAGTCCACTGTAGTTAAAGGACAGAATTAATTTGGATAGCATTCTAGTTTGATGTCTGTACTTTGATAAAACACCCCAACTAAGACCAACTTGAGCAGGAAGAGGGTCCACTGCCAGGTCAGAGTCCATCACTGAGCAAGGCCAGAGCAGGAACTCAAACAGGAACCGTGGTGGAATTCTGATTGGCTAGCTCCCTGGACTGCTCACTGGCTTCACAAACAGCCCAGGACTACCTGTGTCGAGACAGGTGCTGCTCAGAGTAGTCTGGACCTCCCCCATCAATCGTGAGTTAGGACAGTCTTTCACAGACATGGACACAGGCAATTCTGATGGAAGCAGGCCAGTCTGATGGAGGCAGGCCAGTCTGAGGGAGGCAGGCCAGTCTGATGGACACAGAGCCAGTCTGAGGGAGGCAGATCAGTCTGGTGGAGG
>NC_022013.1:9959340-9977896 GCF_000317375.1 Microtus ochrogaster | reverse complement strand
GGCAGATCAGTCTGGTGGAGGAAGGCCAGTCTGATGGAGGAAGGCCAGTCTGATGGAGGCAGGCCAGTCTGAGGGAGGCAGGCCAGTCTGATGGAAGCAGGTCTTCAGGACACACTTTCTCTTGCCAGGTGACTTTAGATTGTGTCTAATTGAGAATAAACTTTTACCAGGACAGTAAGTGTTTTGTTCCTTACTAGTAAAGACTACGTCTGCCCTATAGGCATTAAATATAAGTAAAATTGATCATATAAGAGGTCTTTGAAAAAGAAAAATAAGTGAAAAATGACATATACCAAAGTTTTCCTGCTATTGTGTACTACAAAACTAAGCACAGAAGAATGGGAACAGGAAACAAAGAGGGTGAAAAAACAGAACAAAATAACAAGCCCCACAAATCGAAGTTCCCGTTGGCAGTAATTGTTAAAGATTTGTTTTTGATTATGTGTTTATGGGCACGTCTCTGTGTGGGTATGTGCTAGTGCAGTGCCTGCCATGGTCAGAGCTTGGATCACCCGGATCTGGAGTCAAAGGCAGTTGTGAGCCTTAGTTGTGATATCAGTGTTGGGAACCCAGCTCTTTTTTTTTTTTTTGAACTTTTATTTTTTTATTTTTTTTATTAAATTTATTTATTTATTGAGGATTTCTGCCTCCTCCCCGCCACCGCCTCCCATTTCCCTCCCCCTCGCCCGATCAAGTCCCTCTCCCTCATCAGCATGAAGAGCCATCAGGGTTCCCTGACCTGTGGGAAGTCCAAGGACCGCCCACCTCCATCCAGGTTTAGTAAGTTGAGCATCCAAACTGCCCAGGCCCCCCCAAAGCCAGCACGTGCAGTAGGATCAAAACCCCATTGCCATTGTTCTTGAGTTCTCAGTAGTCCTCATTGTCCGCTATGTTCAGCAAGTCCGGTTTTATCCCATGCTTTTTCAGACCCAGGCCAGCTGGCCTTAGTGGGTTCCTGATAGAACATCCCCATTGTCTCAGTGTGTGGGTGCACCCCTCGCGGTCCTGAGTTCCTTGCTTGTGCTCCCTCTCCTTCTGTTCCTGATTTGGACCTTGAGATTTCTGTCCGGTGCTCCAATGTGGATCTCTGTCTCCTTTCATCGCCTGATGAAGGTAAATATTCAGGAGGATGCCTATATGTTTGTCTTTGGATTCACCTTCTAATTTAGCTTCTCTAGGATTGTGAATTATAAGCTCACTGTCCTTTAATTATGGCTAGAAACCAAATATGAGTGAGTACATCCCATGTTCCTCTTTTTGGGTCTGGCTTACCTCACTCAGGATAGTGTTTTCTATTTCCATCCATTTGTACGCAAACTTCAAGAAGTCCTTGTTTTTTACTGCTGAGTAGTACTCTAATATGTATATATTCCATACTTTCTTCATCCATTCTTCTATTGAAGGGCATCTAGGTTGTTTCCAGGGGAACCCAGCTCTTGACTGCAGAGCCATCTATTCAGCCCCCCAATTTTAAAAAAAGTAAATACTGGTTAAAAATCTAAACTTGTTATTTAGAAAATGATAAAGTTTCTTTTGAAAACTGTGACTGCAAAAATGTCACACATCAAAATGGGAATGGCTTACCAGTTTCTTTCATTAGTGTATTTGTTGGCCTGTAGTAGTAGAATACGGATACGAAATAACAAGATTAAAAGATTATTAAAGACTATGAAAATACTTAAAGTAAATATAGTAACAATCTTTGAAAAAAGGGCAAATCTCTCATAAATATAAGAACACAAATAAAATTAAGAAAAAGAAAGTAAATAAACCAAAGTATACAAGTATTTGCTAAGAAGATTAAGCAGATATTTGCATTTCCTTATTGACAAATAAATCTCTCAAAGGAAAAGATAGTATTTAGCAAAAAGCAGCGGATCAACTTTGATTGAAGAATTAGAAAATCAGAAGAATTCAATAAAAATGCCTGTGAAGGGCTGAAGGGATGACTCAGCACTGAGCACACTGGCTGCTCTTCCAGAAAATCCAGAAGAGATGACTCAGCACTGAGCACACTGACTGCTCTTCCAGAGGATCCAGAAGAGATGACTCAGCACTGAGGACACTGGCTGCTCTTCCAGAGGATCCAGATTCAATTCCCAACACCCACAGGGTGGTTCACAACTCTCTGTAACTCCCATTCCAAAGTATTTGATAGCTTCCATGGGCCCTGAACACATGTGGCTCAGAGACATACATGCAAGCAAATCACTCCCCCCAAATTAAGATAAATGAATCCTTAAAATAAAAATGCCCATGGAAATAAAAGAAAAATTCTGTTGCAGAGGCATTAAGGTGCTGCTTCAGCTTTCCAGGGACCACAGTTTCCAGAAGAGATGACTCAGCACTGAGCACACTGGCTGCACTGTAAACTTGCCTAGGAAAGAAAAAAAAGGGGGGGGGGGGACTTAACCAGTTCATTCAATGAAACTTGAGGTACTAATAAACATCAAACATATGAAGGAACCGTAAGATGAATTCATCTGTGGTGCTGGTGAGATGGAACCTCACAGAAAGACACGTGACTCCAGGCCTGACCTGCTGAGTTCATCCTCTAAGACCCCCCTGGTGCAGGGAAGAACAGACTCCTACAGGCTGACCTCTGACCTCCACAAGCACACTGGGGTGTGTCAAAATCCTCACCTAAACACACACACATAACACAAACACATGAATGAAAAACTGAAACCCTCCTTTGTAGATAGAAATTTAAACCTTAAAAAGTCAAACCAAACAAATTCAAATAATAAAAAGTACATTTCTCCACAAAATAGTAGGGCCTTTCATCCGTGGTCTACTATTAGGACATTAATCTCTTTTCTCGTCTATGTTATAACAATTTTGAAATTATGACGTATTTTATGATTGATGAGATGGGGTGATAAAATACTACATGGTAATTGCATTGGATGCTGAAGGGTATTAGACATATTTCAGCACATTTTTCTTTTCATGGACATGTAAAGTGTGTTTTTATACACATGCATGTATGTGGGAGGATGCATGTGTATATGTGGACGTGTGTACACACGTGTGCATGAGCATATGTGGAAATCAGAGGAGCTTTGTTGTTTGAGACAGGGCCTTTCACTGGTTTGGAACTTGAGAAGTGCTTTATGTCGGCTAGCAAGCTCCAGGGACCTGTCTGTTTCTGTCTCCTCAGCACTGGGGTTCTAAGCATGCACCTCCATGCTCAGCTTTCTTTTCACGGAAGGGAATTAAACCCTGTGTTTGCTTAGCAAGCGCTGTCGCCCCATGCTAGTCTGTACCTCTACTTTTAAAATATTTAGGAAGCTAAAAAAAAAAAAAGAATATTTTAAACTGTGGCTACCTAATCTATCACAACATCTTATATCACAGTAGTAAAAATGAGAAGTATTTTCATTAAACATTGTGAACAAAACAAAAAATACTACTCCCACTGTGAGTGACCACACACAACAGCAAACTTTGTCTTAACCTTTGGATAGGATAACAATTACTGCCACCATCATGGGCTTAGGCGAATAGGAAATTCTGATTAGTTGATGCATCATCTTCTAGGATTAATATAAGATTCATCCAGAACTGCCTGGTAGAAGATAAATACGTGACAATAAGTACATTTCCCAAATGCCTCTTCAGCATGCACAAATGATGTCCAGTTAGAAGAGCAAACGGGGTTTAAAAGAATCCCAGCAGTAGCAGACAATGTAATGATTAAGCCCAAGAAGTGCTTGGCACCTGTAGGAAGAGAGCGCCCCAGTTTCACCCAGACGGGTGAGAATTCCGAGCTACTCTGTAGTTTCACATGGGAAAACTGTACGCTGTGAGCCGTATCACCTTCGAAGTCCATCCCAGCTTAAAACTGACCCCTTTAAATGTGACAGCAGACTGTGGCAAACAGGTAAACATAAGAAGGGCCTTAGTGTAGCAAGCACTAATATAAAATACATTCTAAGGTCATAGTTCAAACACATATACCAGCTGTCCATGGCTGTAGAGTGCTTGTCTAGCGTGCCTGATGAGTTCAACCCCTAGCACAGGAAAATAAATAAGCAACAAAGCCTCCTGAAATACAAAAACTAGCTCTTCTGCAAGATCTCTGGCCATCAGAGCTAAAATAACCTGAGAGGCAGAGAAACTGACTTGTTGAAAAGAAGAAATATTCATACTTTCTATGATATCAAATGACAAATTCTCATGATTAAAAACTTCCAACATAGCTTGTTTCAGCCCTCCCATTTAGTTTTCGATGTTCTTAAACTTTCTAGACTTTCTCTCATTCTGGGAAGACCTTTACTGGATGATTTCCACATTCGTGTGTGAGTCAGAGGCTCAGGGGGCTTCAGGGGTCCAGCCTCTGGTACCAAACGGTCACGTGGTGGTGACTATGAGCCAGACCTGGAGAACATTTGCTTTCACAAATTAGGAGGCATTGCAGGCAGCCCTGCCACTGTGGAGGGTTAGCTCTAGGGAGAAGCCTGGCCTTCGGGATTCCTTGGTGCATTAGGCAGGATTCTCTAGGGGAGCGGAATTAATAGAACGGTGTACTTTATAAAAGAGGAGCTCACTAGGTCGATTCCGTGAGATGGGTTGGGTGGTTTGCCCATGGCTGCCTGTGAGCTGAAGAGGCTGAGAACAGTAGTTGCTCAGCAACCAAGGTGGATGCCTCGCAGTTCCTACCTAGTGCTGAAGGCCCGGAGGACTCCTGGAGCCATTGGTCTTTAGTCTCCACTGGGATGCTGATGTTAGTGGGGGACTGTAGGGGCTCCAGGAGCAGTGACAGCTATAAAGGCAGGCGAGCAGCGCTCTCCCTTAGGCCTTATGTCTGGGCTGCAATAGGAAGACCCCAGGCACCCTGAGGGAGGGACTCCTTCCTCAATTAGTCTTTCCTGGAAATGTCCTCACAGACCCACGCAGAGCTGTGTCTCTAGGTTGATTCCAGAGCCCATCTAGTTGACAGTCAAGACTGACTATCACACTTGGGTTGCTGGGAGCTCCAGTGTTCAGGGCAGGGGTGCTCAGCAGGTTGGGAGTTCAGTTCATCCCACCCCATCAGCGAAATGGCAGGACCACTCCTCTTTGAGTAGTGTGCTCCAACCTCTAACAAAAGCAGAATGACTCCCTGCAGGAAGGAATGCAAGACAGAAAGACACCAGCTAGCCAAAAAGAAAGAAAAACCCAGTCAGTCAAGGAGCCTGAAGGAAGGACAAACTGTTAAGTTGTTCCATAGTTTATAGTACTAAAAAAAAAGCTCCCAGCCAGGAGCTTTCTGCCCTGGCCATTTTTATTTTCTCTCTCATCCAAATTGGAAAAATCCATTTCATCTGGAAATCAATGTTTCAAGGTGGAAAAGCCATCAAAGACCTGTTTGAAGAAGTATTAATTCCCCAAGACAAAAGAAGAAACAAAGAAGAGGTATCTAATTTGATAAAGCCAGGGAGCTTTGTGTGCAATGCTGACATTCTATAGACTCCTTAGAGCCTCAAACCTTGTATTAGTGTTTCTTTTTGCTATGACAGAATACCTAGCATGTAGTAATAAGAGCGGCGGGGCTGCGTCCCCAGCACCCAGCTGCCCACGTGGCTAGCTTAGCTTATGCCCCGAAATAATTACACGGAAACTGTATTCTTTTAATCACTGCTTGGCCCATTATATCTAGCCTCTTCTCGGCTAACTCTCCCACCTGGACTAGCCCATTTCTAATAATCTGCTTTCTTTATTGCTTAACCAATGAAATCAACAGATATATGACACTCCCACATCACTAGCGGCAGCAACTTAATGGAGGAAGGGCTTGTTTGGCCCACATTGTGGCGGGGAAGGCACGGAGCAATACCGATTCCTGGGGAGCGGGGAGCAGTTGCTTCTTCACATGTCTGTGGATTAGAAACTGAGGAGACTCGGAGCAGATCCATGACTCAATCCCCAAGGCCCACTCCTGTGCCTACATCCGTCAGCTCGGCCCGACAAAGCTCCCACAACCACCTGAAACAGAGCTACAGGGAGGTCATTTGTTCAAATACATGAGCCCATGGAGGACATTTCAGACTAAAACTGTCACAAAGCCCTACCCAAGTCACTCATGTGGCAGGAGAAACACCCTGCTGAACCCAGGCAACCCACAGAAGGTAAGAAATGACAATCTTCTGTTACTTGGTATTTTAAGATCTAGCTTTGGGGTATTTTGCTGCGGTGACCTATACAGTAGGGTGGAGAGATGGCTCAGCAGCTAAGAACACATACTGCTCTTGCAGAAGACCAGAGCTCTGTTCCCATAGTGAGCAGCTCATAACCATCTGTAGCTCCAACCCCAGAAGGATCCATCTCCTCTGGCCTGCACTCACTTATGCATATCCCCACACAGACACACATGATTAAGAACTAAAATCTTAAAAAATGGAGTTGTACGAACACAGAATTTTTTTTTCCTTGTACCATGTCTATTTTTATTTTTGGCTGGGAACCCATTAAGAAATAATGATGTTACTCAACACTTTCACATGTGAAGCAAGTGAACCCTAAGATACTGGGGTTGACTTACCAAGGTGATGGAGGAGGTTCATCTGCCTATGTGTTACTTTCATTGGTTAATAAAGAAACTGCCTTGGCTTTTGATAGGGCAGAATTTAGATAGGCAGAGTAGACCGAACAGAATGCTGGGAGGAAGAAGACAGTGAGGCAGACGCTCACTCCTCTCCAAGATGGACACAGGTTAAGATCCTTCCCGGTAAGTCACCACCTCGTGGTGCTACACTCATTATTAGAAATGGGTTAATCAAGACGTGAGAGTTAGCCAATAAGAGACTAGAACTAATGGGCCAGGCAGTGTTTAAAAGAATACAATTTGCGTGTTGTTATTTCGGGTGTAAAGCTAGCCGTGCAGGAGCTGGGTGGGAACACAGCCTGCCGCTCCTCACTACACCAAGGATCACTCAGCAAGTCAGTACAGTGCTGGTCACACTTCTTTTTATGTTTTTTAAAATTTCTTTTTATTTTTGTCCCCATGGATCTGCATGCCTGTGTCTACAGCGTGTGAGTGTAATGCCCTTGGAGGCCAGAGGAGGGCATCAGAGGCTCTGGATCTGTAGTCACAGGCAGCTGGGGGCTGCCATGTGGGTCTGGAAACTGAATCTGGCTCCTCTGGAAGAGCAGTTGGTGCTTTTAACCACTGAACACAGAGAAGAGCCTTGTGGATCTTGCAAGTTTTAGGAACTTCCTTAGTGGAATGTTGGAATTTGGAGGAAATTGCTACATGGCATGGTAGGACACCAGGATCAAACTACAGAATAAAAAGTGATAGGAAATGATGGGATTTCATTTTCATTTTCAATTGGTGCATACTCATTGCAGTCGCTTATAGAACAGAAGGTAGTGTTTGGGTGCATGAATATGTCCAATACTTAGAGTATGGGGACTGCCATACGCATTGCTTCAAACACTGATCGCTTTGTTGTGCAGAGAAAACCTTTTCTGCTAAGCTATTGTGAAATATACAATTAATTTTTCAACCATAATTGTCCCTTTATATGCTATGATGTTCTTTCTGTCCAAATAGACCTTGTGCCTGTCAGCCGTGCTCTCTCCATCCCTCTCCCTTCCCTGCATCTCTCCAGTGTTTCATGGAGCCAAGGTGGGCCTGTAACTTAGTGTGCAGCTGAGGATGATTTTGAACCTCTGACCCTCCTGTCTTCACCTGCTGGGGTTGCAGCTAAGCACTTCTAAGTTGCTTGCAGGGCTTGGACATCAAACCCAGAGTTTCATGCATTCCAGGTGAGTCCCTCTGCTCTCTAGTTCTATAAGGCTGGTAGAATTCTGAGATAAGTGTTTAGTTTGGACTATTTATTGAAAACTCTGCAATAAAAAAAGAAAATAGGAAGGATTTCACACTTAAAAAATTAGCTTTTGGTGTTACTCCATTTCTAGTCTGGTAGCAATCTGTCCACCTGTATTTAGGACACAGTAGACTTCCAAGGTCCCCCTTGAGGACACACTCCCAGTGACATAAAGATCTCTCGTGAGCCCCACCACCTAAAAGTTTTCCTGTCTGCATCTTGTACTGTGTGGTGGAGTAATTTGGTTTCCACAAAGTTAATTGGTAGCACCACTAATGGTATAATATATATGTCCATGGAACTCAGGGTCTTCTATCATTTCAGTGGTCACCATGGTGATAATAAAGAGATGCAGATGAACTGGACCTCCACTGAATCTAACTTGAGACCACAAACAGAATCCTAGAAGAACAAGGTAGAGCCAAGTTTATATGCATCAGGCCTAAGCAAAAAAGTTTTTTTTCAGGAAGACAAGAGTATTACAGGCCTTCGACTTCCAACAGCTAAAGAGGGTCAGCAAAAGATGTAAATCACAATGTGGCAGATAAATGACTGGGAATATTTTGTTGAACCAGGCAAGATGTGTTGGGAGGCAGTTGGATGAATCATAAGTGAGAATTTGGTTAGAGAAAGATTTGATGTGGCTGGCAGAGCAAGAAGTGAAATGAAAATGAATGACAGGGTCTGGAGGGATGGCTTAGGGGTAAGAGCATCATGGCACATACATGAGGACCTGAATCTGAATCTCTGATACTCATACTAAAAGCCACACATGGCTTCACATGTGCCTGTAAACCCAGTGTTTTAAAGGGCGAAGGGAGAGATTTCTGGGGTCACTGACTGCCAGCCTCACTCATGGTTCAGTGAGAGTCCTATCTCAAGAAGCAAAACAGAAAGGAATGTAACAGGACACCCGGTGCTGTCTTCTGACTGCCACTTGTGTGAACAGTCGCACATGCATGAGCATACACCACACACATTACCCCCCCCACACACACACATACATGCATGATTAAGAGATGGTTATCATTTCCCTCAACACACGGAGGAACAAAACAGTGACCTTGGAGAGAGTTCACAGATTCCTTGAGAATCAACAGAGTCTTGGGCACTCTTTGGCTGCTAGGGAGAGAACAGGTTCAAACAGGAGCCATAGCCCCTTTCTCAGAGTGGTGATACAGCCAATGTGGTCACGATGGAGCAAAGGGCATCCCTGAGCAAAATTCCTTCTATGGGGATGCAGCGGTCCTGAAGTTGGGAGCTCTATGCTGAGACTCAAAAAGTCAAGATTCTCCAGGACCTCTGCTTTGGGCTGTGACTGCCTCTTAGTGTTTCCCTGATTTGAATTAGACCACACTGCAAGCGCTTCTTTTACCTGACTTTGTTAACTTGGTTCCTCAAACCTGCTTCCTGAGATACAGGTTGCTGAATGAAGGATATTCTTGCATTATTTTACAAGGAAAATTTATGGGACATTTTATCCAAAACATTTTCACAAGTAGAGAATACATGAACCGCACAGTTGGTCTGCATTCACATACGTGATGGATGCAATCCAAGAGTGAGAAAGGACAGTTTGCTCTTAAGGCGAGCAATTGCCAAACTTGCCAAAAGAATAGAAACTTGATAGTGGAGGGAGGGATCATTCTCTAGGAAGTTATCTTCTGTTTGCTCCATCATTTCTCTAGAATCTTCTGGATGATTTGTGGTTCCCTTGTACTTGGGCTCGGCTTTTAAGAAAAGTCATAGTTCACTAACACTCTTAATAAAAATAAGGTTTCATTTGCTCATGTATTAAAAAATAAGAAAATAACACATGATCACCTTATGTTTGAAGAAAAGCTGTATAAATGTCTCCTGAAATTCCTGTGTCTTAATTGTCATCAGACTTAGACAAGTGCCACACACTCAAATCTCTGGTTGCTCTTTCTCGTTAGATCATCAGCTTCAGAGTCGAGTCTGCGGTCGAACTCAGTTTCAAGAGAGAATGGTATCTGGATGACATCCTGTGAGCCAGAATTAGTCAGTACATGGGCAGTGCCATTCAGAGAAGGCTAGAAGAATCAACTTTCCCAGCTTTGGGATGAGCATTTGGAAAGTGTATTAGTCATCTTTTGCTGCAGTAAGAAATAATCCCAGTACTTTACAATGTTGCACGTTCACACCTTACTCACACAAATGAGACTTACAAGCTGACAAAGAATCCGATGCAAGTTGTATCTAGATGAAGTTTGGCTCCATGCAGCTTCTCATTCCCGGCAGAGCAGAACACTGTGGTTTGTTCATTAGGGTTAAAACTTCTGCTTAGACCCAGGCAGGGAGGTGTATGGTGCTGGGACACTGCATACATTGCATCCATACGAAATGGAGATATAGTCTTTACATAGGATGAACATGGACGGCTGTAAATAAAATACAGCTGGTTATAGCAACTCTGTCTCTTCTGACCTCTGTCCATGGACCTCAAAGTCCGAGAGGAGCTCATGGGCAGCTGGGCTCGTTATTTTTATTGCTGTCATGACGGCGGTCACACATCTAACAAAAAGCCACTTGGAAGGGGCGGGGGGAGAGTATAGAGTGTGGCTCACATTCGTAGGGAGTGGGGGGAGTATAGAGTGTGTGGCTCACAGCCATAGGGAGTGGGGGAGAGTATAGTATGTGGCTCACAGTCGTAGGGAGTGGGGGACAGTATTGAGAGTGTGTCTCACAGTTGTAGGGAGTGGGGAGAGTATAGAGTCTGTGGCTCACAGTCTTAGGGCACAGACCATTTTGGCAGGGAAGGTGTAGCATCAGGAATATGGGGCAACTGGTCACACTGCAGCCGCAGTCAGGAGGCAGAGAGCAGACTGGGAGTAATGCCAGGCTGTAAAACCTCAGGGCCTTCCCCTTGGGGCCCACTTCCTCCAATAAGCCTAAATCACATGAAGGTTCTCAGCCTTCCAAAACAACTCCATCACCTGAAAACATCAAATGCTCTTTCCAAAGCTGGGAATTGGACTCTTCTAGCTTTCTCTGAATGGCACTGTCTGTGCAGTTACTAATTCAAGTACACTGGATCATCCAGACATCATTCTCGGTTGAAACTGATTTCTAAGAACCTTGACTCTGAAGAAGCGAGGAGTACAAGGAGAGTGAGCAGAAATTTGAAAGTGTGTGGCATTCATGCCCTGGAGCCTATGGTAGACGACATTTCATGGTCAAACCACAGCACTAACTGAAGTCTTCTAGAGGTTAGATTTTTCAAATGGGAAACCTCAGTCTGGGGTCTGGAGAGATGGCTCAGCTGACCAAGTGTTTGCCTTAGAAACTTGGGTTTGATCTTTAGAACCCACATCAAACAAGATAGCCAGGCATGCTGGTTCCTGCTGATACTACCAGGGCTGTAGCAGTATAGCAAGGCTCACTGGCCAGTCAGTCAACCAAGTCAGTGAGCTCTAGGCAGAAAATGAGAGACCCTGCCTGAAAATATAAAGTGGAGAGCCACTGAGAAAGACACTTGAACACTTGAAGTTCACTCCTGGTCTACACACACACACTTACATCTCCATGGCATTCTTGAGGCAAAGAGAACTCAGGATTCTGTGGGAATGTTTGTTTCAAATTTAGAAATCCGTCATCATAGCTAGTGGGAGCTTGAAGAACTTGGAAGAAATACACCAGGCATGGCAGAGAGGTAGGTGTGCTAAAATCTCAGTTAGTACCAAGAAAACCTAGAAAATCCACCAGACTCATGATGCATCTCTATACCGTTGTGGGAGTTTGAACGTAATTGGCTCCCATAAGCTCATAGGGAGTGGCACCATTAGGAGGGTATGGCTTTGTTGAAGTAGGTGTGGCCTTGTTGGAGGAAATGTGTCACTGTGGGGTGGGCTTTGAGGTCTACTATGCTCAAAATATGCCCAGTATCTTGAACTACTTCCTGTTGCCTGCAGGTCAAGATGTAGGACTCTTAGCTACTTCTCCAGCACTCTGTCTGCCTGTAAGCCACCATGTCACACCGTGATGATGATGTCCTAAACCTCTGAAAATGTAAGCCACCCCAACAAAATATTTTTCCTTCATAAGAGTTGCCACAGCCATGTGTCTCTTCACAGCAATAGAAACCCTAACAAGACAAGTGGGTTGAATGGTGTTTGCATTCAAACCCACATTCCTCAGGAACCTCAAAAAATGGCTTTGCTGCACAATAAGGTTTGCAGGTGTTATTAGTTAAAATGAGGCTGGATTGGGTTGAACAGGCCCTAAATTCAAGGACTGGTTTTGTATGGAGAGACATACAGGTGGAGACACTCAGATATACACAGAGTGATGTAGCTATGGGCCAAGGAGCAACTGCCACCACCAGAAACTGGGAGGAGTGAAGAAAGATTCTTTTCTAGAACCTTTATGGGATAATACCCTATAGAATGTCTGCTGTCTGACTTCTGGCCTCCATAACTTCAAGAGAATAAAAATTTTCAAGCCACCTGGTTTATAAAACTTTGTTATGACAGTCCTAGGAAATTAATATACTCCCCAGCCTTTCAAGTTACCATTTCTTTATTTCTGGGTCCTTCTTTACCAAATCTTGCCTCCCTTTGGTTTGTTCACACCCAGTTAATTCCATAAATCAGATATTATTCTAAATTCTATTTTTTCTTAAATTTCGATTTAACCCAAATACATGAAGATTATTGTATGAGGTTGAAGAGACTGTCTAGTTGGTTGAAGTGCTTGCTGGAAAAATATGAAGGTCTGAGTTCAATACCCAGCACTCACATAACAAGCCAGGCATGGTGGAACATACTTGTGCTGGGGAGGTGTGGGGGATCCTTGGGGGATCCTCTCTTACTTGGTAAATTCCAGGTCAGCCAGAGAACCTGTTTCAAAACCGAAACAGAACACATCACCTGAGAAAAAACACTTGAGTTTGCACTCTGCCCACTCTACATGTTCACATACCATGCCACACCGACACATAGACACACACACAGACACACACGCACACATACACGCACACACACACAGAGTATTGTATGACTTTATCCTCTGCTAAATGAAAGCATTCTCTGTATTGTCCTGTCTTACCAAAGCAGCTAACTCCGTCCTGCTACCTGGGAAATGAGCAAGGATTGAGACCGATTTTTCTGGGGAAGAGCCATCTTGTGAAACTCATGGTTAAGATGACATCAGGCCTAGACTGCTTTGGCTGCTGTCTGAGTCTATCAAAATGTAACTCTGAGTGACAACATCGCAGGACAGACTTTCGTGCATCCTTCGAACTCCTTCAAATGTCTATGAGGCACAAACATTTTTAGCTTTGTAAAGCTATGGTATAAATGAAGCCATTCAAATGGACCCTCTAAGCCTCTCAGGAGGGTGTCATGGTGTCATGATGCGTTGGCAGGCCATAGGCAAGCTGCCCTGTTAGCAGCTAAGGAGAAAAAGCCTTAGGCAATGGTGGCTACTTCTTTTCCTTCTCCTCCTCATCTCCTTTTTTCTTTCCCTCCTCTCTGCCTCCTCCTTCTCTTTCTATTCCTTTCCCTTCTCTTTCCCCTCCTTGTCTTCCTTTCCTCCCTCCCCCTCCTTCTCTTGCTTCTCTTCTCACCCCTCTCTTTTGCTGTTCCATTGGAAGAATATTGCTGACCCTCAAAGCAAAAGCAGACTGCACCGCCACCCTGTCCTTTAGTAGAGTAAGCCTGCTGTGAACCGGCAGATCGCCCCCCACAGGGCTGTATGAGAACGGCCACAGTGTGCGGAATGCTTCCAGATGCTAGAGTAACGGGGCGGATGCCGCTCTAAACAGGAACAGTGGCTGTTTCGTTTACCTTCCACATCTCTGCCTTGGCTTCTGTAATGGCTGACTCTGCTTGCTCAAAATTTTGCACTCCTCCAGAGCAAAAAGAGCTCCCCTCCAAAGGTGTGGTCTCACTCACTTCATTCCCTGGGATGAGTTTCCTTTTAACAAGCTAAAACAGACGTAACTAGGGCACTGTTTCAGGTTGAAATGACAAACGCAAGCCTGGAGAATATTGAAAACCGTTTGAAAGTTAGTTTGGTAGAAGACAGCGCTGTATAATGAAAGCATATGCACCGATTGGAACTTTGAAAGAAATCCTAGCATGGAGATAAAAGGACATGAAAGATAATAAATGTTGAAATGATCCACTGCCTAATGGTATCCTGTCAGGGGGGAGAGATAATACAATCACTTTCACAAAGTCCCTGAGCCTCTATAGGTACTTGACCCATAGTTTGCAGAGAAACAATCTTTTCATTTCATCTGGCTCATATTAACAACAGGAAAAACACCACCAGCATTCCCCTCCCCACTCTGACACAGATGGTGGAAAAATCCGTGCAATTTTTAACTGTCTGAAATTCTTTAAAGCAATATCAGACAGAAAGAATTATTAAATCACTTTTCCATTTCATATAATGAAAAACTGCACAACCGCAGTGGGGTTGGGAGCCATCAATTTTGAGGCAAATGGGAGCTCCTATTGGTCCTGCAGGTGATCCATCACCTTGCAGGCTGGGGCCTATCTCTGAAGCCCTCTTCCTTGCAGAAAAAGAAACTCAGAGAATCATAAAACCAAAGGCAAACTGCTCATTAGCATCTGCGTAGCCCGTTTTGAGGTTTGTTTTGGGTGTCTTTGGCAGAGTCGTTTACATCTGGGCTTGGAAGCTTGTGCTCACATTTATTCACTCATGGGTTCTTTCTCTCATTTACAGTTTGTTTACTCATCCAAAAAATGCAGCAAGTGATTACTGCATGCATTGGGAGTCAAAGACACATACAGCTTTAGTCCTTTCTTTGAGCTGAAGCTTCGTCAGGACTGAAAGATAAACCAGATAAACCATCAACTGTGAGGTGACTTGGTTTATTTGCTTACTTTTAGGTTCTTAGGGGACAAGTTCAGATCTGTTATCAGGGTAACTGGGGGCATTGGACAGAGGGCTCAGTTGGGGATCTGCTGTCTGTACAAGCACAAAGATTGAATTTGATTCCCACACCCACATAGCAACCGGATGTTGTGGTACCTGCCTCAGAGGTTTCAGTCGGCCATAGAGAAGGCACAGCCAGGCTCATCACAGAGATCAGAGCGCATGTCAGAGTTACCTCATACCATGGAGGACCCAGAAGACAGGGAGGAAAAAGATAGGCATGCAGCTATGTAATCTTGTGGGAGATGCTGAAGAGTCAACCCATAAGGACCAAAAATAGAGATGGCATTAAGAAAGTCCTTGTGGGGGCTGGAGAGATGGCTCAGCAGTTAAGAGCACTGACTGCTCTTCCAGAGGACCTGAGTTCAATTCCCAGCAGCTCACGGTTGTCTGCAATGCCAGTTTCAGGGGATTGGACACCATCCCTCAGACAGATGTGCCGGCAAAACACCAATGCCCACTCTTGATTAATCCCAAGCTTCACGTTTGTTCTTTTGGCACATTCTTGATGAGCAGCTATCATGCCTAGTCACGTGCCAGTGATGACATGGCATCGAGATTGCTCCCAAGGAGCTTGGTTGAGTAGGGAGAGATGTAGAGCAGGAACAATGCTCTGGAGGGTCTGAACTCCAGCACCAGGAAGTCAGCCAGGATGCTGCCCAGCTGGAGAGCTGGGGCTGGGGAGCTGTGTAGGCTTCCTTGGCATCTGAGAGGGACTGGGAGCAAACTTATGGGGGAGTGTGAAGCCTAGGCCATGTGCAAAGAAAAGGAGGAGTGTGGGAAAAAAGGGGGCACACTTGAGCCCAGAGACCTCTCAGTGGGGCAGCAAGAAAAAAGGCCTACTGTGAGGCTAGCTCCAAGCTCCCCAAATATCTCTCTCTCTTTCTCTCTCTCTTTCTCTCTCTCTTTCTCTCTCTCTTTCTCTCTCTCTCTCTCTCTCTCTTTCTCTTTCTCTGTCTATGTTACACATGTGTGTGAATGCCTGTGGAAACTTGTGATCCATGTTAGGTGTTTTCCTCAAACGCTCTCACCTTGATTTTTAAAACAGGGTCTCTCACTGATGCTGGAGCTCACTCATTAGCCTAGATGACTGGCCAGTGAGCCCCAGGAATCCCCTTTTCCCTTTCCGCACCTCCACAGCACCGGGGTACAATGCACCACTCTGTTGGCTTTTTACATGGGTACTAGGGATCAGCTGCATGTGTTCATGCTCCTACAGAAGCATGTCACCAACTGAGCTGTTTCCCAGTCCCCTAACTTGCTTCTTTTTTTGTGGGGGTGGGGGGTGGGGGCTGTTCGTAGCAAGAGCTAGCTCCTCTAGGGGACTCCTTGCACCCAGCCTGGCCAACCCTGAGGAGGCCACCATCTTGGCCCATGGAGCTTAATGGGGCCATAAACTCAAGAATAAGAGCCCTGCTGGAGGGAGCAGAGGCGGCCCTGAGTGGGTGACAATTCAGTGGCATAGGCTGCTCTTTGTGTCTATTGTCCTGGGCTGCCGAGGAGGCACTAATCCGCAGGGTCTCATGGCGGGTTTCACACCTGTCTGCAGCCAGCTGCTGCAGCATGGATCGTGGGGTTGTGTTCTGGCCTCTCCGACACAGGTGGGAGCGGGCTATTTCTGCCTTTGCTCGCAGAGAAAGATAATCACCTCAAGACGGGGATTTCACAGCTCTTTGAATTGAGTTGCATGTTTGTTCTGGGTTAGTTTTTCTTTCCTCAGCCTCCTAATATCGTGTGCGTTTGCTATCGAGTAAATATTGATCTTGTTGCGAGTCAGCATTTGTGCAGGAAGATGCCGAGAAATAATCCGTTTCGCTAATCAGCGCTCTGCTCCAAGATGAGGGTGAGTGCGGCCGCTGTGGCTGTGGCTGCTGTCAGGCGTGGCTTCGTCCATGCCGCAGACAAGTCAATCAACATTCTATAATCACTAGGTTCATCTCAGCCTCTTAGAGATAGAGGGATCATCCCGGAATGACACGACTTCCTAATAGCTGTGGCTAAGTTTCTAACTCACACCCATATAATGTGTCTAATGTGTATCCGAAAGCAAAAGCCTGCCTCCTGCACTGACCCCTCCCCCCCTCATAATCCCCCCTTCCCTTTCTCCACTCCTTCCTTCCTCCCCCTCCCTCCCCTCTTCCCCTCTCTCTAGTATTCCCTCCTGCCTCCTTTTCTCTAGTGTGGGCATGCATTTTGCCATGTGCACTGTGGAGGGCTCAGCCCTGAAGTACACCTTCTCCCCCTCCCTCCCTCCCTCCCTCCCTCCTCCTCTCCCCTCCCCCCTGCTTTCCTCCCTCCCTTTCTCTAGTGTGGGTAAGTGGTTGCCATGTGCATCCATGGAGGTCAGAGGACAACCTCGGGTGTGAGTTATTTCCTTCCCTGTTAGAGGCGGGCTCTCTTGTTCACCCCTGGGGACTGCAGGCCAGCTGGCTCCATGAGAGTGTGGGGACGCTGTCGCCACCTCCCATCTCCCCATAGGAGCACAAGGCTTAAAGACAGGGGCGACTATGTCCGGCTTTCTGTGTGTGTGTGTATGTGTGTGCCCGTGTGTGTACATGTACATCTGTGCCTATGTTGTATGCTATATGTGTGTATACATGCATGTGTACACAGCTCTGTGAATTTCCTGCCTCTTGACTGGGATTTTTCCAGCTCTTCCTAGGAAGTCAGTGTGGGCTTTGCTCTCCTCAAGAAGTGGACATGTGAGTGGACATTGTGACAAAAAGTCAGAGGTGAGGCTCATCTCGGTAGAAGTGACTCAAGAGTGAAGGCTCTGTAGGACATTTGCTTAAATGAGCCTAGCTTGACATTTGCACTGCAATCTTGCCATGGGGCAATGGTCTTGTACTCTGTAAAGATTTGTCACTTGTATTGGTTTAATAAAATGCTGATTGGCCAGTAGCCAGGCAGGAAGTATAGGCAGGGTGACCAGAACAGGAGAATTCTGGGAAGAGGAAAGGCTCAGTCTGCAGTCATTACCCAGATGCAGAGGAAGCAAGATGAGAATGCCTCACTGATAAAAGGTACCAAGCCACGTGGCTAACACAGACAAGAATTATGGGTTAATGTAAGATATTAGAGTTTATAAGAAGCCTGAGCTAATAGGCCAACCAGTTAATAATGCAGACCTCTGCGTGTTTCTTTGGGATTGAATGGCTGTGGGACTGGGCAGGACAGAAACCTCAGTCAACACAGTCTAGATTTTGCCACACCTTCCCTAACAGTTCCAGCTCCTGGGGATCAAGTATTCAAATATAGAAGCCCATGGGGCCATCATCACACCACCACACCAAGCTGTTTACTGCTCTAGTTGGCTGTGTTAAACTGGGAGAGCGAGGCCTAAAAACAAGGCCGACTAAAGTCTCCCGCAATAGCCAACTTTATTCAGAGCTTCCGACCGTTCATGCTCTGAGGGTTAGGAAGAGTTGCCTGAGTGTAGCACACAGTCACTAGGACAGGACACACATGGCACAAACATGTTCCCACAGAGGCACATGAGCAACAACAGTTGAGGTAAACTCACTCCTACCTGCTACCCATGGGAGGAAGACGGAGACACATTCTAAAATGAATTCTAGAGCCAGGCGTTGGTGGCACATGCCTTTAATCCCAGTACTAGGGAGGCAGAGACAGTGAGTTTGAGGTCAGCCTGCTCTACAGAGCTAGTTCCAGGACATGCTCCAAAGCTACAGAGAAACCCTGTCTCAGAAAAACAAGCTAATTAAGAAGGTGAATCCAAAGACAAACATATAGGCATCCTCCTGAATATTAACCTTCATCAGTCGATGAAAGGAGACAGAGACAGAGACCCA
>NC_022013.1:9941351-9958911 GCF_000317375.1 Microtus ochrogaster | reverse complement strand
GTGGCGGGAAGGAGGCAGAAATCTTTAATAAATAAATAAATTAAAAAAAAGAAAAACAAGCAAACAAGCAGGCAAGCAAGCAAGCAAGCAAACAAACAAACAAAAAAACAATCAAAAACCCAAGTTATGTTTTACAGAAACTGAGGTCACAAGATTTGTCTTGTTTTCTTGGAGTTTTCTCACTAGCACTCAGAATACTCACATGACACCATCCTTGGGCTTGTCCCAACACCATGCAAGTTGGCCCCACACAGTGAAAGAAAAGGACCAACTCCATAAGTTTTCCCTATGCCCTGCACTTGCCCCTCCCCCAATAATCACAAATTAAAAGAAAAAAACTAAGGTGGATCACAAGTGAGGAGAGAGTAACAGCCAAGGTTGATCTCATTACATTCAGGTATGAACGTGAGCTTACACTCACCAACTCACACATAAGCAAGAGTGCACACACACACATACATGATAAACTAAAAGGAGGCGTATGCACATGTATCTTACCAAAACAGAAGAAAGATAAGCCTCACACATTTTTTTAGTTCTGGTAACATATTATTTACTCATGCAATATTAATAAAATAATTTAGATTTATAGACCACTTTAGATGCTTTTTAAATGCTTTTTCATTAAATCATGGCCAGTTATGTATCTATGTTAATATATTGCCTCATATCAAAAAGTATTTAAAATGTCCTTACAATATAAAAATACAAAAGAATACTAAATAACATAAGAAACAGAAGGCAATCCTTAGTGACAGAAAATGTTTAGTTTGGACTGGTGAGATGGCTCAGTGGGTAAAACCACCTGCTGCCGAAGTCTGAAGACCCAAGTTCGATTCCAGAATAGAGGGGCTCTCACTGTAGAGGAACCCGTCCTTACCAGCTGTCCCCTGACCTCTGCATGGACACTGTGGCACTCCCTTACCCCAAATCACAACATAAATGCATGGAAAGGTAATTTTAAGAGATTTAATGGAATGCTTATGGAGACAGGTGGTTGTGGAGATGACAGTGCTGGAGGGTTGGTGGCAGGGTGGCCACAGCTGGATTGTGGGGGCAGGATGGGTAGGAGTGTTTCCTGTGGCAGCTGAGGGGAAGCGGAGCTGTTGGCAGAGACAGTGGTGACAGAAGTGACAGTGGCTAATGAGTGAGGAAGGCACAGGAAAAGAAGAACAAGGATCAGAAACATGTGTCTTCGGAAGAGGTAAAGGAGGAAGGTGGAATGAAGGACCTAGAGTTGGAAGGAAAAGTAGACAGTGGGCAGAGTTTGTCTAGCATGCACAGGGGCCTGCATCACATCCCTGGCACCGCATAAACCAGGCATGGTGGCGCATATATAATTTCAGAACACAAGAGAATCAGAAGTTCAAGGTTATCCTCAGCTACACAGTAAGTTTGAGGCCAAACTGGGCTACATGAGACTGTCTCAGAAAACACAAACCAAACAACCTCAAACCCTGTGAGAGCTGATTTTTCATTTTCACAGATTGGGGAAGAGGTTTAGATGTTGATGCTGATGTTTATGGTCTGAGCAGTCAGCTGCCACTCATAATACTGGCTTGTCTCTGGGTGTCTGTGTACTGTTTCATGGTTCTGCTTTTCTGCTGCTATGAAGGCTTCCTCTCCCTACCTTAGCCAGTTGTGTGATGGCCACCCTGTCATACATGTCTTCATGATTAACTCTCTCCCTTGCATGAACATCACTACACATGGGCTCATTGCTATTTTATTTTCATTCTTCATTTCTGTCTTCTTGGAACATTTGGCCTGTTGCTTTCATTAACACAACTTCATGTTTTTGTTTTCTACTGTTTTAGAGGAAAGGAGCTACTTACCTATCACCATCATCAAGGTCCTTTTAAGATATCTGCAGAGAGAGAGAGAGAGAGAGAGAGAGAGAGAGAGAGAGAGAGAGAGAGAGAGGCAGAGACACAGAAAGAGGGATACATAGAGACACAGACCCAGAGTATGAGGGTCTCTCTCTCTCTCTCTCTCTGTCTCTCTGCATGTGTATGTGTGCGTGTGCACGTGTGTGTGTGTGTGTGTGTGTAAGAAGACAATCTTGCGTATCATTCCTTAGAAACAGTCCTCTTTCTGACTTTATTTGTGATAGAGTCTCTCATGGCCTAGGACTTCACCAAGTAGACTACTGGTTGGTCAGTGAGCCCCAAGGACGCACGTTTGACCACCACCCATCTTATCATTTTGGGGAACTGGAAATGTGCCCCATGTTCATGACTTTTAAATAAATTGTGTTGTTCATGTGCATGTGCACACATTTGTGGGTACCAGTGGAGGACAGGGTGCCCACTGCTGTGAATAAAGTCTAAAATGATGCTGAAGTTTAGCAGTAAACTGGCAATCTTTTAAGATTTCTTAATTATTTTTATTATTATTTTTGAATTATGTATATATGTGCATATCTGTGTATGGGTATTTACATGTGAGTACAGGTACCTGAGGATTTCAAAAGAGGGTGTTAGATCCCCTGGAACTGGAGTTACAGGTGGGTGTGATGTGAGTCACCTGATCTGGGTGCTGGGAACCAAACTTGGGTCCTCTCCCGAGAGCATCTCTCTAACCCTAGCCTTTTTTTTTTTTTAAATGTGGTTTCTGGAGCTTGAACTCAGGCCCCCACATTTGTGAGGTGAGCCATCTCTCTAGTACTGGGGGTACTTCTTACTCAGCACAGGGGCAGCTGTGAGCCTGGGACAAACTACAGTAGGCTTTGGAGGAAGCTGGAATCCTGACTGTGGGTTAGTCCTTCAGAAGTGTAAGCATCTCCTCTTCCCACTCCGGTCCTACCCTGAGCACCACTGCAAAACCGTTCTCAAACAAAGCAGTGAGAAACGTCACTCAAATGTGTCACTTCTCACTTTGGGGAGAGAAGGCAGATGTGTTAGTGATTTTAGGACATCACATCTCCTGGTGTTTATACCAGAGTCGGAGAAAACAGGAACTGTTGCTCGTTGAGTGTGCTTACCTGGTACATGTGAAAGCCAGAGGTCAGCTTTAGCTAACTTCTCGATGGGTCTCCCACTGAATCTGGAATGTGTCCTTTGCCTAGGTTGGCTGGCCAGTGAGTACCAGGTAGCTTCTCCGGCACTGGAGCTGCGGATGCTAGAACGTACCTGCCAACTCTTATGTGAAAACTGGGCGCCTGAGCTCAGCTCCGCAGGTTTGCATGGCAAGCGCTTTTCGCATGGAGCCGCCTCCCGGTGCCAGCTTTCTTTCCTTTTTAAACTTGGACTTCTTCCTCCCTGTGGTAAGTGAGTCTCCCAGTTCATACAGGCATTCAAACAAATGGACTATGAGGAACACATGGTAAATATATTTGCACTTATGGGCTACAGGAGCGATGGCCTCTTTTTCCTTTGCCATTGTTTATAGGAATGTCAATATTAAGGACATTTTAGCATTACATGGGCTTCAGGTTGTAAATTTGCTAATAAAGTTTTTATGTGCTCACAATGCCACTTGTGGAACTTGTACTGTAACCTCAAATTTAAGCTTTCCAGGGGAAATAGATGTAGCAGAGATCCTATAGAAGATTCCAGAAGCAAACATATGTAGCTTTAATCCACATCGGTTAGGGGCTTGTTGCTAGCTCAGAAGTGTGAGAAAGGAGAATAGGGTCCCAAAGGACACAAAGGCTGAATAGTAACCAGACAACTCGTTTTTAAGATCCATTGTCGTTATTTTTAGATTACATATTATTTTGAATTTAAATGTGTATATCTCTGTTTTAGCATGGGATGTATGTGAATGCAGGTACCCAAGGATCCCTTGGAGCTAGAGTAAGCTGCCAGTTATGAATGCTGGGAACCCAAAGCGAGGTCCTCACAAGAGCCACCTCTTCAGCTCCATGACTGACTAATCCTTGCATCTGCTGACAGTCTATGTGTCTATTGAAAATCTCAACACATTGCCTAAAATCACATGGCTTATAGCCTTTGCTATCACAGTGAACATTAGCAGGACACTCATCATCATTCAGTAATCACGTAATCTTGTAGGAAGGCCGCTGTTCTTTTCCTGGCCACCCAGACTCCCAATAGAATCACACAGAAACCATATTATTTGCAGTACTGTTTGACCAATAGCTTAAGCATATTTCTGGCTAACTCTTATATCTTAAACTAACCCATCTCCATTAATCTGTGTATCGCCATGCGGTTGTGGCTTACCAGCAAAGCTTCGGCAATTCTGTCCCTTGCAGCAGCTCCATAACTTCTCCCCGACTCTGCCTTCTTTCTCCCTGAATTCAGTTTAGTTTTCCCTGCCTAGCTAAGTTCTGCCTTGCTATAGTTCCAAAGCAGTTTCTTTATTAATCAGTGGTATTCACAGCATACAGAGGGGAACCCCATATCGACATAACTTCTCATCTCAGGCTTAGATATCAGCCACGGTGTTCTGAACAATGACTGTTGATTATGCACACTGCCCTGAAGCACAATTAATTAAAAACTCAGGGTCAGAAATTGGGGTTCAATCTGAAGATCTGAAAAGCAAAACAGCTAGCCACTGGCTCTTACCTCTATCTCAGTCTGAAATGGCGATCCTGCCCTCCAGGAATCTCAGAATGAGGCTGTGTGTTGAGAGCTGTTTCCTCCCATTTATAACCCTCTCTAGTGCCGGGATTAAAGGCATGCACCACTGTGATTAAAGGCATGCACTGCCCGATTTCTATGGTAAGTAGTGTGACTACTGGGATTAAAGGTGTGTGTTACCATTACCTGGTCTGTAAGGCTGACCAGTGGGACTGTTTTTACTCTCAGATCTTTAGGCAGTCTTTATTTATTAAAATACAATTAAAATCCCACTGCCCTGCCCTTTGCTCAGATTTGATTACAACAGATAGCCTTGTGGAGAAGAAAAATATTTATTTCTAGAAATGATTCTGTTTGCAAAGGGGTCTTGCTTAAATTTCAGAGAATGCTCAGTTAAGAATGTGGAAAGCAATGTAACAAATTTTAAAGTAACTCTTATTGACCTCAAAAAATTGTAAGTTTAAAAGCACTCGAATTCATTTAAAAAGCAATTTTATTGAGTTAATGGTGGGTGTAAAGAATTAAATCAATAGGAACCCCACTTGCCATTAGTTAAAAACACTTTAGTAGCTGTGTTGTTTTAAATTTAACAGTGTGTGTTCCTCTCCATTCGGCCTTCTTCATAACACTTCGTCACAATCTCAGGCTGATTTGCTGTTGTCCTTTTCACTTATCACAGGTGAGATGGAGGGTGTAGTTGCAGGGGTCCATACCTAAAATCACAACACTCGGGAGGACGAGTTCAAAGCTGGGCTGAGCTATGGATGGGACGCTGTGTGAAATATAAGGCAGATAGATGGGGGGGGCTTTGTATGTGTACTGGTGATTATTGTGATCACCGTGATAAAGCATTCTGACCAAAGCAACCGAGGGCGGAAAGGTTTATTCTGACTCACAGTCTGAAGCACAGTCCATCACGACAGGGAAGGCAGAACAGCAGGAAGATGAGAGCGCTGGTCTCTTCCCACCAGGCAGCTCACAATAGCCAGGAACTCCAGTTTCGGGGGTCCACTGCTTGTTTGGCCTCTGTGGGTCTCTTACATTCACATGCACATACCCACACATAGACACTACACACACACACACACACACACACACACACACACACACACACACACACACGTCTAACTTAAAATAAAATATTTAGAAAAAGAATAATTAACGATAATACTAGGTTTTATTTATTGAGCATTTTTTATTTCCCAGGCACCAAGTTACATTTTTCATTTTTACCTCTATTTGAAATTGCAGTCCAAAGGAGGGGCGTTATTATTACCCATTTGTCAGGTCTAGAAACTAAGGTTGAGTGTGTGTCTGTCTTCCACAGTGCAGAGGTGAGTGGGCCTGGCCGTCTCGTCACAGATACTTACCCATCAGCGCCTCTGTTTCTGCCGTTCTCACCTTTCAAACCCTTCTCAAGCTACTACCCGGTGGGTGTGTCCTTTGATTTACAGTTTTGTTGTCTTCAAGGAATGCTTCGTTCAGAAGACCCCGATCAGAAGACAGGCCTCCCACAGTGAACACAAACTTGCTTAGTGAACTAAAGAAACCAGCAGCTTCTCAGAAGGCGGTTGCTGTTCCTACTCCACACATGCCGTTATCGCACTAGCCCGCATATCTTGCCAGATACTCTAGCTCACAGAGCTCACAGCTAGGTAAGACTGATGATTACGCAAGCATAGCACCTTACAGCCCTGTGAAGACAGTCAGCAGGAAAGGACTCCTGGGTGGGTGCCAGCCTGATGTCTCCACATTCTCTGGTTCACATGCATGTGTCTTCAGTGCTGCGGTCATACTGTGAAGTTCTGGAGGATAACCAAGGGCAATGGCCATAGCCTGAATATTTGGGGCACTATGGGGTCTCACTGGACAGCAGTCCCCAAAGAGATAACCCATTCGTGGCCCCGAGCTTCTTATTTGTTAGCCTGTGCTGTCTAGGTGGGCATGTGTCACTCTGCGATAGGGTAACTTCATTGAAAATCTTTTTTATGATTAAGCAGTTTTGGAAGTTTCCACAGTAGTAAGTTTACAGGTGGCTCTTTTTGTTTGTTTGTTTTGTTTTTTTGAGACAAGGTTTCTCTATAGCTTTGGAGCCTCTCCTGGAACTAGCTCTTGAAGACCAGGCTGGCCTCGAACTCACAGAGATCGGCCTGCCTCTGACTCATGAGTGCTGGGATTAAAGGTGTGTACCACCACAGCCCGGCTTTAGTGTTACTCATCCCACCCACTCCAAGTCCCCCTTTCTCCCACGCTCTCCCATCCCTTCCCAGTTCTCCTCCTTAGCACTTTCTAGCTTCATTTTCCATCCCCCTCCACTGTAAGCCTCCTTCCCTGGTCCCTTACCAATTTACTGACATCCGCAGGTGCTCCTGTAGATGAAACACACGTATCTAAAGATGAAAAGCTAATATTGTACAGAGGGATCCTTACACCTCCTCTTGGGTGGTGTACTTAGGAGGGTTTCTGAAGGCAAGAGATAGATCCTTTAGTTCATAAAGTGTTTACTGGATTTAGTCCCCAGCACTCGTGTTCTGAAAAGCCAGATCTGCTAGCACATGCTTGTCATTCCAGCTCTGGGGAGGTGGAGACAAGAAGATTGATTCCTCATCATCAGACAGCCTAGCTGAATTGGTGGTTTCTCAGCAAAAGTGAGAAACCCTGTCTCAAAAACAAATAAACCAATAAACAAGGTGGATAGTGTTTCTGAGGAACAGCAGCCAAGGTTGGCCTCTGGCCTCTGCATACACAGGTGCATACTTACACATGCACCTACATGCACAGAAGCATGCACACACACATGCACATATAGTAGCTTCTAGAAAGGTCATGGAGCTGAGGACCGAGCCATCTGCTGCAATGCAGACGTTAGCTCCATGCTGTTCTTCGGGTCCTCAGCCGGTTCTCTATAAGCATTAAAATGTGTTCTGCCCTTGTGGGACCAGACTTCCCCAGAAAGAAGCTACTGCAATAGTAGCAGTAGGGGTGGGACAGCAGGACTTGCAGGGACAGGTGACTCTCCATCTCTAGAGTCGGTCTCTCCACTGGGAGGTCCCATGACCAACACAGGGGATGGCATTTCTGGGCTAAAGCATTCCTAATGAATGCATGTATTTTACAATTCCAAGGGTAGGGTCATAGACCATATCACTTGTTCTGGGGGGTCATCACGCAGGAAAATGCATTTGTGAATTTCACACGTGCCAGGAAAGAAGAGGAAGCCCCAGGACTGCAACTGTTTCCCAAGAACCTTTGCAGCCAGACAGCTTCTTTCAAGCAGCAAGATGAAGGCTGGGCCGTCAAAGGCAGCTTCTGAGGTCTGTCCTGGATTCTCCTGCTGATATCAGTTTCAGCTTCCCCGCGTGCATGGCTGGGAAGGGAAGGCCCTGATATACTGTGAAATGTGATAGAGCCGCTTTGGTTCGGGTGTCCATGCTTTGTGACACCTGCCTATGCGCTACATGGATGTCGTGATGCAACTGTCTGGGAATTTGTGTGCGACCCTGTGTGTAGAAGGATGCCAGCTTACTTCATAGTGGGTGGGCACGACACCAGGAGGGCTGGGCCGGCTTATTTTCCTCTCTTTGGCTGCAGGGAACTCTCACACTGCCTAAATGACAGACAGACTGGCAGGAACGACCAGGAAAAAGTGAGCCACTTAGCCCCAGATCTCTAAAGATCCAGGTCACCGAGGTCTTTCTCTATTCTTGCGACCCCCACAGAAATCCGAGCCAACTGTGAAGTCGAGGATAAGAGAGGAAATTCTCCGATTTCCCTAACAACTCCTTTCAAGTGTTTAGAGCAGGGAAAACAGGCTTGGGAGACATGGCAGGCCTTGTAAGAGTGAGGACCCGAGTTTGATTCCCCAGAACTTGTGTTTTAAAAGGCCAGGCAGGGCTGTGTGTCTTGGCAATCCTAGCAGAGATTAGGAGGCAGAGATGGGTGGGTCCCGAAGGGCCAGCCAACCCTATCTACTTGGCAAGTTCTAGGCCCGTAAGAGACCCTGTCTCAAAAAACAAAACATAACATAACAAGCAAACAAATACAAAACAAGATGGATGGCATTTACAGAATGATAGTAGTTTTCCTCTGACCCCTGCACATACATGCACAGGTGTGCATGCACCGCCCATGCCTGCACAACCATTAACACACACACAAAAGCTTATGAAGAAAAACCCCAATAGTCATTAGTAGGTGATAGATAAAGCAGATGGAACAAAGCTTAGACAAATTTCAGAATCATGCTCTCTGAAAGATGGGTGTTTGCATATGAATATACGTATATAACATTCTGGAAAAGTCACAGGTGCAGGGGAAAGTGCTGCCATGGGGAATGATTTTAAGTTAGGAGTGTGTTGGGGTCTCCATGAGAGACGCTAGCAAGGAAGCCCTGCAAGAGAGCTGGGCCTTTGCTTTGTTGTGATCTGTTTTGTATGTTCTAGTTTGGTTTCTTTGAAAAAAAAAAAACAAACAAACCGTGAGCCATGCTTGAGGAAGGAGGATTGAATGTGTTAAACCAGGCAAAGCATGAAAGCGACAACACAGAGCCAGCCAAACCTGTAGCTCCGTGGAACAGCCACTCAAATGCATGGCTTCATTGGGCAGCCACTCAAATGCATTTATTCCCTGGAAAACCATGGCTCAAATGCATGGCTCCACAGGCCAGCTGCTCAAATGTGTAGCTCCATGGTATAGTGACTCCTCGAGACACTCACTTTTGTTGTTTCCTGGTGTTTCTGCTTCTCTACAAGTTCCTCCTCTAGAATTCCTAGCCCAACTTCACCCCATAGCCTTACTCTCCTCCAGCACCCCCAGAGGTCCAAAGAAGGGCCTCAGCTACGTGGAGATGCTGATTGTGCCATTTCTGCTTCAGTCTTCTTAGTCTTAATTCTTCAGACGAGACTATGAAGTTGTTAGAGAAGAAAAGATTTCACACTTAATGCAAACCACCCATCTGACTGAGATCCTTCCTCTTATACATAAGACCAACTAGCCTAGAGAGCTGAGATGAGGGGCCCAGTAGTTTGAAGAACAGCCAATTAAAGTCACACAAGCAGAATGTCTGCATCTTGGCTGGTGGATGTCATTTCTAGATCCCTTGATGAAGGACAAGCTCCAGCCAGGCTGAGGAGTGATGGCGGATTCCTCTGCTCCTCTCTGTCTGGTCTCAGGAAATGGTGGAGCTTCCCCATGCCTCTTCGGCCTCCTGTATTGTCTGTGCTGCTGGGGAAGAATGCCTAGGGCTGGATTATTCTGTGCAGTGGGGCTGTCTCTTGAGACTGCTGGGAGCTCGTTTTGCTAGCTCAGCTGTTTCTTAGCTTGCCCTGCCCAGTGATGTCAGCCGTGATGTCTCTTCACTCAGGAATCTCTCCCCCCGCCCCTCCGGCTGCTCACCACCTCAGCCTCTCTTCTGGTCCAGCTAGCGATGTCTTCATCATCTTCTCCCCTTTTCCCTGTTCTCTCTACTTTTGACGTCCTTGAGGCTGATAGTGTTTGTCAGGTCTGTCTTTAACTCTGGGGGAAAAGCTGGTGGAGCCATCTGTGGGTTTTGGAGAGCATCCCTGTTTGTAATTATTTTTCCTGGAGTCACCCTTGATGAGGCCAGAGCCCATTGTTGTATCATTACGAGTTGTCGCCTGGGTTTTTTCAACATAGAGTGTGTCTTGGCGGGGGGGGGGGCAGTGGTGTGAGGGAGTTCTTAGAAACACAATAGTTGTTGATTTCTTCATAGACAATTGAATGAAGAAGTTAGTTCCCAGGACAAAGCCTGGTTTGATGGCTTGTACCATTTGGTTTCAGGGTTCCCACAATGGGGCTAAGATTTTCGTCACTTCTCAGCTCCAATGTCAGGAAGCTGTCAGAAACTCAGCAAAAATGGAAAATGGGAACTTTCTCCACACAGCAGGAAGTCCTTGTCCCAGAACAAGGAGCAAAGATGAAATCGTCACAAGTCATCTAACAAGGCTTGGAAATTGCGTTAGTCACCTCAAAGGACAGCAGGAATTACAGAGAGGGCTCAATTACATTACATCCCCTTCAGAACTGGAAAAAAATTTGGGGTTACCAGAGAACTAGACAAAGAGTTAAAAAGTCAGTTTTTAATAATCTCTTTCTTTCCCTCCCTCCCTCCTTTCTGTCTCCTCACGTCTGTGTGTGTGTGTGTGTGTGTGTGTGTGTGTGTGTGTGTGTGTTTGTTGAGTGTGGACACAGAAGTGCCATGGTCCTCATGTGGAGGTCAGGGTGAAACCTTGCAATGTTGACTTTAGTCTTCCACCTTGTCTGAGGCAGTCTCTCGTTCTCTGTGGCGTATACCAGGTGGGCTGACCTCTGCCTCCTATCTTACTGAAGCAGCACTATAATTATAGATGGTCCCATTTCTTACTAGATGACTTTAGTTGGGACTGTTTCTGTATATGTTTTCTCCCTTAAAAAAAACATGTGGTTTTGAAGAAATGATCTGCTAGGCCATTTCCAGCCTATGATTTTAGAGTCTGTCTTTGAAATATCTGTTAGCAGAAACCCAGGGCAGAGCAGTGTTCTGGGTCCTGCGGGAACACAAAGGAGCGTACCAGAGTCGTCCACATCAGCAGTTCTGTTGTGAAGATCCGCCACTGTACTCAGCTCAAGCAGAACCAGCCCTCTATTAGGATAACAGATCTGTGCCAAAAGGAATTGGCTTGATGTGAATAGCGCGTTAGCAATTAGAACACTAATTGTTTAAATGTAAATGATTGCTTATAAAGTGCTTAAAAGGACCACTTCTGCTAAATAGGTTGCGCAACCCTCTTGCAATTGCATTCATCTTTTAGGTTGTTTAGAAAAAAAGGGTTAGTGCTCTTTTTCATAGAGTGTTATTATAACTATTTATGATTTATGCTCTGCCGCCTCCATAAAAGGATTGGAGGCGGCTGAAAGCAGAAAACACACACAAACCATGACAATTAAAATTTGAAAAAAAAAAGAAAATTAAAAAGACAACAGAAAGCAATTATAGAAGGGGAGATAGGCTTTCCAGAAAACCTGGGGCACATCCATGCATTCCTTCCTGGGCCTGCCCCCAGGTTAGCTGAGCTTCGTTTGCTTTCTAACGGCAAAGGCAGCGAGAAGAGTGCAGGAGAAGCATATTCCTTACATGTTGTCAAACTTGTACCACACTCATGGTTCTGGGTAAAGCTGCGATTCTTTCCCCAAAGGAACAAACAGAAGATGCACAGCAGACAATTCTGAGGATACTGTGTCCTGGTTTTCATTTCTGTTGCCCGGATAAAATACTCTGACAAAAAGTAACCTGGGAGGAAAAGGGGTTCATTTCAGCTTACATGTTCACAGGGGCAGAGACAAGGCAGGAACTTCAAACAGCTAGTCACATCACACTCACAGTATAGAAGAGAGAAAGGACAGGAGAGGAGAAGGATAAGGGAGGGGAGAGGAGAGGAGAGGAAAAGGGGAAGGGAGGGGAGGGGAGAGGAGAGGAAGGGGAGAAGGGGGAAAGGAAAGGAGAAGAGAAGAGGGAAATGAATTCGTGCATGTCTGCCTGCTTGCTTGTTTGCTTGTGCTCAGCTCAGTTTTTCCACCTGTACAGCCTAGGATCCCCTGCCTAGGGAATGGTGCCACCCACAATAGGTTAAGTTTTCCTACATCAATTAACTTAGTTAAGACACTATCCCAAAGACATGTCCATAGGCCAACCTGATTTGATCAAGTCCTCATTGAAACTCTCTTTCTGGCTTATTCAAGTTGACAATTAAAGCTAATCATCACCCTATGGTGGTATAGTATACACTGTTATTATTAGTAGTCTCCAAATTATATTGATTATGCAAACATCAGAAAAGTACACAGTCCATGAAGTCCTCCAATAAGTGTATACTTGTTGACATAAATTGTCTACATAAACTGTGGTCCTAAGATGCTCTGTGTATTGTAAAATGAATGAAAAAGAAATAAATGCTAAATATGAAATTAATATGAATAGCTCAAATACTTTTATCTCATCCTAATACTGTGGTTTCACTTGGATGAAATGTTTATTAGTTGTTTAAATGTTAATGAGTGAGGCAGGAGAACCAGCTCAGTGGTTAAGGATGCTGGGTGCTATTGCAGAGGGTTTGAGCTCTGTGTCTAACACCCACATCCAGTTACTCACAGGCCACTGCCTCTCCAGAGCACAGGATCCAGCACCCCTTTCTGGCCTATATGGGACCTGAACTAATGTGTAAGCACATATACAGACACGAATAAATAAACATAAAAATAAACCTTTACTTATTACTAAGTGAATAAAGGCTTCAAAGACAAGATTTCACACAATGCTTGAAGGACAAGATTTTTAAACAGGTAAGGGAATTAATGTTCTCTTGTATTTACTTAAATGTCCTTTAAAGTTTTTAAAGTACTTTGTAAAAATTCTATTTTGATCATATTCTTTCCCTCCCCCAACTCCTCCCAGTAACATCTACTGAAAGTCTTTTTTTTTTCATATACTCTTATTACTCTGAGCATCCTGGGATGTCTGCACTCATTACCTCCCTGGAAACCATTAAAGACCATTAAAGGGGTGAAAGAGATAGCTCAGAGGGTAGAGTATCTGCCGTGGAAGCACGATGACTTGCTGTAAAATGCCAGGCACATGATTGCACACCTGTAATCCTGGTACTTAGGAGAGAGGGTGGAGACAGGCAGATCCCTGGAACTTGCTGGCTTTGGGGTCAATGAGACCATATTTCAAAAAGCAAGGTATAGAGACTGGAGAGCTGGCTCAGCACTTGAGTATGAACTGATCTTGAAGACCTGAGTTTGCTTGGTGCCTATGTTCAGAGGCTCACAGCCACCTGTCACTCCAGCTCCAGAGTTTCTGACCTTTTCTGACCTCCATGGGCACCTGTACTCATGTGAGCACACCCAACCCCAACATAATTAAAAATAAAATAATTCTTTAAAATTAATTGGGGAGCAGTGTAGGAAGTGCTGGAGGAAGTGCTGGAGGAAGTGCTGGAGGAAGTGCTGGAGGAAGTGCTGGAGGAAGTTCTAGAGGAAGTGCTGGAGGAAGTGCTGGCATGGACTTGAGTTTGTATCCTGTGCACCTTCATGCCCATGTGCACACATACTTAAACATGTACACACACCACACACCATAGAGCATCAACTTTTTCCTGGATTCTATTTTCTTACATAACTATTTATTTATATAATATACAAATATTACCAAACATGGCAGAAAGGACTTTGGAGATATGTCCAAGTTATCCTGAGATACGGCGATGGCTCTAGATTCAGCAAACAGACAAAACCTCTTGTCTGCCAACATGAAGGTGGTATCCCAGGATGCCATTCCTCAGTGATCTTTCTGCCTTCTGGGAAATATATGCTGGTGCCAGCAAGGAGCTGGCTTTCCTGCTCAGAGACTCCTGGGCAAGGACCAAGGCCACTGTGGAGATGCTCTTAGCATCCCATTAGATGGATGTCTCTCCTAATGTCTTAGTAAGTACACAGGGACCGCAAGAAATTTCATTTTTGTTTAATATTCAGATGAAAGAGGGGAAGGTTATTTGTCACAGAAGAGGAGTCAAGACAAGTGAAGTCTTACCACAAACAAACAAACAAACAAAAAACTCAACAACAACAACAAACCAAAAAAAAAAACCCAGCATTGCACATTGGCTGGCCTTAAAATATCATTGTTTTCTATCAAGAGTTTGGAGTTCTTTATAAGTGGATATGCCCCAAGCAGGTGCATGGTTTAACCTGGCTCTGATACCCATGTGACTAGCCTGCATTTATATAGTGCTTTTTTTTTTCCTACCAGATCTAAGTTCTCATGGGAAGGATTTTACTGGTTTATATTGTCTCACCTCTTTTCTAAGTTCATTTGCCATCCGCACTGACTCTTCCATAATTGCAGTGTCCCCTATGTCCCCTACAGGATCTTGGTTGTTTAGTAGGCAAGGGAACTAAATGTAATTGGTTTCATCATGTGAAGTTGATGCTTACACCATGAACTAAATAATGAGCTCCTGAGTCTTCACATTGTAGGGCATCACTTAATATTTACATTATAACCTTGTAACATCAAATTCACAATATAGTTGAATTCTTAATATCAAGCAGTTGCTACCCAGGGAGAGTGCCCTAAAGAATTGTCATGAGCTGGTCATTCAAAAACTTGCTTGTTTTGAGACAGGTTATCAGGTAGCCTAGGCTGGCCTCAAATTCGCTAGGAAGTAAACCTATAACTTCTGATCCTCTTGTCTTTCCCTCTCGATTACAGGTGTGCGCCACCATGCCCAATTTATGTGGTGCTGGGGTGGAGGTCAGGGCTTTGCTCATGTTGAGCAGGTTCTTCAACAACTGACCAACAGCCTTGTCTGCTCATTTGACAGAGACCAGATGGACATATACTAACCACAATGAACTGTCCACCATTGTGTGTGTGTGTGTGTGTGTGTGTATGTGTGTGTGTGCATGCATGTGTGCACATGTGTGCGCATGCTTGTATAGAGAACAGAGGTCAGCCTCAGGTGTAGTTTCTCAGGTATAGCTCAACTTGTTGCTCGATACAGGGTCTCTTAGATAGTGGATTGACGAATTGGGTCAGTGCTGGCACACAGTTTGTCATCTGAACCATCTCCACGGCCCTGTGTTGGGATGTGGGCCAGATGATCTGTAGGACTGGGCTCCTTCCATCAAAACATTCTGGCCACTTAAAATAAAATAGAAGGCATAGTTCCGGTTTCATGACTCTCAGGTCATGTGATGCAAATACAGCAGCTAATGGCTACGACAGGTATTCTCCATTTCAAGCCGAGAAGCCTTGGAAGCCCATTTCTTACAACAGGAACTTGTCCTGCCCTCAGGGAGCTGCCCACATCCCTCTAGGGTACATCTCAATGGGGGCTGGAGAATCCATAGCTGGCAGAGTTCCTCGGGATGCCATCCTGGTAGAAAGATCCTGCTTCCGTGTAAGCAGCTGAGCCTGGCTCTAGAACAAGACTGAAAGCTGAGCCAGAGACTCCAGACACGAGCATATGTGAGCCAGAGAAGCGTAGGACCAGGCCCCATGGCTTGCACCCAGCCAGTCCTCCTCCTCAAGGTGGCCTAAGCTACACTTCCATCTTTCTCTGTGTGTCTGGGTTAAGCCAGGTGTCCTCACTTCATTTCTCTTGGGATAAAATGCCCTGACTCACAGAAAGAAACTTAGGGAAGAAAGAGTTTATTCATTTCCACTTAACGAATTCCAGGTTCTGGTCCATCACTGCAGGGACACCAAGGCAGGAGCTGCAGGCAGCTGATCACACCCACAATCAAGGGCAGAGAAAATAAACTATGCACGTGTTCTGATGAGCTACTTCCCCCCACTCCTGTAACGTCCAGGACCCAAATCCTGCTGCTATCTCTTCCCAGTCTATTGGTACAATCAACACCCCCACCCCACCCCAGATATGTGTACAGGCCAACCTGATCTAGACAATCTCTCCCTGAAACCCTCTTCCCAGGGGAGTCTACATCGTGTCAGGCTGACAGTTAAAGCTGACCATCATACTGGAACAATACTCACAGTGACCACTGACCCATCAAGCTTCACCTTGTGACCATCTTAGCTCCACAGGTCACCAGGACATCTGCTGCCCGTTCCTGAAGTGTAGCAGCTCAGCATTCCCTTTCACTGCTCCCAGCATCCCGGCATCCCTGCATCCCCGCATCCCCGCATCCCCGCATGCTGGTTTTGAAGTTTCTTGGCTTGGCTCTCCTCTTCTCTCATGTAACTATCCTTAATTCTTTTATGGAGCAATCCCTAATTGCCCAGGACACAGGGGCCCTGGAATCATCTCACCAGGATTTCTCATGTGTAATTTTATGGGTTTGTGGGAGTGAGGATTTCTCAAACTTCACGTGTGCACCCTGGACATCAGATCAAGTGTTCCTACAACTAATTAGCCTGTTCCCCTCATCTGAGACCCTGCTAGACCTTGGTAAGGAACCGTCAGTTGTCCTGAACTATTGGATCCCTAGCGCTGTCCGCAAATCACTACGTGCCAGGGCTCTAACAAGACATCCTCTTGGGTTTTAGGGTGATAAGCCCTAAAATCAAGGTGGGTGCTTCTATAGGAGAGTTATGCCTTGCTTTTTATAAGTCATAGAAAGTCACCCAACTTCTTTAACTTGCTGCCCTTTCTTTCATCTTCAAAAGCAGTAACATAGCATCCTCAAATCTCTCTCATTATCTTTGTCTCCTCCCTTTCTCTCTTTCCCTCCTCCCCTCTTTCCCTGACTCTTTCCTTCCTTCCCATCATCTCTCTCCCTCTCCTCTCCCTTCCCATCTCTCTCCCTCTCCTCTTCCTTCCCATCTCTCTCCCTCTCCTCTTCCTTCCCATCTCTCTCCCTCTCCTCTTCCTTCCCATCTCTCTCTCTCCTCTTCCTTCCCATCTCTCTCTCTCCTCTTCCTTCCCATCTCTCTCTCTCCTCTTCCTTCCCATCTCCTTCATTCTCTTTCTCCCCCTCTGTCTCTTTCCCACTATCTTCTTTCCTTTTCATCCTTATCTCTACCTCCTTCCCACCCTGCTCTTTCCTTTCATTCCATTCTTCTCTACCCCGCCTTTCCTCCCTCCCTCTTGTCTCCACCTCCTTTCACCCATCTCTCCATGCATTCCTCTCTCCTTCCTTCTCCCTCCATCCCTTTCTCCTGTTGTTCCTTGTATCATCTTTTGTCACTGCTGCTTCTGAGACCCTGACTCTTTGGCTTCACTAATACTTTTAAAATACACATGATTGTGTCGTCAGGTCTGAGTATCTTGCCTTAGCCACACCTCCATTACCTTTTGCTATGAGGATAAGTTCTTTTTTTTTCCTTTTTTAAATTTATTTATTTATTTATTTATTAAAGATTTCTGCCTCTTCCCCCTCCACCGCCTCCCATTTCTGATCACCACGGATTAAAGTTAGAAGGCAACAACAATACTACCCACAGAAAGCCGACAAACTCATGGAAACTGAACAGTCAACTACTGAACCAC
>NC_022013.1:9875114-9937684 GCF_000317375.1 Microtus ochrogaster | reverse complement strand
TTTAAAAATCAAGTCCCCCTCCCTCATCAGCTCGAAGAGCAATCAGGGTGGATAATTTCATTTAGACACTTTTCAACATTTACTTCCAGGTGCTCTGCTTACATTTCTTAGGCCCTATTTCCTGGGTAAGAACAGGCTTAGCTTTAGGACATCATGACTAAAGCAAAGCCCTATTTGGAGATTCCTATTCTCCAGAGGTAAAGGCTCTCTCCTGTAATTAGGCATTCCTCTCAAGTAATGAGAGGAATGCCTGATCAGTAAGAAGAAGGCATAGATAGCTAATAGTACATTTCCTTTCACCAGTGATGGGGACAGAAATTATATTGGCCATACTGGACCCACCATGTACTGACCTGCTCATTTGACAGAGACCCAGTTTCAGAACTCCTCTGGAAGACAGTTTGGAAACAATACTGGTGTGACTATGCATCTGTTCTTCACATCCATATAAATTTTCTTTTCTCTGCACCACTTTTGACTTTCTTTTTCCTCTTTGGTACAGGGGTTTCCAGTATAAGGTGACTGTAGGGACTTAATAGCACCTAAGCAAGAAACTGAAGAATTAAAAAAAAAAAAAAAACTTTGGTGGTTAATCTTGATTATCAATTCACAGGATCTAAAATCACCATGGAAACAAACCTTTGAACATATCTGTGAGAAACTTTCTAGATTATATTAAATGAAGTGGAAAGACCCTTCCTACATGTCTGTGGCATCAATCCATGATCTGGAGTCCTGATACAAATAAACAGGGGAAGCCAGTGCCATCTCCCTCTGCTTCCAGACTACTTCCTGCTGCCATGACTTCCCTGTCATGACAGACTCTGCTCTCTGACTGTGAGCTAAAATAAAACTTTCCTCCTTCGGTTGCTTTTGTCAGGCATTGTGCCGTATCAGCGAGGCAAGTACCTAACACAATACCCTGAACCTTTGTGTTAGAACAGCTGATGAGTGGATTGTGCCTTTGCCCCATCTGAAAATTTGACCTTGACAGTGATTTGACCATGCAGATCTACTGACTCATAGTTGAGATCACCCATTGGTTTTACTCACTCTATTGAATGGGAGTAGGTAAATGGGAGATATCCACTAAGGCAGCGTCTCTATTTATACTCTGTGTGATAAAGAATAAGAGTTCAACATACCTTCCATGTAGGAATATCACTTAAAAAAAGAAACTCTTGCATTTAGACAGACTGAGCTTTTTCTAGACCCTACAACCAATTTAATAACATACCTTAAAATCATTTAAGGGAGTTTGCTTGGCCTGCTGTCCTACTGTGTGCTCAGCCTGTTTAAGTTTAACCTGACTTTGAAAGAATAATATAGCCACTTCCATTACATACCTTGGCTTTTTCCTGCCATCAGCTTTTATAGCCCAGGCCCATGTATAACTTTCCTCTTGTGTTCTATACTTCTCAATTCCTTCACCCAGAATAATAAATGTGTGTGCTGTGGCAATCACTTCTTGAAAGAAGCCAACAGGTTGGAAACAATCTCATAAAATAAATATCCATCATAAATGTTGGCAACAACATGTAGAAATAGCTTGATGTCTGTTTGTGGTTATCTTTGCTATTCCAAGTCAGTTGGGGTCAATGAAATGACTTTTCCCCTTGTGAAACTTTGTTAAAGATTCCTGTAGAAAATCCCTCTTTCCTTTTCCATGGCATCGTTTCTGTGCTACTCAATAAATACAGAGCAAAGCTCTCTGCAAGGGACACACAGCTATAGGGACAGACAGACATAGGCAGTCCAGAGATGCAGAGAATAAGTTTGGGCTTCCTTTTGGTCAATTTAATCTAAAAAGAAGTCTTTGTTCTCACTTTTGATGTGACATCAACGCATTTTGGTGCCTTTGAGGTTATTTTTAATACATTGATTAATACACATCTGTAGAGGTTCAAAAATGATAAACAGAGCAGAAGGAACAGTAGCTGAGGGTGAATGAAGGAGTAGCTGGGGTGTGTGGTCAAGGAAATCCAGTGCTGTCAGGTGACTCGATGGGAATGACCCTGTGTGTAGCTGAGTGTAGATGCACGAAAGGTAAAACCCACACTGGAAGGTCACTCCTGCTTTCTAGAACCTAACAATCTCGAAGAGTGTTTCAAAAACTGAGAAGCAGGGGCCAAAGAGATGGCTCAGTGCAGCATAAAATGCTTGCTGAGCAAGTGTGAGGATTAGAGTCCGGATACCCAGGCCCCACAGCATCAGTGGGTGTAGTGGTTGGTTAGTAATCCTGGCTCTCAGAAGACAGACACTCAGTCTCCAGGGCAAACTGGCGAGCTGGACTATCTAAATCAGTAAGCTCTGGGCTAAGCAAGGGCCTGCTTCAGTAAGAAAATTGGGGAATGATGAAGGAAGACAGCAGATGCCAATCTCTAGCCTCCATACACACCGGCACACACGTGCACCTGCAATTGTATGTATCTACATACATGAAAACATTCATGCATGAACACCACACACACATATAAATGCCATAGAGGACATTGGGTCACGTGACCAAAGGATGAGCTAGACCAAATGATTCATGAGTGACTCTTAATTTACACATTACTTCTACTATCAGCATATGAGAGCTGCTATGCCAGCATTGGTGGAAAGAGCCCACTGCCTAGCGAGGAGGTCTCAGGACCATCCCAAAGTTAACTATCTAGTTACTGGGAGATGTAGAGAAAACTCTCTTAAGATGCAGTTTTATGGGCTGGAGAGGTGGCTCAGAGGTTAAGAGCATTGCCTGCTCTTCCAAAGGTCCTGAGTTCAATTCCCAGCAACCACATGGTGGCTCACAATCATCTGTAATAAGGTCTGGTGCCCACTTCTGGCCTTCAGGCATACATGCAGAAAGAATATTGTATACATAGTAAATAAGTAAATAAATAATTTTTTTTAAAAAAAGATGTAGTTTTACTGGAAAATGACTGGCTTGAAAAAGAACTAGAGCTAGTTAGTCACCAATGCATTCCTATGCCAAATAATCCTGTATAAACATATGTATATAATCCTGTATAAATATATGTAGAAACAATTTTATATAATGAATTATTTCTTTAAGTAAAGCTTACCTATCTGTGTACATGTACGTGTGTGTGCTCGCGTGTGTGTGTGTGTGTTTGTGTTCATGCACATATGTGTACATGCCAGAGGGTAGCCCTGGAAAGCAAATCACTTTTCTTTCTTTAAAAATATATTTATTATTATTGTATGTTGTGTATCTGTTGGGAGGACATACATGTCACAGCACCTTTGTGGAGACCAGAAGACAGCTTTGTGGAGTCCAATCTCTGTTTTTACTTTCCACAGGTCTGGGGATTGAACACAGGTCCCTGGATTTGGACACCAAGTGCCTTTACCCACTGCACTGTCTCCTTGGCTCCTTGTTTAACTTCTAAAACATTTTTTTGCATGTTAAACATGTAAAATTGCCAGCTCCTGGATGGCACTAAACCTGTCCTATGGCTGGAATGGCAGCAAGGACATTCCCAGAGTGCTCATCATGTGTGCCCACCACCAGGGTCTCTGCAGTTCATCAGTACAACACCCTGGCTGGGGGGCATTACTCTCCCCTCGCAGCAGAGAACTGGAAGAAACGGGGCATTAGTGATGACACAGGGGTCAACACCAGAGTCGTGTCTCCCTTGAGGTTCACTCTGAGCAGTGTCAGGTAACTAGAGCAGGAAGAGACAGAGAGGCACATGGATATCAGGCGCTGCTCAATCTGCCTGCAGTAGAATTGGGACACGCACATTGACTGACTGACTCGAGGAACGGGGCCCTGTGCTCAAGGGTAGGGAAGGAAATCTTTTCGGTTTCATTCAATACTGGGCTCTTGACCTTGAGGATTTGGTTTAATCCTTGTAATGCTAGGAAGGATTATTAGCTCTGTTTTACAGATTAAGTAAAGTTAATTCGTGTTGCAAATCTCTGCTCGTAGCTAAAGGCAAGTTCCAAACCAGAGCACACATGCTTTCAAGTTCGTGGACTGAAGTCCTTACCCTCCTGGGCTGGGGAGATGGCCCAGGCTACACAGTGCTTTCCTTGCAAATATGATGACCTGAGTGTAACCCTCAGAACCCACAACAGTAAGCCAGGTGTGGGGGAGCACACTTGCAATCCTAGCTCTGGGGAGGCAGAGAGGCGCAGAATCCTGAGGCTCACTGGCCTAGCCTACTCTGTAAGCTCCAAGCTAGTGAGAGGTCCTATCCCAAAAGAAATCAAGGCAGACAGTGCTTTAGGAACAGCGACCGAGGTTCTCTAGGGCTCCCACACGCCAGTGCACACCCAAATGGCACCTGCACAAATGCTTACACATACCACAGTTTAGTACAAAGCAAAATCCTTACCCTCCGCTCCTCCAAATGCATCTGCATTTGAGACGAAGTGACTAAGCAAAAGAAGGCTGACAATGGACCAGCTATTGATCACCGAACATGGAGACAGGTACAAGAAAGAAAGGTGTCCCCTGCCTGCATCAGGATTATTTATTTATTTATTTATTTATTTATTTATTTATTTATTTTTGGTTTTTCTAGACAGGGTTTCTCTGTGGCTTTGGAGCCTGTCCTGGAACTCCCTTTGTAGACTAGGCTGGCCTCGAACTCACAGAGATCCGCCTGCCTCTGCCTCCCGAGTGCTGGGATTAAAGGCGTGCGCCACCACCGCCCGGCTCCTGCATCAGGATTATTGTAGGACAAAGTCATACATTACAGTCCTAATCCAGTAAGGCGAGCGTTCTTACAGGAAGAAGAGGATGGATGTACACGGGCACACGGAGAGACACCCTTGAAAACTGTATATGGCAGAGAGTGGCCAAGAAAAACCAGAGAGATGGTTAATGACACTTCGAACTAGGGTTTACTGGGTTATGAGAAAAATGGGTTTCTGCTGCCTGTGGTAAGGGTTATGGCAGCCCTGTTCAACTGAGGCAGTGTGTGATGGGGAATCAAGCCCTGCTTGGGCATGTCTCTGTGTTGTGGGAAATCTCAGCAGAGGGGTGGAAGGTAGCCAGGCAAGGGTATGCGGAGTTCAGCAGAGAGAGGATGTTGGTCATTCAAGAGCGATGTAACAAGGGTCAGGGAGACCTTCCCGATGATGAGCAAGGGGTTGGGAAAGACACAGTTGGGCAGAGGGGAGAGGGAGTAACATTCCAGGCCACTGCACAGCTGGTTCCTCTGGATCTCAGAGCCTCTTCCACGGCCTGCTTGGCTGAACATTTGTCTAGTTAAGCACACATGTGGACTCAGCTCTGAGGAATGTTGGCCCCAGACAAGCATGAGACGGGGTATGGTGTGTAAATTAGGGGTCTCTTCCCCTCAAGCCCAGAAAAGGAGCAAAAGCAAAAATTCAGTAGCTTCTCATGTTTAGTATGTGACCAAGGGGTGAGACCTGAAGGTTGTCCCCAAAAGGACGTGGAATCTAACTAAAACTTGCTCTAATAACAAAACAACCAACAATAGACCAGTCACATGACTGAATACTGAGCTTGGGGATAAGTGAAGGGAGGGGTCCCCAGCCTCACACACAATGGATCAAATAAAATAAAGTCCTATGAGGTCAATCAAATACCATCACCCCAGCCCCATATTCTGTCAAATAGTAAAAGCAGATGTGTATCCAAACTGGCAAGAAGTCGGAAGGGAAAATGCTTTGGTTGAGATCCAGACATTGGTGTACCCCAAACTTCCCAACCCTGAGCCCCTACAACAATAAGAAAAAAGGTAATCAATATAGCTTGGACAAAGAGAAATCTATTGTAATGGGGAAGAAACCCACATGATAGACACAATAGTAGGAAAAGATACTGCACATTCGAGATTATTCTGCTGTATTGTCTGATGGATTCCATTCAAATACCAAGCAGATAGAGCCAGTTACAATGGCTCAAAGTTGAGGCGTATGTGGAGGAGAAAACCACTGCTTGGCCCTGGGAAATTCTCTCTCCATGCTTCAACTTGGGCTTTTGGCCTGCTATTACTTGGCTTCAAAAACAACTCCCAGGTTCCAGAACATTCTTGGAGAAGGTGCCCACCAGTGTTCTCAGTCAGCAGGCAAGCATCCACAGAGTAGCCAATGTCCATGTCCGCCCCAGCTGGTGCTCCCATAAAAATGCATTGGCACGTCTAGTCTTATTGAATCTTGTCATGCCCTGTTCTGTGGATATTCCTGGGAGGCTTGCTCATTTCTGAAGGGAGGACTAATCTGTGGGAGAAGCAAGGTGGAGTGAGGGGAATGGGAGGGACGGAGGGAGGATAAACCAAGTTTGATATGTACTGAAAACAAAACACACAAAAGCAGAATGCACTGGTGCATGGGTATTGCTCAAGGTCCAGCCGGAGAGCCTAAGGTCCTGGAAAGGCTAGACTGGGAATCAGGGAAAGTGGATCCAGGCTTTGAGAACAACAAATCCTCTGTTTTGTTTTCCTGACCTCTTAAATAGAGTGAATTCTGTGATGGTTCTACCAAGTTCCTTTCAAAGTTGCTTATTCATTTCTTCATTCTGCTCATGTACCTTGCAGTGAACAAAGGTTAGGTCATGAAGCCCCTAGAATCTGTACTTGCCTGAGCTCACGGAAGGCAGTCATGATGAGTGGATGGACACACTGTATTGAGGCAGGATAAGATGGTAAGCTCTGAAGCAGGCGTGAGCAGATTTTGGCCACCACATCCAGGGCCAAGAACATCCATGTTGTCCCTGGAGAACAGCTGGATGAGGAAATTGATAAGAATCCTGCTGGGCAGAAGGGATCCTGATGAACAGCCCCTCTAGAGGCAAGAAAGAATATGTACAGACAATTGTGAAGGACATCTGGGGGACCTGTCGCGGCAATGCTTCAGCAGTACAGGGTTTAAACACGAATGGTGTCATGACCACCAGGGAGCCACCGTGGTGTCTGCCACCTACCATCTTCATTCTTCCCTCTTCTATCCTTTTCTCTTCCTCCTTCCTCTCTTTCACTCCCTTTTCCTCTTTGTAAGTAGATAAGTAGGCTAACTGAATCATCAGTGAGCCTCAGAAATCAAGTCTCTGTTCCCCTCTTTACCGCCAGCACTGGGATTATGAACATGTCCCCATGCCTGGCTCTCTTTATATGGATTCTGAGGTTCAAATTCAGGTCCTCATGCTGAAGAACAAGCGCCTTATCTGTTGTACTACTTGTGCACTCAAGTGCCGGGTGTGTCAGCACTTGCTAGCACTTTGCTCCTGATTATCTATTACTCCCCTGTCATCTGGCAGTCTTCCCTTTGCATAGTTCCAAAAACACACACTTCTGAGTTGCCACAATTCAGATAAAAAACACCAAGTCCCAGTAACACAGTTAGATTTGAGCTGTGATGGCAAATGAAATGGTTATATAAAACATTAGTTCTTGTGTCCATGAATTATTGCCAAACCAGAGATAGATATCTTAAGGAGAAATATACCAGTTCATTCTAAGGCTGGATAGCGGTCATTAGAATCCATTTTTCTGCTCACACACAGCTAAGTGTGTGGCTGTGTTCTTTCTTTGTCACCTAGTGGCAAATCCTGGTTCATAAGTAGATGGGTGTGATGGTTAGTGCTCATTGTCAACTCAACTAAATCTAGAGTCACTTGGGAGATGGGTCTCTGGGAAGGTCTATAAAAGATTGTCTTCAGTGTGTTAATTCATGTGGGAAGACCTGATCACTGTGGGTAGCACCATCCCCTGGATGGGAGCCCTGGCTGTAAAAGTGAAGAAAGCTGAGCACCAGCATCCACCACTCTCTGCTTCTTGATTAAAGAAGCAATGTTAATGCTGCCTCAAGCTCCTACTGCCTTGATTTCTCCGCCATGATGGAGTATTCCTTGAACTATGAGCTACAATAGAATCTTTCTCTCTGAAGTGTATTTGTCAGAGTATTTTATCACAGAAAAAGGAGCTAAGACAATGAGCAAAAGGGGGAATCGGGCAACAAAGATGAAAGTGTGGTAAGAAACTGAACAAAAAGAGAGTAGCGGGGTGACGCCACACTCAATGTCAGTAGCAGGAGAAAGAGCTAAGCCCAGGGAGGCTGACACTGTGGCTTCAGGATGGATCAAGAGTCACGGCTGGAGGAAGTTAGTGCAAATGAGCTTACTGTCATGAATGATGAAAATACTTGTCACAGCAAGGGTGAAGATGCCCTTGAGTGACATGAGTCAAAACCTGGGGGACTCGCTGAGATGTCCCAACAGAACGGAAGCATAGGCTAAAGCTTTGGAAGTGCGGGAGGTGATACAAACTTTAAAAAGAGCTGAAAACTTGACAAGGCCTAGAAAACTGGTTTCTGCTCTATCAGATTGCAGAATGAAGACAGTTAAGTGTACTTGACAAAGAAAAAAAAACACTTTTGTTTGCTTCATGTGTTTTAAATCACAGTGCACCAAGCAAACATTAGTTGCTCTGCTCAAGTAGACATGGGTGCAATGTACGTATGTAGTAAATGTATGTGTGTGTGTGTGCAATTGCACATGGCAGTGGAGAGCATTGGGATGTTCGGCTCTGTCACCCTCTTCCTTATTCCCTTGAGACAAAGTTTATCACTGCACCCCCAGCAATCCTCCACAATCCTAGGGTTATAGGAGTACTTGTGACCACACCCAACTTTTTTTCTTTTTCTTTTTATGTGGGTGCTGGGGATTTGAACTCAGGTCTGCATACTTTTACAGCAAAGGCTTTGACACCTTTGCCCCAGTGTTACTACATTCCTTTTGCTATACACTTGCCAGAGATAGTAAAGAATTTTTGTTAAATGATTATCTAGGAGAATATAATCCATTACAATGAGGATCTTCCCACATTCTAATTTTCATTCAATAAAACAGTAGCACGGATGTTTGCATCAACGATACCCATCACGATGTAAAGAGAAGGCGTTATGGGTGGGACCAAAATTATACAAGAGTTCCAGTACATGACTAAGGGTCAGTTTAATGATTTCATGAAGCTACAGTAGAAAACTCTGGGGTTAAGTGTATTGCTACTAAACCACCAATCAGTGCCAGATAGTCTCCTTGTGATAGACTAAAGGCAGACACCTTCTCTGAAGGTACTGTTTAGAGTCCCAAAGTTGGAAGAGCTTCGTTTAGACACTTGTGCTTGCAAGAGAGTAACTTCAATAGTAGATCCTTACACAGAGCAATGAATTCTTGGACTAGACGTGCGCTTCAGAATCAGGCACTAGTTGGGAAATTCCTACTGCCGTGGAAGACTCACCCAGGAGTAGTGTCTATGACTGCCCCTCCCAGAAGACTCCTCCAAGAGAGCATCTCTACAGGCAAGATATTTGAGCCCCAGCTCCTGCCCAGGGGGTGTCCTAGGACATGTTTATGTGGTACAGGGAAAGGAAAAGCAGAGAAAAGCATTCCTGTCTGTGGCTCAGAACATAAATCCGTCGGAAGGATCCTCCCAAGACAGCTTGTCCAAGGAGTAATGAAGTGAGGGAAGTTGCGTGGAACCAGGGAGGAAACTGTAAACTCCGTATCGTTCTGTCTGATTAGAGAATTAGCCAAGACCAAGCAGAGCTGGTGAGAAGAGATGCGTAAATTTCCCTTGGCGTAAGGGACTCCATGGGTCTGCCTGTGCGGGGAAGGGAGGTGCCACTCCCTGAGGCTGGCTCCAGGCTTTTAAGCTGGCCCAGTTTAAACAGTGCTGCCTTTCTGCACAAATCAAAGTGAGTGGCTTTGAAGATGAAGTCGGTGTTGATGGGGAAGAGGGGAAGTCGATAGAATCACAAAGCCCATATCTGCAGCTAGGCTGAGAGCATGCGCAGACAGTTGCCCAAACCACTGGGAACACTCAGCTTGGGTTGAGTTGCTGGCTGTGTCTTTGCTTTCTTAGAACTCAAGGAGTCCAAGAGCTTTGACACGTTCAATGCAAACATTGATGCTGTAAAGTTTGTTTCTTGTGGAAGTGGATCACCAGAAGTAAACTGGCCATCTTATTTTAATGAATTAATTAGTACAGTGTATCCATATACATATACATATATATGTGTGTATGGGCATGCGTATATGTGTGTATGGAGGCCAGAAGACAGCCTCACTTGTCCTTCCAATGCTAAGCACCTCAGTTTTTGAGATGGGGGGGTCTCTCATGGGCCTGGAACTCACCAAGTAGGCCATGTGGTCCAGCAAGCTTCAGGGTTGGCTTGTCTCTGCTTACCCAGCACTGGGGTTATACCACTGTGCCAAGCTTTGGGTTTTTTGTTGATGTTGTTGTTCTTTTTCTTTTAGGACTTTAGTTCTGGAGATAGAGACAAAGACCCACATTGGAGCACTTCACTGAGCTCCCAAGGTCCAGATGAAGAGCAGAAGGAGGGAGAACATGAGCAAGGAAGTCAGGACCACGAGGGGTGCGTCCACCCACAGAGACAGTGTGACTGATCTAATGGGAGCTCACCAAGGCCAGCTAGACAGGGACTGATGGAGCATGTGATCAAACCGGAATCTCTGAATGTGGCTGACAATGAGGGCTGACTGAGAAGCCAATGATAATGGCACTGGGTTTTGATTCTACTGCATGTGCTGGCTTTTTGGGAGCCTAGTCTGTTTGAATGCACACCTTCCTAGACCTGGATGGGGAAGGGGGCTTGGACTTCCCACAGGGCAGGGCACCCAGATTTCTCTTAGGACTGGAGAGGGCGAGGAGGAGTGGGAAGAAAATGGGAGGAGGTGGAAATTTTTAATAAATAAAAATAAAATAAAATAAAAGACTTTAGTTCTGGGGACCAAACTCACGTCCTCATGAGACGAAAATCCTCCACTGACTGAGCTGCCCCCCATCCCCTGCTGACCACTGTATAACAACACTTGAAAACCTTTCTGGATGGTTTATTTATGTTTGTTTCATGGGAATCTCACACTAGTTCAGTAAAGTAATGTGATCAGTACCAGTTCTAAAGCTTTAGAAACCTGGACTTCTTTTCTGGCCCTCACGTGTTTATTGGGCAGACTTCAGAAAATATAAAGTCATCTGCGCTCCTGCTCCAAATCTGTCTTCTTCTGTCTCTCCACCTAAAAGACCGCTGGTCGCATTGCATGTGTTTGGGATGTGTGCATGTATTTGTGGGTACCCTCTGAGGCCAGAAGCGGGAGTCGGGTCCCCAGAGTTGGAATTCCAGGCAGTTCTAAGCCACTTGGCAGGACACAGGTGCTGGCAACTGAGCTGGGGTCCTTGGCGGCAACAGCCCTCTTACGTGTCCCCAGGAATGGCCCTTTTGTGCTTGTTTGTTTCATAACTTGCAACATAATGCCTTTAGATCAAAATACTTAATTGGGAAGTTATACATACACCAATAAATTAACAATTATAAAGTCATTTTTAATGACACAGAGATACACTGTTCAATAAAATAGTACATCTTGATGTCCTTTTAAAATTTAATCCCCGTGTTGAATATTTAAATCACTTTCTGCATAAATCAGAAACTATTAAATTATCTTATATATTGATTTTTTAAAGTTGGTCACATCATATTTTAGCATGTAATAATCATATTATGTTATGGATATATAAATGTTATTACATTAAGTGGTTTATTAATTGTCAAAACAATGATGAGATTATTATCCTTATGATGAAATCATTGGGCACATTCATTATTATTTACGGATCCTTTAAAATTAGGTTGATCCTGTCCAGTGGATACAGGTTTATCAAAGCCCATATCCATTTCTTTAATTTAAAAAATTACATTCATTAAGGGTTAGAGAACAGATTCAGTGGCTGAGAGCACTGGTTACTCTTGCAAAGGACTCAGGTTCAGTTCCCGGCACCCACATTAACTCCAGTTTCAGAGGGTCCATCTCCCTCTTCTGAGCTCCAGGGCACCAGGCATGAATGTGGTAAATATATATATATATATATATATATATATATATATATATATATGTGTGTGTGTGTGTGTGTGTGTGTGTGTGTGTGTGCGCCAAAAAACCTCAAACACATGCAATAAATAAACCTTTAAAAATATTTATTTATTTATTCAGTGTATGTGTGTTCATTTAGTGTGTATTGTGTGTATGTGTGTGTGTAGGTCATGCCATGATGTGTGTGGAGAGCAACTAGTAAGAATTAGTTTTTTTCTTCCATCGTGGGAGTCCCAGGGGTCAAACTCAGGTTGTCAGGCTTAGTGGCAGCACGTTTGGCTACTACGCCTTCTTTCTGATCCTGGGCCCTGTATTTAGCAAAATGAATTTCAGGCGTTTCTGTTCTCTACTTGAAGTTGCAAAACCCATCTCTTTGCACCCATGGCTGTTTAATTTCCTTGCTTAAATTCAGCCATTGCCCAGCACTGAACACTTTATAAAGTCTCACATATAATTTCAAGTTGGTTTCCTAATTGCCACACGCGCTAGCCATTACATTAGACACGGATGTGTCAGAGAGTGCATGAGAACTGGTTCTGCTCTCAAATTGTATGCAATTGAGCTGAGCATATGAACATGAGAAGGATGATCACAATACAGTTTGCTAGTGCTAGGCTAGAGTGAAGATGCTTGCTTTGTGATTCCAGAGAGCAGACCCCAATCCAGACTGAGGAGCTAGGAAGGCTTCCCAAACAGATGCTGAAGTGTGTGTGTGTGTCACATGGGAGAAACAGCTGAAAGTCAGCCACAGGACAGGCCACGGGATGTCAGCAGCCAACAGAGCCACTGGCTTGGCAGCCCAAAGGAAGTCTAGGGATAACCACACATCAGAGCTGTTTCTCAGCTTACAAAAAAGATGTATTATTTTTAAGTATGTGTACATATGTAGCTGTATTTTGAGATAGGCACATGAGGTTCTATCTCATGAGGCTTAGTAGAGTCATGTCACGTCAACCTGACTGCGTTTCCCCATCTGGAAATGAAGATTGTGGATGGACATCAGCCGCAGAGTTTAGGGCTCTGGTTTTGCAGCTTTTGTACAGAGCATCTTGGTCATCCTTGTAAGGTGGAGACGGATTAAAGTACCAACTGGTGGGATGCTGAGGTGTGGAGGCAAGAGATGGGGCCACTGTCCTCATTCCTGCAGTTTTGCTAACCATGTGTTGAATGGTGGTCCTGCTGCATCTGAAAGAGTGGGCCTGATGGCCGATATCACATTTCATGTGTTAACGCTCAGACATGAGCGGTCAGGAAATAATATCACATATGAAAGATGTGTGTGCACTCACTCTGTATTGCGGTGACAAAATGCCTGACAGACACCTCTTAAAGAGAAGAAATGTTTGTTTGGGCTCACAGATTCCAGCCCAGGCTTGCTTGGCTCCTTCTTTCTGGGGTTTTGATGAGGCAGGAGCATCATAACCAACAGAATGTGGAGAGGGAAAGCTGCTTACTTTAGGGCTGCCAGGAAGCAGAGGGATAGAAAAAGGGATTGGTGGGAGGACAAGATCTATCATTCATAGTCAGCTATGTTTCATAACTACTTCATATGAAAACAGCCCTCTCATCTATGGGCTCATTTGTTGACATTCTAGCCATCGACAAAGTTAGAGCCCTAGTATAGCACTCATAACACAATCAGCAACCAAGCCCTTAACATCCGAGCTTACAGAATGTGGCTTTCTCTCCATATCTTCAGATGATCTTCCTTTTGGTCATGTCTATATGCACATTTTCTCCTCTAATAAGAACTGTCGTCATACTAGATTAGGACTCAAGAAGCCAGAGAGATACCCAGTGGGTAAAGGTGCTGCCACTAAACCTGATGACCTGAGTTTAATCCCTGGGGCCCACGTGGTAGGAAGAGAAAACTGACTCTTGGCAAATTGTCCTCTGACCTCCTTATAAATGATGGGTCATGTGTGCACCCTCGTGCATATATACACATGCATTCACATATACTAAAACACTAAAACAAACAAGTCAATAAATGTAACAAAATAGTTTAGAGCTTAGCCCAGTGATTTCACCTTTTCTTAGATTATCTCTCTACGGAAAAAGTGATTAAGAGCTAGTTAATTCTGGAGACATATTTGTCAGACCATGACCTGGGGACACATATTTGGATTACTTCAAATCTATGTTTCAGCATCTCTTTAAAAATCCCAATATCCAGAGCTAAGTGGTGGTGGTTCACGTCGGTTATACCAGCACTCAGGAGGCAGAGGCAGACAGATCTCTATGAGTTCAAGGCCAACCTGTTCTACAAAGGAAGTTCTAGAACACCCAAAGCTATTACTGTTACACAAAGAAACTCTGTCTCAAAAAAAAAAAGAACAAAGCAAAATTAAGCCAAATCAAAACAAACCCAATTTCCAGGGCTAAGGATCAAATTCAGGCCGTCAGTCTTGGTGGCAAGCACCTTTACCCATAGAGTCATCTTAAGAGCACTAAACTTCTCATTTGCTTCCACCCCCCAGTTCTGAGATTTTTCGGGCATGTGCCTCATACACGTGACTGGCACCAGAGTTACATCCCAGTCCTGATTTTTTTTAAAAAAAGATTATGAAAAATTAGCAACCTTAAGAGTAGAAACTTTATATTCGTTGACCCGAGTTCAAGCACAGAGAATCACTTCTAGGCTTCACCTTCAGGAAAGGCTTCGCGGGTTGGTTGTTAGGATCATGAGGTCACCCTGATCCCTGAGGACAGAAAGCTGGCTTGTCAATAGACAGCACAGACCCATCCCTGACTGCTCTGACGTCTGAGCTGGCTTGAGCGTGGCTGCCTTGATCATCTGTCTTGTCAAAAAAAAAAAAAAAAGAGCCGAGAGTCATGCTCTAGTAAATAATTAGAAAAACGTGGGACATCTCACGTTTCCCACCGCTCTGCAGGCTGGTATGTAGCATTCTAAAGCTCCCAGGTATCCTTAATTATAGCGTCTAGAGGGTTCCAGATGGGAACACCCTGCTCAACTGTTTTCTCGGCTTTCATCTGGATAGTGAAGAATGAAGCTTTCTTTATTCAAGCCACCAACTGGAGAATTTCATTCTGCATTTTGCTGATTGGTCTGCAAGCAAAATCATCAGTTTGGAAAACAAAACAAAACAAAACTCTTGAAGAACTGCCTTGAGATTTGAGAATTCAATCAGTCTCAAGAATTTTTTTTTGGTAAAGACACTTAAGTTTGGTCAGGACTCGTGGGGCTGCGGTTGGCTCCTTGTCTCTGAGGTTGGGCATGCCCAGTGGTGTGGTTAAATATCATCAGGGCTGAAGCTGACCACAGAGTCTGCTCAAGGTAGTCGTGCTGATGTGATGTTGAGGAAAGTTGGAGGAAATTGGCCCATTTAACCAGCAGAACAAAAGACGGAGGGGCAGTGAGGTCTCTGCTTCCAAGTTGAGCTAAGTCTGTCACTTCCATCACAGCGCAGTGTTTGCCACGAGATGCTGGATTTATTTATTTTTTGTCTCCATCAGTCAGGGGACTTGTGGAAAGCAGCTCTTCCACTTTCCCAACCCCGGTGTGTCTGCAAATAGATGCCCAGAGGGTAGAACCCAGTGAATGTGGGGATTCATGAATGAAGTAGAGGAACTCCACTGTAGCTTACTTAGAAATGAGAACGTGTGTGCTTCATCTATATGATGACTCGGCGTTAACATTACGAGAAAAATGATTACTGTGGGCTGGGGGAGGGCTCAGTCAGCAAAGTCCAGGGACCTGAGTTCAAATCCCAGAACCCTGTAAAGATGTCCAGCAAGGTGATGCAACCTTGGACTTCACAGTGTGAAGCAGTTTTTGTGGCAAAGCACCTTAGTCACAACAGGGTAGGAAATAGGAGAGCACAGAACATGGGAGATAGGATGGAGGCAAAGAAACAAGTCTGAAATGGTTCAGCTGTCCAGCCTGGGCACACTGAGGAAGCGATGTTATCATGAGTCCCTAGAACAGAGAAAACAGTGAGTGAGATTGTCCTATCCGCCAAGCATGTATTTCTCAGATTTGCTGAGATTTCATCCGTCTACCTTGTTATACCCTATCTGTTAAATGGCCTCATCTGTAGGATCCATACCATGTGCTATGCATTTATAAGTACTTACAGTAACCAGACAAGGCAGGGCTCTTACTGTACCAGTGTTAGAGAGGCTAAGTAATTTGACTTTGGAACATACCACTCATTACTTAGTCTTAGGCTTTCTACAAGACCAGAGTGAGTTGGAGATAAGAAATGCGTCTTCTGTTTGCATTTTGTTAGACGTTTCAGTACAGCGAATCATAAAGAGCCCTCAAGTGCTCAGCTTTAATAGCATAGAGCAATGATGAGATACTTTTGTCAGCCCTTTAACGGTACTGTCTTAGCCAGTTTTTTTTGTTTGTTTTTTGTTTTTTTTGTCAACCTGACACCTGGGAAGCAGGAACCTCAGTTGAAGAATTGCCCCAGATTGGCCCATGACTATATCTTTAAAATATTGTCCTTATTGATGATCAATGGGGGAGGGCCCAGCCCACTGTGGGCTGTACCATCTCTAGGTGGGCTTGGGCCATATGGTTTCTGTCTCTGCTCCACAGTGAGTTCTTGCCCTGACTTCCCTCCATGGCAGACTATGGTCTAGAAGCGTAAGGTGCAACACACTTCCCCCAAGTTGCTTTGGTCAGAGTGTTTATTACAGCAAGAGAAAGAGAATTAGAACAGTGACTGTTGATCAGAAGTATAATTTCTCCCTGAGCTAAGAAGACTTGCTAACAGTGTTACAGGGGAAATGAAGGCATGGTCACCCTAACAATCCCCAGGCCAACGAGGAGTGCACACTCTCCCCGACAGCTTTCGCCAAGCAGAAGTCTTGCACAGCTGCAGTGGAATGGGGGAGAGGATAGTGGCTTATGCTCAGTAAGTCTTCCCGATGGAACTCTGGGCTTTTTATCTGCCCCTGTCTATGCACCCTCTGAGGTTTCTCTGCCATACTGCCTCACACCGAAGGCCAATTCTGGAACAGGCTAGTCAAGATCTTGGTAAAGGTAGGAAGGCAATAACTAGGTAGACAGCTCTAATTTCAACACAGCCCTGGAGATGAGGCAGGAGGGATGGTGAGACCCCTGTGTCTGGACCTCCCTGTCTGTCCCAACAATGAATTAGAGGCTAGAATTCCATTTCAGTCAGCACACACTAATGTCGCTGTGTGCTCAGCATGGGAAGGCATGCACAAACAGTACACTTGGTCTCTTGCCACTCAGGATGGATGGGCAGGTGCTTCTCTTGCAAGTCTGGGTGCTTTTGCAGGGGTGGTCAAGAAAAAGCAAGAAAGAGGGCACTTGAGAGAGAAGGTGTCCCTTACATAGGACACTGGAGATCAGAAGATGACTCAGTTGACAAAGCACTTGCTGTGCAAGCATGAGAAAGCTCCAGCACTCCTCTGAAAAAGCTGGAAGTGGTGGCATGGACCTGTAATCCCAGCGCTGGGGAAGCAGAGGAGGAAGGACCTGTAGGGTGCGTGGCCCAGTCGGTCTAGTCAAAGCAATATGCTCCAGGTTTAGCCTCGCCCTGTCTCTAAATAAACACATTACTACAATGAAGACACCGGATTTCAACCACTGTTCGCTGCACATGCACGCAGACACTCAGTACAGAGCTTCCGTCTGTGAACATGCTGTGTGTGAAAACAGGTAAGGGAAGGTTTCCTAGGGATCATCAGGGAAGGAACAGCGACGCTGACACGTGAGATCTGAATGGGGTGTCTAAGTAAGGTGAGCTATTGCTGGCTTCCAGGCGGGCCTTTACATTTCTTTGCTTTTTAATTGTGTGTGTGTGTGTGAGAGAGAGAGAGAGAGAGAGAGAGAGAGAGACAGAGACAGAGACAGAGACAGAGACAGAGACAGACAGAGACAGACAGAGACAGAGACAGAGGGAGGGAGAAGGTGGGTATACACACGTTTGTATGTCTGAATGTGGCTACACATATACCATAGTGCAGAAATGGCAGCCAGCGCCCTTAGGTGTCATCCCCACCTTCCCTTTTGAGATAGGGCCTCTCCTTCACCCCTGCACATCCCAGGCCATCTGGCCCTCAAGTTTCCAGGGGTTTTCCTGTCTCCACCTTCCATCTTAGTGAGAGCAATGGATAAAATTGTAGACACATTTCCTACATCTCCAGCTTTATATGGGTTCTGAGGTCTTAACTTAGATGCTACGCTTGTGCAACAAGCACTTCACCACCTCTCCAACCTGCAGGTGGGCTCTTAAAGAAATGTCCCCCTGCTTCTGAGAACCTATGTGAAGTTAGACTGTGGGAGGCCTCACCCCTCAGCACCCAGGAAGCTTCCTGAAGTAAGAGGTGTATGGCTTTGGGCAAAGCAAAGAAGGACCGCAGATTTACACAGAGATACAGCTGACTGCAGCTCTTTAAGATGCTCAGGATGGAGATAAAGCAATCCTTGTAATATAGGCTTCGCTACTAGGCAGTTGGACACAAAGACCAAACAGCCCAGCCCCCTCCATCACAAAGAGCGCTCCTTGCTCTTTGAATATGCAGGGCTCCAATTACCGTGCTTTTAAACCCACTTCTGAGAAGCCATTCCAAAGTGATTTGGAAGTATCTACAAGCATGGAGGATTGCCAGCACAGTGGGGTGACAAGAGGGTCAGGATGGGACGCGGAAGAACGTGGGCAATCAGGTGCTTCAGAAATGCACTGGAAACCCCACCATTTAGTGTGAGCTCATGTACGAGGAGGAAAATGAACACTACCCTAGCATTTCCTTCTTGATGACTATCTTGCCCTGTGTATTTATGCAGAAGCAAGCACTAACGTGTTTTGGCAGTTTCTCAAGTATTTGACGCTTGGTAGCAAAAAGGGGGGAAAGGAAAGGAACCTTCTTAACCGCTTAGTTAACTTCCTTAGTTTGGAAAACAGGGGTTTTTAGAATTATTATTTTTACCACCCCTAGCCCAACTCTGTAGGGTTTTTCGAACATTTGAAGACAATTGCTGGCCTTGAAATTGAAGCACAGAGAAGAATGTCTTGAGAGAAGCTGCATTTAAGAGGTGAAAGATTACCGTGCATTTAAGTGTTCCAGACCATCCATCTTTTGGGGCAGGAGTCTTTAATCAGGACCAGTGATTACAGGGATAATGGCAAGATAAAAATCATACACATTCTTGCATTTTAAAAATTTCTTCTTTAAGTCACTAATGGTAGCTTAGATTATTATTAGTGAAAAATCATCCCCAGGCCTTAAACAGGCTCTCCTTGGTTATTCTTTCTGCAGGCCTGGGCACTGGCTCCCCTTTTTCACTCACCTCTGCCTTGGAGTCTGTCTGTGTCTCTCTATAGGCATGTGGATTTGTATACATCGACGACATTTACCTTAGAAGTGGCCCTTTTTGCTGGTGAAGACAACCTGTTGGATGACTGGTCAGAAATTGCCACTGGGTATGGTGGCACGGTGTATGCTTCTAACCCTAGCGCTCAGGAGGTTGAGCAGAAGGACAGTGTTGACTTCTAGGCGAGCCTGGGTTATGTAGGAAACACTAGGCCAGCTTAAGCTATGGAGCCACATCTTGTCTCCAAAATACAGAATAAAAGAAAGCAATAGTGGATGTGAAGATGGCTCAGTCATAACACACATGCCTTGCAAGAATGAAACCCGAGCTGGTACCCTGGTACTCACATAAAGGCCAGTCATGGTGATCCACACGTGTAATCCCAGAACTGCAGGGACAGTAGGATCCCAGGTCGTCATGACCAGCCAGTCTAGCTGAATTGGTGAGCTCCTGGTTTGATGAGGGACCCTGCCTCGAAAAGTAAGGTGGAGAGAGGCTGAGGAGACACCTGATGTTGACATCTGGTTCCCACATGCACACTCACACACATGCATGCACACAGGACCACATATGCATGCTTTAAAAAGCTAAACAACAACAGCAACAGCAATTACAGCAGTGTGGTGAAGCAGATCGAGCACATCTATATCCTCAGGTTCCCTTTCCACACTGGTAGGATTCATCACTGCTTTTATACTTATGAGTATGTGGGTGTCTGATACTTGAGCCTCTGTGAACTTCCTAGTTCTAAAGGCATTTCACATTCTTGCATTTATTTGTTTGATGACTGCTCCAGGAACTTCTTATTGAGAGCTCTGTGCTAGGAGTTGGAGACACGCACATGCGCAGTGACAGGAGCCCTTCCTGGGAAACTTCTGCTTCATCCACTCATTGACTGTTTAATTCCATGAGTAACAGATTGGTTCCAGTGAGTGCAGTATGCTCGCCTCTGAGCCAGGTCTGCAGTAGGGAAAAGTCCGTGTGTCCGGATTGATGCCTTTTGCAGAGAGATGCGTGCATCCGAAGATAGGCACAAGGCTACAGATGGGGGCACGGGTTTGCACACATATCTGAGTATGCGCACGTGGAGAGGGTAACCTTAGACGTCGCTCATAAGGAGCAATCAACACTTCTTCCTTGGCATAGAGTCTCTCACTGGCCTGGAGTTCACTAATTCTATGAGACTACCTGGCTAGGGAGCCTGGGTTCTGCTGGTCTCTGCCTTCCCAGAACTGGAGTTACAAATAATGTACCTCAAACTCAACTTTTGTGTTTTTCTTTTCTTTTTGATATTATAATATAATTACATCATTTCTCCCTTTCCTTTCCTCTTTCAAACACTCCCATATACCCTTCCTTGCTCCTTTTCCAATTTATGGCCTCTTTTCCTAGTAATTGCTATTATATGCATATATATGCATATAACAACACATGCATATATACACATTTAATTTTATATATACACTTGTTATATAAACCCACTCAGTTTGTATGTCACTCCTATGAATGTTTTTTAGGGTTGGCCAGTTAGTTGGTCTGCTCTTCTCTGGAGAAGAATATTTCTCCCACCCTGGGCACTCTACAGTTGCCTGTAGTTAGTTCTTTGTGTAGGGCTACGATGTGACGGACTTTCCCCCATCCACTAAAGCGTGTTTATTACCGTCTTCCTTATTCAGGCCAGTCATGTTGGTGAGACCTCCTGGACCTAGTTTCTGACATTCCTAGGAGATACAGTCTTACAGCAAATGCCCTGATCATTTAGCTCTTATAATCTTTCCACCCACACTTTTGCAATGTTCCCTGAGCCTTTGGAGTGGTATATTTTGTAGATGTATCCATTGGGACTGAGTTCCACCACTCTTCAATTTGATAGTCTCTGTCTTCCATTTTTGGTTTTAAATGTAGTTTCTGGGTCTTGAGTTCAAGTCCCTCTGATTGTGCAGTAAATACATTACCGAGGGAGCGATCTCTCTAGGATAAAGACAGTTTCTAATGAAATGCTCACACTTCTTGTCTCCTTCTGTGGTCAGAAGTAAATTCATCATAAGGGCGTGCACAGCAATGTCCTGGATAACATCTGTGCCCAGGTCACCCACTGGTCTGCACCAGAGGCTAATTCAACCCATCTTTGGTTTCTGACTAGAAACTCTGTGCTATGGTGTCACCCATCACCTCCTCCATCTATGCATGCCAGCTTAATGTCACTGTTATAAGTCCCCCAAAATGCATATTAAGGATGGCAAGGTTTGCTTGCCCACAGTTTCCAGGGACAGTCTACCATAATGGGGAAGGCAGGGCAGCAGGAGCCAGGTGCCTGATCTCACTGCGTCAGTGGTCAGGAAACAGAGAGATGGATGCTTCTTCTCCTTTTCATTCAGTCCAGGCCCCGGCCATGGGATGCTGCCACCATGTTCAGGGTGGATCGTCTCTCTTCTATCCTCGAATCCAGATAATCCTTCCCAGGCTTGCCCAGAGGTTTGTAACCTAGGTGGTTATAGATCCTGTCAAGTTGAAAATCAATGCCATAGTACGTGTGCTACAAGGTTCCCACAGTGCCCTTGAACTCTAGGCTACATACCCCCTGCTATACCTTATGATGGTGCTTGAACTGTGAGCCAAACAAGCCCGTCTTCCCTTAAGCTGATTTTCTCACAGCAGCAAAAACCACAACTAATATACTCACTAGCAATGTGATGCTAGTGTAAGCTATGTAAGCTATGTTTGTGCTCTCCCAAGTCCGACTGCCCACACAGCACTGAGTGTGGCACTGGGGAGTGACAAGAGCAATGCCACATCCCAAGACTGAGCTCTAATGAGCTGTAACATCAGTGACAGGATCTACGTTATGCCTGTGCGTCCTAAACCCTAGGCATCGATGAGTGTCTGCATCTTAGCCTTACCGTACCTACTTTTGCATGTGCAATTTAGCCAGATGGCAAAAAGCCACCGCATCACAGGTTTTATTTCACAAATATCTTAATGTACATTAAAATAAATAGGTGATAATTAAACTAGATGGTTCAGGGACTGAGGAGATAGGAAGCATGTTAGTTGCCATGCAAGCATGAGGACATGAGATTGGGTCCCAAGAACACATGTGAATCCCACATGATAGTACACATACAATTCCAGGGCTTCTATGGAGGGGAGTGAGGAGATTAGTTAGCCTGGAGCCTGAGGTGGCAAGCAATGGACACCCTGTCTCAAGCAAGGTAAGAGGAAGCCTGGTGCTTAGGTTGTCCCCAGACTTCCACGTGCATCCTGTAGCATACACACGCCTGCTCTCACAGACACACACGCTCATGTACATAGCCCTGCATCCGCAGATTTGCCCTGCACCCGCAGATGTGCCCCGCACCCACAGATGTCAATGATCAACTCCCCAAGTCCTCTTAAGTAATCTCCCTGTGCAGAGCCGCTCACCATCCGCTACCTGGTGTCTTCCCTGTCCCTGGAGGGGCTGCACAGCACCTTCAGGAGCTGGGGAGTTTTGTGTCCTCTTCTCATGGTGTCTCATTTGATCTTCGTGGCACACCTAGCTGAGACAGCCTTTCTGAGTCATTCGCCTGTGTCACTGAGTCACAGAGCTTGTCCATGTGGGAGTCAGTGGAGAGTCCGGGCCTCTGGAAACTGGAAGCTTCCTTTTACTGGGGAAATCGCACTTATCCAGGATTCTGGGCCACCAGCGCTGCTCGTTCTCCTGCTCGGATGTGGCAGCGTTCTTGGGAGACGTCTGGACTCTTGGAGCTCACTCTAAATACCGAGGAGCCATTCTTCTCTTATCTCAGAGTCTCTTCTCACTCACTCGACTGCCGGCACCTACGTATCCATCAGCCTGCAGCCTGCAAATCAGTTCCAAACCCAGCAGCGAACTCACCAGCCCGGGCTAGAGCCGGATCAGACCTCTGCCTGAGAACCGCCCAGCCCGGGCTAGAGCCGGATCAGACCTCTGCCTGAGAACCGCAGAGGGAATTCTGGGTTTAATCCTAGCCAAGAGCCACACCGTTTGAAAGGATGCTCGGACTCTATGGTCCTGTCTCCCATAGAGAGAGATTGCAAGGAAGGTGTCAGGGGCTATCTCCTGTTCTGAGTCACACAGTGGAGGCAGGGGAGGGAAAGTGTGTAACTGTCCCCAGCTCTACGTCCTAGGACTTTTCAATTAGGCAAAGACTGACACATTCAGTAAGCAGTTCCAGGACTTTGGGCCTACCTGACTCCAAGCAGTGCTTACCCACTAAAGCTCAGTTGGAAACCCTACCTTTTTACTGGAATTGGAAGACAGTGAAAATAAATGAAAGCAAGGCCAGCATTTCTGTGTTTTCTGCAAATGGGTAAAATACAATCCGAAGCTAGTGAGACTCCCCAGCGTGGGACAAGGCAGTCCCAGAGCTCTGCCCTCCTATTTCAACTTGCATTCACCATCCGCCCCCAGCCATGCAGCAGTCGAGAGAGAACTTGGCCTGTAGGCTTCTGCCCTCAGCATGTCTCCTGCCAGGGACAACTTCTCCTCTCTTCCCACTTGGTCCTATGTACTCCATCCAAACTCTGTTATCTTACCTGCTCATTGATTAATACAACATACAGATGCAAATAAATCAATGAACTAAAGCATGGAGGTGGGAAGCCTTGAAACAGGCAAGCAGTGCAGACTGTAGGCCCGAGTCTGGACAGACAAGGATGAGGACAATATGTTAAGCAGTCTGGGACTCTACTAAATTTGGATAATACATGCTCCACTCTTCTAATAACCGTGTACTTGGCAGCCCGGCCCCTTTACCTGAACATAATGTACACACACACACACACACACACACACACACACACACACCTCTGAACAACGTGCACAGCAACCTCAGAGCCACATCTGGCTACACTTCTGCACATCCATCCCTCTCTGAAGCACAGGTTTCTCTGCCCCAACAATATTAAAAATTAGACTGCTTTTATTCACACATATTCTTAATGTATCTGTGCACAAAGAATAGAAAGGCCAAATCCGTGTAAACTGGTTTTGGGCGGTAAGACAAACCTTATCCTTCAAATCCACTTTTAGGGAGAACTCCCTATTTCCCACCTTATGTTGTGCATAACTGGATGTGCATGGAATTAAGTCAGATGCCTTATGAGAAGGGACAGGCACAGTAGGAAAAAAATAAGTGTATGACCCAATCCACCAATCAAAATGCAGAACTGTTATTTTCTTTCTCTTGAATCCCACAAAGGGAAGCCCAAATCCTCTCCGCTGTAGCCCTTGGCTCCCCTGCATTGTGTTTCTGTCTTTTTATACTAGTTGCTTTGCTTTTGGATAAAGTCGCTTTGATATTTTTTCAATGCTGTGCATCATTTTCACTTTTTTGGATAAAAGGCTAAAGACCTGGAAACCAACCATAGGCACCAGCTTTCAGGCAGCTGGCCTGTGAGGACGCTGCATCACTCTAACTCTCTGGAAGATGGTGACTCCACAGCATGCGCTAGGCCCCGCTGCCTTCCTGCACGCTCGCTGTGGAAGGGGCTTGCAAACCCCGAGTGCCTGTTTACATGCTTGACTTTCACCCTAGGGGCCGAGGGTGCAGCTCTGTGGGCAGAGTGCTTGTCCAGCATACACCAAACTCTGGATGCCATCCCAGGACCAAACCAAAACCAGACCTGGTAGCATGTGCCTGTAATCCCAGGTCTAGGGAGGTAGGCAGGAGAACCAAGAGTTCAAGGCCATTCTCTGCTGCGCAGTGAGCTACATGAGACCCTGTCTTGAAAACCAAACACAGAGCAGAGACTCTAAGTTGCTCAAAAGGACTTTCATCTCTTCCCTTCCCCTTTCTACCCCACCTTCACCTCACACCTGGCCACCCCACACCCAGTCCACTCTGCACAGGTTTGTTTATCTGCCTCATGGCTCGTTTTGTTCAGGGTTGATAATTTAATACAAACTCCCTCCATATAGATATTTTGCCCAAGAACAGGGTTCCTTAGACAATGGTCTTTTAAGCTGTATCAAACAAGTCAAGTTCATCCTAGTCACATGTGTCCCAGGATAGCTGTGAATTTGGCCCAACACGTGTATAGATGACAGAGCCATAGTGTCACAAGGTTGGACACCCTTGCATAGCACTAGAGAATGTTCAGAAAGCATTAAAATGGTGAATACAAACAATTCGCTTTCTTTGCTTGCCCTGTGCGCCTCGACGCTTTCATAGCTCCCTTTGCAGGCTGGCCAAGGACACAGGGTTTCATTTTGAGTAGACTGGGAAAGGAAGAAGTGAGGCGGAGCACATGGTCTAAGTCAGAGGCAGCAAGACTCCTAGATATAGGCGCAGTAAGTGAAGTGCTTGCCTTGAAAACAAGAAGACCAGAGAGACCTGAGATTGATTCCCATACCCCAGCCCCAAAGCAGGTGTGTCAACCTGTGCTTAAAGCCCCAGCACTGAGTGGGTGGAGGCAGGTAGGTCCCTGGGGCTCACTGGGCAGCCAGCCTAACAGAATCAGGCAGCTACATGTTAGTGAGAGACCCTGTCTACAAAGAATCAAAAACCAAATAAACCATAGATGGACAGCTTCTGTTGTATAATACCTGAGGTTAACCTGTACTACACACACACACACACACACACACACACACACACACACACACACACACACACACACGGATCTACAGATCTACGGCAGTCGGGTGGGGAGAAGGGTAGCAGGTGAATTTCAGAAGGACAGGTCCCTTTCCCCACCTGTGATGCCTGGCTGTCATCAGCCCAGACAATTCTAGTTGGCTGGACAGCTTACAATCTTGCCTATCTTACACGGTCTGCTATTCTTGTTGGCAGTTATTGCTGGTGGCAGGGCGTGCTGGCGTCTTGGCAGATGGGAGCCTTCCTGCTGGGGAGAAGGGTTTTGTGTTTTATGTCCCAATATGACTTTGATGGATTCAGACAAATTTCTCAGGCTGGATGGACCTTTGCCCAGGCTGGAAAATCTTCCCCAGGCAGCAGGAAACATCTGAGACACCCAGACCCCAAATGGGGTGTTCTGCTTTGTTAATTTCCATGTCCTGGTGGACCATAGCCAAGACCAGAGTCTTAGGAAAGCCAAGTTTGGGATCAGTCCCAAAGGGCACAAGCAACAGCAATGGAGTCCCTCAACTTGGAGAGTTGGGGGCTGGTTTCCTTATAGTACCTGGGTTGGCTTTCCTGGGCTGAGGAAGAGTACAGAGCCTGAGCTGTGTGCTAAGGGGAACTGTCTCTCCTAGATACTGGCCCTTAGAGAAGTCATTATTATGGCAACTAGTTAGGGAGTGGACACAGAGAGAGGGAGAGACAGAGAGAGACAGAGAGATTTGGGAAAAAAACACAGGAATGGAAGTATAATAGATGCCTAAAATGATGCAGCAGTATCAAAGGAATCTCGAAAATTCCTCTTCTGATTCCAAAGTAATGAAGAACCTGGGGAAACTGACGTCACTGACGTGAAGGCTACTCATACTTCATGGCCATCATTATGTTTTTGTGTCTTAAATGTGAACTCGGACAGCCCTGGCTGGGGAACACAGTCCGCCACTCGACTTTGCAGTCTGCCCCAGATGTTCAGAATGCACACGTGAGAACTGTGGCTGACATTTGTCACCTCAGGACCCGGAACTGAGTGTCTGAGAGAGTCGCTAAGTGGCAGCCGCTGGCCTAGCCTGCCATCCCACTAGGATACCACCTTGATTTCTTTTCCACTGCTGAGGTAAAATATCCTGATGGAAGCAACTGAGTGGTCAAAGGTTTATTCCAGCCTATGGCTCAGGGGCACAGTCCATGTCGGTAAAAAGGTCACAGCAGCAGGGCCTTGGGCAGCTGCTCACAACACATGCACAGCTAGGAAGCAGAAAGTGAAGACTGGACACGGCTGCTCGGTTCTCTTGCTCCATTTCCATAGTCCAGGATCCCTGTGCTATGCAATGTCTCCATGCAGTTAAGATGGATCTTCTCACCTCAGTTAATGTGATCCCATAGGCCTGTCTAGGGACCCATCACCAAGCGATCCCAGATTCTGGCATGTTGACATGTAATACTAACGTTGGCAGACTCCACAGCCTACGTCTAGTTGTGTGACAGAAAGTTCTCATCCCCTATCTTAGCCAACCCTAAGAACTCTCAGCCAGGGCAATTCACTGTAGGCCAACTAGTTATTCAGAATGTTCTACGTTATGCCCTGTGCTATGTAAGAGTAGATCCATGGCCTTAGCTATGGTCTTGTTTGAACCTTATACTCACTATATGCGCAGCTCTGAAGGGCTCTGAGGGTGATTCAGAGATGCATAGAGGAACAAGTGTCTCGGTGGGACCCTGAACCAGGAGCAGGAGTTCTCCAGGATGACTGTGGGAAGCAAAAATCTGGCCAAAGAAACACGGGCAGTGCAGAGGCATGAATGGCCAATCAGATCCCAAAGTCCTCATCAGTACTGCTCAAGTATTTGAACTTGATCCTGCCAGTGGTGAGAGTCACGGAAGGTTTCTGTATGTGGTTGTGGGGTGGGTGTCAGTTCCAAAAGAAACTCAAGACAAAGGGTTGACTTTGGTGCCTATGTGCACACCAAGGCACTTGCTGGCCTCTAAATTCCCTCAGCGTGGCATGTACCCATTACAGAGTCCACGCTGGCACCCTGACTCCTCTCATTCCACCCCCACCCTAAACTTCCTCAGCTCATATAAGCTTCTCTCACTGCCCCAGCTTCTTCTCATTCCTATATATCCCTGCTATTTTAGCTCAGCTCTCTCTCTCTCTCTCTCTCTCTCTCTCTCTCTCTCTCTCTCTCCCTCCCTCCCCTTTCTTTTGTCTTCTTTGCTTTCTCTTTCTTTCTGCTCTCTGCACGGTCATGTTCAGTCTACTGCTTTTGAACTCTGCTCTGAGTAAAGACCGTCCCCTCCGCAATTCTTTAGAGCAATAATTTCGTCACTTTATACAGTGGGTGGGTTTGTAGTGTATGTATACATTTGCATTTGTGTGTTGTGTGTGCCCATGTGCAAAGGCTGACATCATTGCTTTGCACCTTAGTTTTTCACCTTCTTGTTTTAAGTATGTTTATTTGTATGTGGTGTTTAGTGAATTTTTTCTTGTTTTAAATTTTTTCTTTGAGAATTCCATATCTGTCTCAATGAAATATGACCATACCCACCTCCCATTCCCTCCCTCCAACTCCCTTCCATCTTCCAACACGTTCCCTTCCCAACTTCATCTTCTGCTCTTTCCCCCTCCTCCTTCTCTTTTTGATCATCTACTAAATCCAATTAAAGCTGCCCATGTGTGCCTAGATCTGGAGTCATCCACCAGAGCACAGGCTCCTACCGGGAGCCTTGCCCTTTGAAACGAGGTCTCGCACTGAGTCTGGTGTTCAGTGGTTCAGCAAGGCTAGTTGGCCAGGAAGCTCCAAGGGTCTCCCTGTCTGCACATCTCCTAGTGCAGGATTATGGGGGAAACCCTACACCAGGCTTTTTTTATGTGGGTTCTGGGGATCCTAACTGAGGTCCTCATGTGCACAGCAAGGGCCTGACTGACTGAGCTCTTTCCTTGGCCCGTACTCATGATTTCGCTCATGGTGATTACACAGTGACACAAATAATCATGGTTGAAACAAGGATGCTTTTTCCAAGAGGAACTCTATGAAAGCAGGAAGAAGCAGACCGGGGACCCATTTGATCAATGAACGACACGACCCCCAGGTTCTTTGCTGGGGCTTTCCTGTGCAGGACCTAATCCCTTCCCAAATATACTCACAGAACTTTTGTAAGGCAATTATTCAGGGATAAAAGATCTGAAGGCACAGAAAAGAAGGGGAAAGTAAGTGTAAGCTTTAGCCGTTCTCTTATTTTCTCTCTGGGTTTACACAAAGGGTGGCAAATGTGTTCCAAAGTGCCCACCCTGTCACCCAGAGAGGCGATGGTCACAGTGTCTCGGGACATGGTGCGTGGAAAATCGGTTGTTATCAGACGCTTCTGGTGTGCCGAATTGGTTGGGCTAGGGGAGACTGCCTGGTGCCCTCCCCAGCTGGAGGTGGGACTTGTTCGAGATCTCTCCTCTCCTACCAGCCAGCCTCCTGCAAGATGCTGAGCCCAGCTAAGAAACCAGATCCACCTGTCCCGGCAGCCTAATCCCCCAGGGCCTCTACTGACTGGCACATTGATCACTGACAGACAGTTCTCTGGGACAGTTTGCCACACTGGCTGGGGACTAATTGGCAGTTCTTCCCCTTCTCTACAGTTCATGGGAACCTCTTGTATAAAGTGCCTGGCATGCGTGCAGACCCAGGGTTAGGGAGGCTGAGACCGCCCGAGACACGCTGCGCTGCCTGCAGCATCTGAAGAACAGAGGGCTGAGTTCTGGGGGTACTGCGTGTGCTAGAATGCAAGCTGTGTCCTGTCGCCATGCCCATCTGCTACCAAGTGGGCAGCTTTGGAGACTTAATTCTACCACCAGAAATCTGTGTGAGTGACTCCTGGACAATCCACCTTTCTTCTCAAGTCCCCAGCGTCGTCACCTATACAATAGGAATAGCTAATTTTTGCAGATTTCTGCTACGGTGGTGGAAGATGAGGCCGCTTGAAAGTCAGTGGGTAGAGCAATCTCAGCCTGGCTCCACGACTCTGTTACTGTGTGGACAGCTTCTCTCTCCTCTCTTCCTCCCCCGGCCTGCCTCTTTGTGTATGAGTGTCCATATGTGCACACACTTGCTTGTGTGAAGCCAGAAGCCATCTTTAGCTGACGATTCATGTGAACTCTCCACCTTGCTTTGGAGAAAGTGTCTCTCACCAGGCTGGAGCTCACCAACTCAGCTACACTAGCTGACCGGGGAGCTAAAGGGATCCACCTGACTGCCTCCCCCACCTCTGTGCTGGGGATATAAACACTTGCTACTGTTGTCTACTTAAAACATCCAACCAACCAAACAAACAAACAAAAACAAAACAAAACAAAACAGTGTTCGGGTGGTGGTGATCAGCCTTAATGCAGGGGCAAGGAGCTAGGTCCTGCCCCAACTTAATGTGCCAGACATTGTTGACTTCCATTGGAGCCCTTACCCTTTGGGAGGAGGGGAAGGAAGGGGTTGGGGGAAGTGAGGAGGGGTGGGATGAGGGTTGGGAGGGAGGACAGTGGAAAGCAAACAAAAAATGGTGTGTGTATGTGTGTGTGTGTCTGTGTAGATTGAACGTAGGTCCTCATGCTTGCACGACTAGCATGTCAGGAGCCAATCATCTCCGCAGCCCCAGCTTAACCTTTTCCATCACCTGTTGTCTCATCTAGCATGTGCCAGACCTCGAGTGGCTTCTCTATAGCAACACCAAGCATGAGTGCCTTTTGCTTATGTCTGAAAACAAGTAATATTAATGGGTTCAAAGTACATGGAAATTCAAGTGAGTGTCCTACTGACTTCCTGCTGGTGGCTACAGGCTATGGACCACTGCCTCTCAGAAGGGACTAGGGATTCCCAGACTCTAAATTTAGCAGGACTCCATCATAAGCACTGAGCTCTGCTATGTTCCCCCCAGTTGAGGAAGAGCAGAAGGTTCCTGCTGACTTCTGGTGCAAGGACTAGTCAGCAGAAATCTGCCCATAGACCTCAGGACATAGACTTCTGAGAGCCTGTTTGGAGGAAAGATTGCGAAGGAGCACACGGCAGGAGACATAGCCCATCCTGCTACCCAGGCTAGTCTCAGGGGAAGCCCTGGACCAGTTGTGGGGATGCCCAGTATACAGACTGCCCCAAATCGTGGGGTGCGAGGAGCAGCTGCTGGAACAGACAGGTCCTGTGCATGAGCCTAAACCTCAGATGGCTGTAGAGCTGGCAACGGGAACAGTTCAGGAGTACACCTTACACTCTTGCTCCTATGTTCTCTGAGACCTCTGTGTTAGAACGTCTTGCAGGAGACACGTGACTTCAGAGACAATTACATGAAATGTGTGCTCACCTGGGAGTGAGTGCATGCGGGTGGGTGCGTGTGCACCTGTGGTAGTGTTCACGAGGAGTCCAGAGATCAACCTTCGTTGTCATTGCTCAGGACACCACCCTCCTTGGGTTTTTTCTTTGTTTTTTGTTTGTTTGTTTGTTTTACAAGTTTGTACAGGACTGGGGTAATTTAAACTTATTTTTCTTGAGGATCTCTCTCTTTCGTGTGTGTGTGTGTGTGTGTGTGTGTGTGTGTGTGTGTGTGTGTGTGTGATGTGAGTGAGTGGGGGATGCACTTGCCATAATGACCCTGTGGAGGTCAGAGGACAGCTTTGTGACGTCAGGTCCTTCCTTCCACCCTTATGTGGATGGCTTCTGGGATTTAATTCAGGTCTCCAGGATAAGTATTTTAATGATCTGACCCATCTCATCTGAAACTTTTTTTTAAGGTTTCTTTTTTTTTAAGATTTATTTATTTATTAAGCATACAATGTACTGCTGGCAAGGAAGGCACCAGGTCTCATTACAGATGGTTGTGAACCACCGTGTGGTTGCTGGGAATTGAACTTGGGACCTCTGGAAGAGCAGCCAGTGCTCTTAACCTCTGAGCCATCTCTCCAGCCCCTTGTTTTTGTTTTTTTTTGACAAGGAATCTCACTCTTTTATCTGGAAATTAGTTCAGCTAGGGTGCCTCCATCTCTCAGCACTGGCATGAGTCTTATGCCAGCAGGCTTGGCTCTTTTACTTGGGTTCTGGGATTTGAGTTCAGGTCCTCATGTTGCAAGCCAGACACTCACTAAGCCATTTTCTAGGCCCCAACAATATAAATTTAAAAAAAATCTATATTTGTTTATTTTATTTACTTATTATGCTTATTATATGCGTGTGTATCTGGGTGACTGTGTGTATCACATGCTTGCTGCAGCCTCTGGCAGTCAATAGGAAGCATCAGATGCTCTCACGCTGGAGTTGCAGGTGGCTGCAGGCCGCTTGACAGGGGTGCTGGGAAACAGCCCATGTTCTCTAACTGCTAACTGCTGAGCCATCCACAGAAATTTTGACAACAGCAAGACAGTGTAGATGCACTCTTACTGAGACACGGTGCAGCTGTTGAACACAGTGCTAGTGAAGACTTCTTTATCTGATCTAAAAAATCGTGTGCTGTCCAATGTCAAATGAAAACTGTCACAATTGCATGATGGCAAGTCAGCTGTAGGCTTCACAATGTCAGTCCTGGGAGCAGCTCAGGCAGCTGGTGCTAGGTGGCCCTCACTGACATCCACTTGGATGGATTCTCCAGGAAGTATATGTTATTTTAAAGCGGAACTAAAAGTATTATTTTTTCCCCTAAAACGTAGAGTTTTCTTGCCATCACATTGAGACAGGCAAGCTGGAGGGTTCCGTCTTAGAGTTTAAACTACACAGCAGCTTGTCCATTTCAACAGGATGGCAGACGACTCTAGACCATGTACATGCCAGGAGATGAGCCAAAAGGCGAAAAATCTCCGTGCCATCTCACACACTGAGCACCTCCCAAATGCCTCCGGGTGTCATGGCTTCTCCATGCCATCTCATGCACTGACATCACCTGAATGCCTCCAGGTTTCATAGCTTCCAGTGTGAACTGAAACAACAGCAGCAGAAACAGACCCACACAATTAAGAATGTAAGTAAACACATCTTATTCCTGTCACTTTTTTTTCCCTGTGGTGTTGGGGATTGAACCCAGGACCTAGAACAACCAAGACAAATGCTTCCTACTGCTGAGTTACATGCTCAATCAGAACATGATGTATTAAAAACAAACACACAGAAAAAAATTTGATTTTATCAAATAAATTGTGGCTCTTCAAAACAAAATCATTTAGGGGTAAAGGGTGCACTTCAGTCAGCAGAGTGCTGGGCTAGCATAGACTAAGCCCTGGGTTCCAGTTCCCTCGCTTGGTCAGCCTGGCTTGGCATTGCATGCCTGAGATCCCAGCACTTTGGCAATGAAGGCAGGAGGATCAGAAGTTCAAGGTCATCCTTGGTTACACACACAGTTTGAGGTCATGAGACTGTCTGAAAACCACCCCAAAACAAAACCCCTCCTTTCCAGAGGCCTTGTGAGCATTTATCTCCACGTGACTTTTATGAATCAAATTCTCAGTTCCCTCTCTGGGGCCCATCCCATGGGTGCAGCCACATAGGCTTGTGGATTTGGTCAGCTGTGTCAAGTCTGGACCTTTAAGGATAGATTTTGAGGTTTTCCAAGAGTCATTTGAAAAGTCTATTCTGAAACTGGGCAAAGCTTTTTGAGTGAGAATAAAAGTTGGACAGAAAGGCCAGAGGCTGTTAGTCCCCCGGAGTGAAGAGAGAAAGGGCCTTGGAGATCCGGCACCAGGATCTCCTGCTGCTTGTGGCTGGGCATGTGTCTATCCTCATCTATATATGTTTGCAGAAAACACTAACAAATGGGGCCAGAAGAGACAGCTCAGGGAATAAGAACACTTGTGCATCATGAGGACCTGAGCAGGAAGCCCAGCACCACGAGAACAGCTGAATGTGTCTGTGTAATGCTTACCATGCCGGCACCGTGGAAGGCGGGTGCAGAGGATCAGTGGGGCTTTCTGACTGCCCGTCTAGCTCCAGGTTCAGTGACAGTGCCTGTCTTCAGGACGTAAGGTAGAGAGAGAGAGTAGGGCAAGGCACCTATGTACACACACACACACACACACACACACACACCACATACACACACACACACCACACACACACACACACACACACACACACACACACACACATCACGTACACATGACATTTACCCATAGAGGTCATTGAATGACAAAGGAAGACATTGCTAACAGCCCTGGCCTGGAAGATCTTCCCAGGCCCATCTCTTCCTTGTTCCCAGTATTAGCCTAACCAGAGCCTACACAGGAAGCAGCCATGCCCCAGCCTGTCTACATTTTCATAATGAGGTGGGCAAGGTCCTGAGGGCAAAAGGTCGACTTCTGGACAAGGGGAAGATGGATTTGTCTTCCTTGGGCCTCAGCTGCCTGCGTCACCTGAAGCAGACAGACCTGGACTTTGTTACAGGTAAATAATTATAGTTGTATGTGCCATAAATATCTCACTGAAGGGGCTATTGCAAAAATTGAGATTGTATCTCCAAGCAACTGTCAGATGGCTAGAATAAATTCTGAGGGCTTGAAATACAGACGCACCTTTTCTATCATAGATATCTCTTGGTCTAGACTTCCAGACTGCAGCTTGACAGAACACCTAGGATGGCTGAGAAATTAAGGAGTCATGACCAAAAAGGAAAAAAAATTACATAGTGTTGGTGTTCTGTGGCTTGTGTCTTCTTTATCTGTGATCCTGGAAAACAGGAAGTCCTTGTGGATTGGGGAGGGCATGTGGGGGTGCAGGGAAGGGGCAGAAATGTTAAAGGCACAGACAGATCCCTGAGAATTTCAAAAGCCAAGGCAAGGAGGTCATAAATCTCGGGCCCAAATTGAAAGCCCAAAGAGGTCAGTGAGCTACAGCCAACCTAATATCTGTAGTTCTCAGGGCCGCAGTAAATCTGACACTGCTGCCTCTTGGCTCTGCTGGCTTCTGTGCAGCCGGCACTTCAAAAGCCTCCCTCAGGTCCCCTCCGCACTCTCCTGTTTCTCATTGGGCCAGTTGGGTGAAGCAGGCAGAGTGGGGGTGGCGGCCATGGTGAGGATGTTCGGCTCTTTCCCAGCAGCATCTGGGGGCCATATTTGAACACTCACAGCCTGGGGGTTAGGAAGACAACTGGGGTGGGGGGAGAGTTAGATGGCATGCCCCAAGGCTTGGCTGAGAAAAGACTCAGCCTTGGGAAGGGCAGCGGAAAAGCAGCTAAGAATCTGTCTGGGAGGGGCTGAGGATTTTCAGTTTGTGTTTTCTTTTGTCTTGTGGTATGGGAGTCCTCTTGGCATGCTAGGCAAGGGCTCTAACACGGAGCCACCCCTGCGGTTTACACCTCAGTCTTTGTAGGTGTTTCTAACCTGAGATCAGCTGGCCTCATACGCCCCAGCATAACTATAAATCCATACAGTTCAACACAGAGTCAGAAACCTACTTGTCTTATTTCTTTCTGAGTATCTGTCTTTCCTTTCCCTCCACACCTTTAGATAAGCTCTAGGGAAGCCCAGGCTGGCCTGGACCTCGTGGTGGAGCCAAAGACGACCTTGAACTTCTGAGCTTCCTGTCTTTACCTTTTGAGCACTGATTTTATAGAGGTGAGCCACCCTGGCAGGTTTATTCGGTGTTAGGGATGGAACCCAGGGCTTTGGCCATGTCCAGCACACTCTCTACTGACGATAGTTTTCAACTGTGAATTTTCTTTGCCGGTGTAGAGTCACATCCTAAGGTTGGGCATGTCTGCAAGTCAGGATATCCTGCGTAGTTGCAGTTGGAAGAGAAGAACACCATTTCCTTGGTATGTGAAGAAATTGATGAATTGTCAATTATAATTTAGTTGGCTCTTCAACTTGTACCTCCCGCTGACCATTGAGTTCCTGCCCTAGTACTTACGCCTGTGGTCAAGATTTGTTATGTGTCTATGCTGAGTTCTAGGTCCGACATTTTGTCCATTTCGTCACTGGGTCTGCCAAGGACAATTGTCACCCTCTTCCTTCCATGAAGAAATCCCTGCTCAGGATGCTGAACTCAGTTAAGGCTGGACAGGCAGTGGGGAGTAGAGTCAGAATTCAAATCCAAGCCTCAGAGAGACCAAAACGTTGCCTGTGGTCACCGCTCTGCTGCAGTGGGTCTACTGTGATCAGATGTGGTCAGACCACCACTAAATCTTTCAGTGGATAAAAAAATAAGCCTGGAGAGAATCCTAGTTTTGAAAAAAAAAAGATGGTCTGGAAGTTGCAATTTGACGTGTCTATAAATAATAGTGGGGCAAAGTGACGAATGCCTCACAAGGTGCGGGTGAGAGATGCAGGGGCCTGGGGAGGCGAGCACTTCCGGTGCGTGAGGGCCAGGGTCTTGGAGCCTCGTTGGGATTCGGAGCTCTGGCTCCAAGGGGAGAGAACTTCAAGGTGGAGAAATGGCTTGTTGAAGCCCAGCAACAGGACATGACCTGCCTTTAGGAGTTTCGGAAGCCCTCTGCGGAAGGAGCCAACGCCACGAAGGTGCCGGGAAGATCATGCTGAAGCCAGCGTGTGCCTTCAACTGCCTGCTGGAGAGTTTGGCTTGCTTTTCTCATTCTGCAAGCAAGGAGAATTACTGGAGACTTCTGAGCGCATGATTTAGGACGCTTACTTTTGTGGTGGTGTGGAGGATAAATTGGAAGAGACAGAAAGAGGAGCCAGGAGGCTGCCTGTTTCAGAGGATGCAACAAGTAGACTGTGTTAGACGTTCACACATCTTTTTAAAAAGTATTTGTGTGTTTATGTGTGTGCAGGTGTTTGTGCACATGTGTGCAAGTGCGTGTGGAGGCCAGGGAACCCCTTCTGGTCTCATTCCTCAGGTGCTGGTCAGCAAGTGTCACCTTCCAGTCATGGCCCAGATGGAAGAAAAACTATTGCTTTGCTTCTTGGTAAGAGTGCTTCCTCTGCTGCTGCCACTATTAACTGCTACCGCTGAAATCAGAACCCATCCTCTTGGGCCTTCAAATGTGAGCTGAAGACCAGTGACTTTCTAGGAACCCTCCAAGCTTTTAGCACTACATTGGGACTGCCAAGATACGCAGTTCTGTGCACCAAACAGGCTCCCCAATGGTAAGACGGCCATTGTCTGACTGTCACGGCCTGTATTATGAGACACAATCCAATAAATCCCTTTCAGTATATGCCCATCCTATCAGTCACTTTTGCAACTTCTTCTCTTGTGGGCACAGAGGACCTGGCTGATGCTGTGGAGAAAAGGCAGAGGAGGTACGAAAAGCAGGGGGAAGGAAGAGGCACAAGGTGCAGGCTCTGTGCTGACTCTGGATTTCAGCTGCAGTCACACAAGCCATCTTACACATCTGGAAACTCAGCACCACTGTCTCCCAGATCAGAAAGTATGAAATTCTCACGTTGTCCAAATTTGGGTGCAGACGAATGTATGGTGTAGACTATGCAGGAATGTTGAACCCCCTCCCTCTCTCTCTCCTTCCCTTTCTTCCTTCTTGTTTGATGTGTGTGTTTCTCTTCATGCACGTGTGGTTGTGTGCACCTATACCTGTGCAGCAGCCTTTGGAGGACATCAGTTGTTCCTCTCTCTCACTCTCCATCTTATTCCCTCGGCAGGGTCTCTCCCTGAACCTGGAGCCCAATCGACAGCCAGCAAACCTTAGGAATATTCTCTGTCTCCTCCTTCCACAATGCTGGGGTTGCCGCCATATATACTCTTACACCTGGATTTTAACCTAAGTGCTGGAGGTTCAGACTCGGGTTCTCATGTTTGCACACCAAGTACTCTTACCTATTAAACCACCTCCCCAAACTTGTATCCAGCTTTCTTACTTCGCAACATGAAGTTGCCATTTACCTCAGAATCAAGTTACTAAAAGTAGCATTGTATTTTGTTCTGGGCTGTAGCCAGTCAGAGCTCTCTTGTGTGTGCATTCTTTGGCTACAGGTTGGATGCCTCTGAAGGTCATTGCTGCTCAGACTGGTTCTGAAAGCTCCGCCTCTCTGGAGATGATGCTTAAGGAAATTCATGTTAGGAAAGTCTCTGCAGACCCCTTCAATCCAGAGCATCTATGCTTACTGGCCTGCGACAAGCCAGGGATACCTGTGTGTATATGTAAACTGTTGCAAATGTGTGTGGAGAGTTAGCTGGGAATCAGAGAATAGAATGCAGAGTCTCGGGTCTATTTTGGGTTGTGATCAATTAGTGAGTCATTTCTTCTCAAACTGAACTTCGGCCTATTCCCTTGCTTGGTTTTGATGGGTAAGCTATAACCCTTCTAAGAATGAAGGTTTGTTTCTCCTTTGCAAGGGAATTATCAGACTGTACATAGAGCATGCGAGGTGATGCTCTAACTAGTACTTACAAAAGCAAGACAGCAGGGTAAGAATGCTCTCTGCACAAACACAAGGACCTGATTCTAAATCTGCAGCACCTAAACAATCTGGGTGGGGTGGCAAAAAAGGATGTATCTATCCCCTGAACTTCAAAGGGCAGGGACAGGAGGGTTACTGAGTTTTGCTAGCTGCCAGGTCAGTGAGAGAACTTGTCTCAAGGGAGAAAGATAAAGAACGAGAGAGCAGAACAGAGTAGGGCCTCCTCTGACCTTTGCACATGTATGCGTACAGGTGTTTACACCTGTACACACACATGTACATACACTATACACATATGCACCACAGACATCCAATTATGAAAAGAAAAATAATGATCCGGTATCACATCAGCTACATAGACCATGACCATGCATGTATATGTGTCTGTATGTATATGCATATGTGTATGTATGTATATTCATGTATATATGTATGCATGTATGAATTAATCTTCCTGCTGCTGTGATGAACTATACTGAGAAGAGCAGCTTATTGGAGGAGTCTATTCTGACTCACAGTTGAGGATACAGTCCAAGCTGGTAGGGAAGGCATGGCAGCAGGAACCGGAGGCAGATAGTCATATTTTACCCCTAGTCAGGAAACGTAGATAAATGAATGCTGGTACTCAGCTCACTCTCTCTTTTTTATTTAGCTTATGCCCTAGCCCATGGTGCTGCCCACATCTAAGGTGGGTCTTTACACACAAGCTGGGACAATCTGGAAACTTTCTTGTGGATTGATGCAGAGGTTTAGTTCCTAGGTGATTCCAGACCCTGTAGGCTGACAAGCAATATTAATCATCAGGTCAGAGGGTCCATCCTCAGGGTCAAACAGGCATGGCCCCAAATGCATGTGTTTCACTGTTAGGAATGATGTCCACACCATCCTCAGAGTCAAACAATCATGCCCCCCCCCCCAAATGCATGTGTTTCACTGTTAGGAATGATGTCCACACCATCCTCAGGGTCAAACAATCATGCCCCCCCCCCAAATGCAAGTGTTTTACTGTTAGGTAAATGGTGTCCAGGCCTCACTCAGAGCTCATCACCTCTCTGTTTCTAAACAGTCATAGCATGACGGGTTATTTGGCGGGACAAATAACCTCTAGTAGGAAAAACCATAGAAGGGTAAGACAGCTGGCGGTCGGGTTCTTGAGAGTCAGCATACTGACCCAAGCAAGAGAAATGGAAAAAGATGAAAACCATTACACATTAGGGAGCTGGCACATGGATTTTTAACAGACTTTAAGATGGGGACCATTGACCATGGGGGCAAATATTTTTACACAGTCTGGTTGTATCCAGCTCGCTCTCTGGCAGAAGGTTAGCTCATGTCGAAGCCAGAGGAATCCAAGACAGTTAAAATGCTGGCTTCCACAGAAGAAGAGTTGGGCTAGCTGGATGTGAGGAACGGAGCTAAGGTTTGCTTCCAAAGCCAAGTTGTCAAACCCAAGATCTGAGGGGAAAACTGACTTGGGAAAAGCACAAAGCAAAAAGCACATATCCTGCCAAGGGGTGAAGTCTTCTGGAGACGGTCCACGAGAGTCAGTCGGACACAGTGACTGACGTTTGACCCATGACCTTGGGTCCTTACAAAAATGAATCACACTGGGGCTGGGCAGATAGTCCAGACGGTCAAACGTTTGCTGTGTAAGGAGGAAGACCTGACTATGATCTTTAAAACCCACATTAAAAACCCAGATGTGATGACATGTGATTGTAATTTTAGTGCTGGGGAGACAGAGAAAGGTGGATGGCTCAGGCTTGCTGGCAAACCAGCCAAGCTGAATTGGCAAGCCCCGGGTCCAGGAGGAGATCTTTTCTCAGAAAAATCAAGTGATTGGGCCTGAAGAAGGAGAGAGAAGACTGATCTCTGGCTCTCACATGCATAACAACACACGTGTAGATACATGAAAACACCACACACACACACACACACACACACACACACACACACCACCCTGGGAAGGGCTTGCCGTTGGCTTTGGGTCAGCACTTTGAGAAGCAATGTCTTCAGTAGTCTAAAGTGTAAGCTATTATGAGACTCACCTGGAAAGTGAATTAAAGTATGACAGCAAATATATATATATATATATATATATATATATATATATATATATATATATGAAAAAGAATTGTTCAACCTCACCAGCCACCAGGAAAACACAAATTAGCACTACGCTGAGAGTTTTTCTCACCCCAGCCGGAATGGCAGTCATCAAGAAAATAAATAGCAAATACTGGCAAGGAGATGGACAAAAGGGACCTCTCATCCAGGACTGGAAGGGATATAAACTAGTTGGACCCCATCGCGCAAATCTGTATAGAGCTGCCTCTGAAAGCTAAAAATAGATTTAGCAGATGGCCCAGCCACATCACTCCTGGGTTCTTAGCTGAAGGAATCCAAGTCAACACACCACAGTACACCACAGGCATGTTCCATCCACATGTGTGCTACTGCTACTACAGCACTGCACACAGCAGCTAAGTGATGGAGCCAACCCAGGGGTCCGACAGCAAAAGAATGAATAAGGAGAGCGTGGTGCCCATACACACAATGGAATTTCTTCATAAGGAAGAATGGAGTTATGTTGTTAGCAGGAAAGTGGGTGTTACTAAAGAAAACCACATTAAGGGAATTAAGGGGCTGGATTGATGGTTTTGCAGTTAAAATGAGTCCTGCTCTTTCATAAAACCTGAGTTCAGTTCCCAGTATTTGTGTCAGGTAACATACAACTGCCTGTAACTCCAGCTTTTGGGGATCAGATGCCCTTTTCTAGCATCCAGAGTACCGTGCTCATGTGTGCTCTTACACACACACACACACACACACACACACACACACACACACACACACAACTAAAAATAAAAATAAATCTTCAAGCCAATTAAAAGTCAATTTCAAAATAGGTGTGATGTAGGTGGGTCTTCTTTCTATCTGTTGCTTTAATTGGTTAATTAATAAAGAAAACTGCTTGGCCTGATAGGTCAGAACATAGGTAGATGGGGAAGACAGAACAGAATGGTGAGAGGAAGAAGGCAGTGAGGCAGACGCCATGGAGGCAGCAGCCAGGTCAGACATGCTGAATTTTTCCTGGTAAGCCACCACCTCGTGGTGCTACACACATTAATAAAAATGGATTAATCAAGATGTGAGAATTAGCCAGTAAGAGGCTAGAGCTAATGGGCCAGGCAGTGTTTAAATGAATACTATTTGTGTGTTGTTATTTCAGGTGTTAAGCTAACTATGCAGGAGCCAGGAGGGACGAAAAACAGGTCTGCCCACAGCTCCTTATACATAGGTGCTTGCTACATTTTATATAGATCTGTAAAATCATGAGTGTATATATGGACCAAAAGTAGCAGCAGTACTGTCTAGGGAAGCAAAGTGAATGGCGAGGAGAAGGGGAAATGTATGCTTGGAAGAAAATTTCAGTATGTAAATGAAATTATACATAGCTTAAAGCAATATAAACTTGTATGAAATTATTATTTTTTCCCCAAGACAGGGTTTTTCTGTATAGCCCTAAATGTCCTGGAACTTGATTTGTAGACCAGGCTAGCCTTTAAACTTAGCTATCCACCTAACTCTGCTTCCAGAGTGCTGGCATTAAGACGTGCACCACACCTGTCTAAAATTATCATAAAGTAAATAAAAGTATACTTGTATTTGAAATCATATACATTATAGACAATGCATGTCTTTGAAATCAAAACAAATAAATAAATAAAGCCAAATAAATACCACAGGGCCAAACTTGCCTCAGACGTGTCTGAGCCCGCACAAGGGACCATGGCTTGTTTTTCTCATCTCACCGGGTGCTGGGGATCTAGGGCTAGAGGACGGGCTCTGTTCTTTAAACAGCCAACTTGGCACAGTCGGAATCACCCAAGAAGAAACTCTCAGTTGAAGGGTTGCCTACCTCGAGCTGGCCTGTAGGCATGTTTGTGGGAGATAGTCTCAACTGTTCGTGAAGTGGTAATACCCACTCTGAGCATAGGTGGCGCCCTTCTCTGGGCTGGGCCTGGATGCCTGAAGAGGGAAGTGAGCGGGCTGAGCATAAGCAATAAGAATGCATTTATCTTCTCCCTGCCCTTGACTGCGGATGTGACGTGACTAGCGGCTTGAGTTCTGATCTTGATCCCTTCAGTGATAGACCATACCAGGGACTGTGAACTGAACAAACCAATGCTGCTTTTCATTGGATATTTGTCATGGCAGCAAAAATTACACTAGAGCAGTCAGTGGCAGGGAAGGGGTAACCCACCCCACGAGCCCAGAAAGAAACTCACAGAGAGCTTCAAAGTGACTGGCACTTCTGATCTGAAACCCTTATCTATCACACTGGATAAACCACTTAACCACCCCTAGTCTCAGGGTGACTCTCTACAAAACGGCTGTAGTCATACTTTAAGACAGCCTGCTATCAGGTTTCAGGGAATACCCTCAAAAGGGGAGCTTAGCATGGTGCTTGGCGTCCTGTGAGTGAGTGTGTGTGTGTGTGTGTGTGTAGTGTAGTGTAGGCATGTGTCGTGTGGGTGCATAAATGTGCAGGTGCTGGTACACATGCATGTATGTGCATGTGTGTGGAGGCCAGAAATAACCTCGACTCACGTTACCAGCTGAGTTATCTACCCAGTGAAGAATTTGCATTTTAATATGCTTACCACAGGTTCTGGGGCACATCAAAATTGACGTACCAGGCTCTTGAAGGCACAGCAGAATTCATCTTATATCCATGAGCTGAGGCATAACCAGGTTCTCTCGCAAGTTCAAGGCATGAGCTGACATCACCTCAGATGAAGCATGGAGCGAGAAGTAAGGAAAGCAGGAGTCAGGGCCAGGGAAGAGGTGACACTCTGAGACTTGCTTCCCAAAGTCTAGAACCCTTTCTCCCAGCATAGAACCCCTTCATAAACTCCAGAGCTCCCGTCTTCAGTGTAGAATGCTTCATGTGGTCTAGAGCCTCTGGGGGGGCCTTCAGGGTCACAGCACAGCACTCTCTGAGGACTCCCCACGGCCAAGGCTTCACAACTTTTCTTCTTCTTTCCCAAACTCCAATGAATAGGGAATAGCTGGGGGTGGAAAGGAGGGTATTCGATGCTTAGAGGGATTCTATGTTCCAGAACTAGTGAGACTTAGATCTGGGATCCTTTAGCTATGTCTGCACTGGTGTGGGATGGAGCAGCAGTGCTGTGTGTGACATGGAGGAAGAAAGCTCTCCCTTTGCCTGCTCTTACCAGCAAGTTTGACCTTCACTGGCATTAGAGCCTACCTCTTTGGAATTCTGGCATAAGCTGAACACCAACAGGCTTGTGGACTGAACAACTGTTGGAATCTTGGAACTTTCATTGGTTAAGAGCCATTGTTGGACTAGCTGGACCACAGTCAGTAAGCCATTCTAATTTCATATGTATACATATACATATACACAAACACACATATACATATATCCATTCTGTAATTTCTGTTCCTCTAGAGAACCTTGACTAATATACTACTGAACTGGGGTCCTCAGCAAGAGCAACAAATGCTCCTAACCACTGAGCCATCTCTCTAGCCTTTCTGATTGTGTTTGATGGAAAATAATATTAGTACACACATACCTGTGCTTGTATATACTGACACACTTAGATGTATATTTCACCATACATCTATCTACATATATTGAGAAAGCCTGTTCACCACGCAACTTCCAATTCCAATGCTATGTTTTGAGGGTTAGGCTAGGCTTCTCCTTTTCATATTAGAATATTTTAATTACATTTCTTTCTTTATTTGGCAATCAAATGCTGAGATCCTATTATCTAAACTAATTACTGATCGGCAGTAGGTAAATATCAAATATTTACTCCTCTTGCAGAAAACCGCTCTCCTGTCATCACAACAAGGCTGTCCCTCTTCCATAAGGCCTTTCAGACTCACCAAGGCCTTTTGGACCCCATGTTCATGCAGGGCTGCTCCTCCACAGGGATATCCCCCTTGTGGGACCCCTCTTTTCTATGGGAAGTTCAGTAAAGCTTTTAGGGCATCCCAAGCCATGATCACCTTCACAGTGGTCCAGGAACAGATTCACCCCTGTCCCACGTAGGCATTGGCTGGGGGTAAGCCATGAGGACGGAGGTAGAAGCACAAATGGAGTATTGGATGTAGAGGGCAGCTGCTGGCCAGCGGTGTGGCTTTGAAGCCAGAGATCTCAGAGGACACTTCTCCTGGGCACCCCTAAGCAGAGGGACAGGAAATCCTTCTGAATGTGTAGGCTGATTGTTGGCCTGCGTCTGAACAGAAGAGCTGCGATGGTGTGCCTGAGCAGAGAAACTAAAAGGAAGATTAACAAGGGGGAGATAAGGTGCAGTTCCTGCGCTATGGAGCGATTCAGTGGGCGATGGGCTTGTCTTACTGTGCGGACCTAAGTCTGATCCCTAGACACATGTGCAAAAGCCATGTGTGGTGGTGGTGGTGAGTGCTTCACTTGACGAATGACATACAAGGTTGACTTCTGACCTCTACAAGTGCACACACAGGCATACACACACACACACACACACACACACACACACACACACACAAAATATGCTTTCTTACCATGTATCCAATGCATTTGGTATGATGTTTTTTTTTGTTTGTTTGTTTTTTTGGTTTTTTTCAAGACAGGGTTTCTCTGTAGCTTTGGTGCCTGTCCCGGAACTTGCTCTTGTAGACCAGGCTGGCCACGAACTCCCAGAGATCCTCTGCTTCTGCCTCCCGAGTGCTGGGATTAAAGGCGTGTGCCACCACTGCCCGGCGGCATGATGTTTTTTGAACTTTTAAGTGGATATGCACCACACATGAATGATTTAAATCAAAGCTGTTGGAAGGCTAACTATGGCAAAGTCATATGGACATAACTATGGCCAGGTAAGTCACCCATTGGCCCACTATGCACTCTTGGCTCTTTGGTCTCTTGACTTTGTTCCTCAATTCTCTGCACTTGCCTAGAGTCACACTTATTGGCAATGCAGTCCGAAGATGGCGTAGAGATGTGTCCTCCGAGATCTTCAAGAACCACACCAACCTCTGGCCAGCTGCCACGCTGTGAAATCCAACACTATATTTGTGTCTCTCCGCCTCTCCCCTCTTCCCATGACTGAGTGTAGCAGATGCACTGAGACAGGCCTGTTCTTGGACTCCTTCAAACATGGCAGTGGCTTGAGATACTGAAAAGGTCTTACGAGAGCCCTTGGAAGCCTGTCAGATTGAAGTGCCAAGCTCTGCCATTGGGAACCACCTTTTAATCCAGCTTCACTGTGGTGTTGTGCAACTTCCTTCTCTGGGCGAAATGTGATCATTTCATTGCTGATTTGGGGTAGCATGGCCTGGTAGCAATGGCAACCAATTAAATACAATAATACAGGGGTAAGTAAGTCTCTCCATAATTGAAGGGAGCAAGGAGTCCTAGAGCCCCATCTGAGATTTCAGTTGTTACGCCTTCCTGCCATTCTCCAGTTGCAAATGATTTTGGGAGATGCTGGACTATTATATAGGAAATAGAAGGTAGCTAAAAGGGGGATTCCATGATGTAGCTTCCATTGTCATGGTCTGTGATGGGCTTGGACTTGGTGGAGACATAGCAGAGTGAGGATCACCACGATCTTGGAAGCAACCTCTGTGCAGAGTAAGTAGTAAGCTGAGCTCTGTAAGTAAGCCCATGCCATTGCTTGGCCAAGCCATCCTTCAGTGGAATCATACTTCTGTTTGTCATCAGAATGTTACCTGGGGAATAGATGTGTGCCTATGTCTCCCTAGAAGACTTAGTGCAGGCAGCATCAGGGGGGTGCATCAGCCAAGCCAGGTCACTGACTTCAGCTCCCCACTGTTACCAATAAGTCAGGGGCAGAAAGGCCTTACATTGTGCGTGCACATGCGTGAGCGTGTGTGTGTGTGTGTGTGTGTATGCGCGTGCGCATGTGTGTGTGTGTATGTACATTCATGTGGGTGGACATTAGAGGGCAATTTGCAGAAATTGATTCTTTCCTTCCATCCAGAAGGTCTTGGGTACTAAACCAGGTCATCAGATTTGGCAGCAAGCTCCTTTCCCCAGTCAGCCTCTTGCCGGCTCACAAAACTTACATTTGGATAATAAGCATGCATTAGATGTAGGCTTATAGTAATGCCTAAGGACATTTGGAGCACTTCCTGGGTGAGGAGGTGAGATACAGTCACACAGCTAAACTAGACCACGTGCAGAAGGATTGGCCATGCCCAGTGTTTGTCCCAGCTTGCGGTGCAACCGCCTGTGTGTGTCTCTCCCCAGGGTATCCAGCTCAGCTCCTGAGAGTGGGCTGTACTCGCTCTGCCTCCAGACTCTGCACCTTATGAAATAACTTGCTCCCCTGAATCATCACTTTACCTACAAGACATAATTTTATTCTCTCGCCTCTGATTTCATTATCTCTGTTTTGTCACTCGATCTTGCTTTTTTTTTTTCTAGCAGCTTCCAAAGGACTTACAATGAATGATAAGAAAGGAATTATAAGACCAAAAAAAAAAAAAAAAAGGAGAGAAGAAATAGAGAATAATTAAATGTCAGTCACGGCCATGATAGAGTGAATGGAATCTGGTATCTCACTATTTGGGGCGCTGACTAGGTGATACTCATTAACTGCTGCTATTCCTCACCCTGGGAGTTGGGCTGCGACTCCAGCCATGTGAGATGGAGCATGCTCACCTGCCTCCCCCAAACCCACGTGCTACGGAAGGGAAGATAAGCATCTCTGAGAGAGAGACTTTTGAAATGAGATTGTTTATGCATGAAGGAGTAAGTATTAATAGCCAGCGTGCATTCATATGGTGATTGTTTTCTGGTGACGGGAATGGGAAGTGTTATTTCTCTATTAAATTAAATATGGAAGCCACTGGATTATACATGCCAGGCTGGCATGTCCACTGGTTTCCTTTCAAGCACGTTTCATCTTCAAGCCTGCTGTCTCTCTGCGTGAGTGTCTCCTGTGTGCCTGGCCTCATGGCTGAAGAAAATCTGATTGACTAGAAAACATCTTTCTCCTGCCCCCGGGCCTGATTGACAAGCAGGGACAGCTATGCCATCCACTGTACTGCCTTCTGCTGTCCTGAACTTGCTGTGGGGCCTCCATCACAGAGACATAGTAAGTAAGCAAACAGGAGAGGTCTTCAGAGTCTGCCCTAGTGAGAGCAGAATGAAGAAGTGGGAGAGTTTAATCATGAGAATAGTCTTCAAACACCCCAGGAGAGGGACAAGGGTATAGCTAAGTCTGTTAAGTCCTTGCCCTGCAAGCATGACCTGAGCTCATCTCCAGAGCCCGTGTCAGAAAGTCAGGAATAGTGATGAGTGCTTATCATATCAGGCCTAGAGAGGTGCAAGATGAGAACCCCTGGAACTCGTTGGTCAACAGCCTAGCTAGACTGATGACGTTCAGGCCAGTGAGAGACTGCTTAATAAACCAAGGCAGTTGGTACCTGGAGCTAACAACTGCCTCCAAACATATATGTACACATGTGGATGTACGCATGCACATACACAAGTGACCTGCACACAACACGCACACACCACACACACATACACACACACACACACCGAAGAAAACAGTTCTATGCACTAGTTTGATACTCCTTCTATATTGTTTTAGATCAAAGAACTTGGATCAAATGAATTCAGGTTCCACAAACATGACAGAATTTTCCCATTTTTGCACTATCTAACTGCTTACAAAGCCTCTTCAAACACATTGTCACCAGAAAGTAATCACAATGGTGACAGGTTTGGCCTGGTGTTTGCTGTTTGTTTAATGCTGGTAGCTCCTGTGATGGGGCTTGACACATAGAATGCTGTGTTTACTGGATGTCTGGCTAGGTAAAGGAATAAAGGAGCTGGCTTGTGAGGGTTGACGTTTGTATTAGTTACTTTTCTGGGCTGTAATGAAATACACGACCAAAGGCAACTTACAGAAGAGTTTGCTTGGCTCAAGGATCCAGAGGGAGAGTCTGTACTGTGGGTAAAGCAAGGCAGCAAGCAGCAGGAGCAGGAAGCGGGCTCATCCCATTTTATTTACACACAGGAAACAGCAAACAGAAAATGGGGCAGGGCTGGAAGACCTCAGATCCTGCATCCCAGGGATGTCTCCCTCCATCAAGGCTCCACCTCCTAAAGGTTCCCTAACTTCCCCCAAACAGCAGCACTAGCTGACTATCAGGTGGTCACCTACTCGAGTCCATAGGGGCCATTTCTCATTCAAACTACAGCATTATATGCTCATTTTGCAGGCCACAGCAATCGAGGTTCAGATATGTACAGTGGTCTTCTAAACTTTGCAGCCACCACCACAGCTTGAGCTCCGGTGCCCTAGTAAGAGTCTTGTGCAAGGGTTTAGTGAGGTTGGCTTTCTACCGAAAGTGGATCGTCTCACGTGAAAGTTGGTGGCCTTCTCATCAGAAGTTGAGGTAGCGTATTTGTGTATCTGTTGTTCTTCTCAGCCGCTTATCTTAACAGCATAGTCATCTTGGGGAAGCAAATGAAACAGGGTGGCCCAGGTGGTGAGAGCATGGCTTCATGCCCTTGTCTTCTGTATGCTACCTCTACTTTTCTTTTATGTTAGCCAATTTTCTTGTTGCTGTGGAAAACAACCAAAAAAGGCCCCTTAAGCAAGGGAGGGTTTATTTTGGCTCACAGTTCAAGGGTGCCATCTATCACAATGAGGAAGTCATGGTGGCAAGAACACTGTGTTTCCCACCCCCAACCCCCCCGCATCCAGCAGCGAGCAGCAAATGCTAGTGCCCAGCAGGCTTTCCCTGTTCTGTTCAGCCTGAGAGCTCAGCCTCTGTAATGGTAGGTCTTTCCTGCTCTGATATACTTCTGGAAATGCCCTTATAGATGCACCCAGGGGAGTGTTTCCACGGTGATTTAAATCCCATCAAACTGACCATGAAGATTAAGCACCACATCTTTTGTGGGCTCTTGTTCCTCCTGGGTCTCTGCAATTCCTCCACCACATGGCTGTCCTCTCTCTGCCCCCTTTCCTTACCTCAGATGAGACCAACACTATATGGAGCAGCCAAGAGTACTCCTGCCGGCAGCCCCCTCCCATACTCCCAGAGTTATTGGCCTTTCCAGAGCATCTTCAGCAGAGAAAAACAGCAGAGGAATAAATTGTGATGGCTGAATTTCAGGTACCATGTTCCCTGTTATCAAATTTTGGAAGGGAAGGGTCACATGGGGACTTTGCTTGCATGTTTGTGTGTGTGTGCCGTGTGTGTGCATGTGGAGGCCAGAAGTTGATGCTGGGTATTCTCCCCAATGAGTCACCACCTTGTTTATCAAGGGAGGGTCTCTTACAGGCCTGGAACTTTTTGATTCTGCTAGGCAGGCTGGCCCCAAAACCCAAGGATCCTCCTGTCTCCATCCAGCTAGTGATGAGATTACAGGAGGGCACAGCTACAGCTGACTTTGTGCACACGTGGGTTTTGGGGATAGAAATCTGGTCCTCATGCTGAGATATAAAGCATTTTGCTGATAGAACCAGCTCCCCAGCACTGTATGGAGACTTTTCTGAGTGACCTTAAAACACTGGCCACCAAGCCAAGTCATACCCTGTACCAGAAGGCCACCTCTGCTGCTGGTAGCTCTGAGGAGAGCCTTTCCCTTCTTCTTCACCTGCCCTCACCTCCTTTCCCTATAACAAGACCACCAATGCACTGTGTTATGTTTCCAGCATTCTCAAAAAGCTTATAGGTGGCTTGCCTGGGGTGGCAATGTTATGTTTCTGTATAGCAAAGAAAAATGATCAATACGAATGTTCAGTGCTAGAGATGTAGCTCAGCTACAGAGTGCTTGCCTAACACACATGAGGCCCGGAGTTCAATCCCAAATGTGCCTGCAATACCAGCATTTGGGAGGTAGAGGCAGGAGGATCAAGAGTTTGAGGTCATTTTCGGCTACACATAAAATCTGAAGCCAGCCTGGGTTATGTGAAATCCTGTCCCAGAAGGAAGGAAGGAACAAAGGAAGAAAGGAAGGAAGGAAGGAAGGAAGGAAGGAAGGAAGGAAGGAAGGAAGGGAGGAAAATATTCAGAGATATGGTTAAAGTGACGGGGACCTCCTAGGTGTGAGATAAACAGATGTAGTCTTTTGGCAGCCCCAGCTGTCTTCCAGGAGTCCTGTTCTTACAGTCTTTGCTATGACATGATGCCAATACACTGTCTTCTTTTCTTGTGGTTAAAAGTCACAGGCACCGGCAGATGCTCTGTAGTGTCTTGGATTCCATTCGTAAAGCCAGGACACTTCTGTCCCAGCTCCAGCACATCCTCCAAAGGATAAGACACGACGGGAACCTTGAGAAATCTACAGCAACAAATGCTTAAGAACCTGAATAAGAAAGCAAAGATCTGTCTGCTTCCGCTTCCTCTATCAACATTGCTCTGAATGACAATTTGTCGGCCGTCAGAAAGCTCGCCCGGTCTCCTCTAATGTTTCACGCTAGGTTTATCCAACAAGAGTAATAAAAATAATGACACCATTATCCCTCTTCTCTCTTTTCAGCGTATCCCTTGAAGGTTTGAATAATGAATTCAACTCGCATTATCCAGACTCCCTTGCTCTCGACTTCCTCTGCTGGCTGGAGTGAAGTTATTATCCCATTGTCAGACGACAGAGTGGTCCGGTCCTACCCAGTGCAGCGTGTGATCCTGAGATTCAGATACAGTCCAGGGCCAAAATTATCAAGGGTATGATTTCAAATTACAGAAGAGAAAATTGGTGGCCAATGTGGAGATGAATACAATACCTGATGAAATACTAAATATTTCGTTAGTAATCCTTTTGGAACAAAAATAAGTAGACAACAGAATTCGTTTCGAGTTGGGCATAAAAGGCTAATTAATGCTATTGTATTCATCTGATTGACTTCAAGGCTATTAAATCATTATTTCGTTGTCTGAATCTCTGCCTCCTTCAGGCTGAAGAAACCAGTTCATGAGAAAAAACACAGTCTGTGTTCTCCTTATCTTTCTTCTTAGCAAATAATAGCAAAGCCCTTTGCTTCCAAGGAGACCCATTCATATACCTGAATTTACTTCCTCTCCTTCCTCCCTCTCTCAGCTCTCTGTTCCTTTCATTTTCCCTTCCTTACCCTCTCCCTCTCTCCCTCTATCCTTTCCTTTCTGCCTCCGTCACTCCTTCCTTCTCTCTCTTCTTCCTTCCCAGCATTCTCACAGTGCAGCTCAAGCTGATCTCAGACCATGTCACCAAGGATGATCTGCCTCTCCCTCCCAAGAGCTGGGAATTCAGTCATGCGCCATCATACCCAGTTTGTGTGATGCCAGGTCTCAAACCCGCAGCTTTGTACATGCTAGGTAAGCATTCCAGTGGGGGTACTACAGCCCAGGCCTTTAAAACTTGGTTTCTTCCACATCTGCGTGTGCATTTTTGACCATGTCTTCTGCTGCTGTTTAGAAGGCATTCAATGCACACCTGGTATCAGGAGTGGACAAATGTGAATGTGGAGACAGCAGAACACAGGTCTGGGAAGCACAGCAGAGTGACACTGGCCGGGGCTTTCTGTCTGCATACTGGAGTGCTATCTCCTTCCTGCATATCCCATCCTCACCTCTGTTTCCTCTGTCTCCCTGTTCCAGACCACAGACTGCCAGTCACAGAACTGAACGGAGTAAACCTTCTCTTATTCTGTTATACAAACAGATAAAGATGGTTTGAAAGTTGCTCGTGGTGACTGGTTACCAATCTTCCTATGCCACAGGTACAAAGACTAATATTGGGAACTTGGTCAACCTAAGCTCCTCTGTTGGTCAGTTTTAACGGTTGCCTGATACAACCTAGAATCCCCTGGGGAGTGAGGCTGATGAGATCAGATTGGCCTTGGTCAATGTTATTCTTAAAAATGCAGGGGTTCCCCCCGCCCGGCGGGCTCATGGAGCAGCTCCGAAGGGTCCCCAGCGGTGCCAGGCGCCTGCTCCAAAGTCCGGCACCCAAGTGACGGCAGAGTTCCCATCGGTGGGAAGCCACGCGGCAGAATTCCCAACGCGCTGCAGTTGTGAGCAGACCCATGGACACAGAAAGTAGTCATAAAACATTTATTAAAGGAGAGAGGGGGGGGGGGGGGGGGAGAGAGAGAGAGAGAGAGAGAGAGAGAGAGAGAGAGAGAGAGAGAGAGAGAGAGAGAGAGGAAAAAGAAGAGAAAAAAGAGAGAGAGACAGAGAGACACGCCTGCGCACGCCAAGGGGACAGAAAGGGAAGGGGCGAGATGGCGGCGGGAAGGTCAGAGGTAATGGGAGTGGGGTGGCTTGACCCTTAAAGCGACGGGAAAGCACAACAGTCAAGGTTGTGGGAGATTGTCTTGATTGCTATTGGAGGAAGAGCCATTTTGGCTGTGGGAGGCTCCATTTCATGGACTGGGCCCTGGACTGGTGTGTAAGCGTGAAAAAAGCCAGCAGACAGAAGCACATATGTTTGTTCTCGTTCCTCTTGTAGGTGTGATGTGATCAGCTGTTTGAATTCCTGCCTTGACTTCTCCTGCATGATGGGCTGTGACCTGGAAGTAAAAGCAAAATAAATCGTTTCCTCCAGTAAGTTGCACTTGGTCATGATATTTTACCCAGGCAATAGCAGTGCAGCTAGAACAGTGACCCAGACACATTTCTCACACCGTATCCTGAGCTGTTAGGATATGGCTCAGTTAACACGCTGAGGGCAATTGTCTCCTCCCTCTGTGCTGTTGCAGTTTCCCAACGAGGCCCATCCTGGGCAAGCAACATGCACTGCTGAATCTCAGCACTGCTTTTCCCCTTGATCAGCCCTCCCTGAACCCTGAACAACCATGGCGAATAGATCCTGTATTGACCCAGTAGAGCTGGCCTTTAATAATAATGTAAACTGGACGATGCTATCTCTAGGGGTCTCCTTCTTTGCTTTACTGCCCATTCCTTTCCTGGTCGGCTGACTTGTCAAGACTTGGATGCCTTTCCAACAGCGACTCCTGAAGAAGGAGAGGACTTCCAGACGCAAAGGAAGAGATTTGAATGTTCCCAAGAAGCCAGTGGAGCTTTCTGAAGTATTACTACTTAATCTTCTGATACATGATTCTTGAAAAAGTACCCCTTGGTTTTAAAGGCATGTGGACAAGCCTCCACTTGGGGATGGTATGACCGTTTCCAGAGTGGCAGAAGGCAGGCTAAGCCAAGGAGGGATCCTGATACAAAGTCACAGGAGACAGGCCAGAAGTGATCTGTCTAGAGCATCATGCAGATTGCTCTTGGCATTTCCAGAGAAGGATAGGAGTGGGTGGTCTCCCCATATACCAGCCAGAATCAAGCCAAGCTAACATGAGTAACCAGAGCCTGCACCATGAAATGGTGTGATCTGTGTCTTCCAGTCTCCATAGCATCTTGGCTTTCTACCATGTGAGCAAAGCCAACACTCTTACTACTTTTCCTGTTGGTTTTTCCCAACAAAAAATCAAATAAGAAGGGGAAGAGGAAGAGGAGAGGGAAGGAAAAGAAAGAAGAAAAGGGATGGAAGGAGGAGGAAGAGCACCTTGAAAGAATTTATGCCTGTGCTTTTGGTGGCATGGGACATCATGGAAATTTTTATTTTATTTTATTTTTGTATTTTTAAAATTAGTGGTTCTGTTTTCACTGGATAAAGCAGAGATATGATACCTGAATATCATATGAATGAATATGAAACTGGATTAGTTCTTTGGAAAGACATTATTAAATAGCTAGTCAGTTTATGGGCTGACCCTCCTTTTCATATAATGGCAGCTTCCTAAAGACAGGGATGTGGCTGGTGGAAGGCTCCTTCTGTGGGTTTTGTGGGCAGATGTCACAGTGGGTTGGGAAGGGATTGGTGGGTATTTCCCCAGATGTAACAGACAACCCTGGCTCTCCAATGCAGTGGATTGCTACCAAGAAAAACCGCACCACAACTCTCTGGGAAGAGTGACTTTCCAACAGCTCACTGGGAATCCAGCCTGAATCTAGATGTATCTTGGACCTGAGCTCAGAAAGTTGGAGCCTACTAAAGTGGCCATGGTTTCATACCTGCAAAACTTCCTTTGCCTCACTCCAGCCTTGCATGCTGAGCCCTCTGTAGATGCTGCCATGCCGGTGTAGGATGGGCAGGGAAAAGGTGGCACTTCAAGCTGCTGTCGCCAGTGGTGGAAAAGAGAAGTCGCTCATTTTTCATTCATCTCTTGAGTTTTTGGTAGCTTTCAGGAACTCAGGACTGAATGTTCCAATGGTTTTTGTTTTTGGAAACCATCTTCCTCAGGGAAACGTCAGAAGGGAAACAGAAAGGCTATGTGGAAGCCACTAGAAATGCCAGTCTTTGATTGGAGGCAATGGGTGAGGGATTCCTTCTGAACTGTGTCCCCAGCAACCGTAAAGTGTTCATTCATCTTTGTGTGTGTGTTCATGCACTTGCATGTGGAGGCCAGCGGTTGACAGTGGGTGTTCCCAGTCACTCTCCATCGACCTCTTGAGACAGGGTATCTCACTTGGACCTAGAGCTTGCTGGGATTGCAGTTGGGCTTCCACATTCACCCTGCATTCGAGTGGACCCAGGAATCTGCGCCAGGCATGTTCACACATGTATTCATTCTGTGATTCATCTCCCCAGGCCCTGTTCATTTATCTTGATGGATCAATTCCACGAGTGTTCAACCTTTTGATATTGTGACAGGTTGCTGTCAGCTACAAAGTTTATGCTCAAAAAACTGTGTAATTGAGGTACCAAAAAAAACCCCACAAAATATTTCATTACATTTTAAGTAAGTTTATAACTTTGTGTTGTGTCGTATCCATAGCTATCCTGGGGCTCATGTGACCCATGTGGCTTGGACACACTAGTGTAAGAGAAGATAGAGGGGAAAGAAAGCCCAGGCTTATACTGTTTCTGTTGGGAATCTCTGTCAACTCCACTTAAAGTATAATCTCACTACTGCCAGAGAGCGGTGCCATCCACATTTGTATGTGGTTTAGGAAAAGCTGGGGTTGGCTCTCTCAGCTGCCATCTTATCCTCATTTTATCTGGAAGAGTTGGGAAACTAAAATCTGAATGGTCCAGAAGCTCTGACAGCTAGGATCTGAATAGAAATTAGGCTTTTAATCTAGTACATTTGGGGAGATTTGAAACACCCGGCAGTGGGGATGTTGAGTCCTATTAAAGAAGGCTGGGCAGAGGTGAGACCTTTTAGTGGCTTCATCTGTGGGAGAGCATCTGGCAGCACTACCAAGGCAGTGAAAGTCATTGGCGATGGCAGCACTGGGGAGCAGGAGGCCTGAGTGCCGGACCACAGCCGGTGTAGACATGGCCCTGGGTGTGCTCATTTCATGGTGGCTCCTGCTACCTACTGGTTCCTCCAGCTCTTTCAAGTATTTACAAGCAACTCTTTCACAGAATTAATTTCCTTCTCAAAGGATCCACGGTGTTTCCTGCATCTAAATATTGACAGATTAAACCATTACCTACCTTGGCCAAGATCCTTGTCTCATAGGAGCCATTTGAAGTCAGTTAACCTTTGAGTGTATATGAGATGCCTCTTCTTTGATACTTGCTACCATACTCACTAGCCCCTTCCTAGTAGGGATGGCTCAGTAGAAGCATCCTTGAGTGTAAAGGAGTTGGCAACACAAGGGGGAAAACGTCACCAATAGTTGTTAATATCAGTGGGAGGAATCACCCAACCCATGCAGCATCTTATCGTAGAAAGTTTCTGGACTCTATGATGTGTCTCATGGAGTTCTCCATGAGCTTGATGTTTGCTTCAGAGTGAATCTACACCGAGATAATAAATGAACAACTGATTTGTCCGTACTTTTCTAATGGCCTCTGCTCCAGGCTTGTGGGTGTTGTGTAGTTATTTTCTCCAAATAGAAAGATTCTCTAGGAGGAGGAAGTAGACTAATAAGACTCAGTAGCTAAAGAGAACATTTGAGGTTCAGGAAGTAAGTAACACTAAAAAGGTTCAGGAAGCTCCTGAAACAGACAAGATTCACAAGACCCATCCCAAGGTTATCTGAGCAGTAACAGTGCCTGAGGAGAAGACTCTTCAGTGGGACCATTCACGTCCTGCAGCAATCTCAGGGCAGGCAGCTTTCATGAGCATTCAGTCATCCTTGGGTAGACTTTTCTTTTCACTTATGCTCTTATAAATCACCCCGATAAACTCACTGGTCACTCAGCTAGATATGCATAGAAACATTTCCTTGGTCTGTTGTGGCTGCCATATCTAGAGTGGACTGATGTTTGCTCACATCTGCCCAGGAAAAGTCACACAACAGCTAGGGACTCTCCCAGTGTCTATGTGGAAAGTCTCAGATCCTTCTTGGCCTGTTGGGTCTGGATAAACAGGATAGCTGGTCAACCTAGCCCAGGCTGGCAATGGGTACAGGACAGATTATACATTATGTCTGATGTCTGGTTCATCTTACATAAACCTACTCTCTAGCCGCTGCTCAAATGAGGCTCTAGAAAAATCCCTGAGAGAGCGGGGACTTAAATTTAAAGACTAAAATAGTCTTAATTAGCTTTAAAGTGGACTACATTAAGCATCTGCCTTGATTATACTCTCTACCCCTGGAAAGTCCACAGATGGTAAAACTGGGGTGGCAGGTCCCCTCTGAGACAGGCTAGGCTGCAACCAACTTTACAAGCTCTGAGGCTCAACTGAAATTCATCTCTTACCCCCTCGATTCACTCGCTTTCCAAAACATCTACTCATGGGCCTTAGGGCTACCAAGTCACTCTCCAGTCCCATGGGCATGGCAACCAGTCAGCTAAGCAGCGCAGAGGCAGCTCTGTCCAGGAACCCTGGGTTTGGCCTCCTAATCAAGTATCTTCTCACTTAGTGTCGCAGCTCTGCTAGATGCAGGAGATCTCAGCTGTGCAACGAGACTTCAGTTAGTTTAGAAGGTGGAATGGCAACACATTTAAGGAATTCATTAAATGCGTGGTATCACTGTGGAAAAGTGCAGAGGCTCTGGGAATGCAGATGGGGCCCATTCCTAGCACAGGAGCAGAAGTCTGTTCTAAGAAGGTGATGTTAATGTTGCCCCCTCTAAGTAGAGGAAGAGGTGGAGCTAGACAGAGAATGGTCCAGGCGCTGAGAGTCAAGTGTTTATTGGGATGTGCAGCTTCTTAGTGGAGGCAAAGAGGAGTGAAAAGGGTGGCAACAAAAGTGGTTGGTTTAGGGGTTCCTTCCCTACACTAATAGCCATGGGGAAGGATTAGGTGACATAGAACGTTAGCCATTTTGTAAATGACAGGTGGCAAAGGCTCAGAGGAAGACAATTCATGGTAAACGCAGGAGAGACTTCTCAAGAGTGGGAAATTTACACTGTCCTTCAAGAGTGGGAGCGGACTAGGTGGCTGTTGAGTAGCAAGGTCATCCATATTGAAGTGTTCCACCCTAGAGGGGGGCGTATTACATTTTAGGAAGTCTAAAGGGAGGCTTCTTAAGACCCAAGAAATGCTAGGCTAGAGAGAAGGCTGAGCAGACAAGAGCACGGACTGCTCTTGCAGAGGACCTGAGTTCAGCTCCCAGCAGCCATGCCAAGTAGCTTAGAACCACCTGAAACTCCCGCTTCTGGGGGATATAACCATTCTGGTGTTAGGCACCTACACTCATGCGCACATACCCCACTCCAAAACATACACTTCTAATACAAAATCAAACAATTGATAATAAAATTTAAAAAATGCCCAGGAAGTAAATAACCCAGGGGTTTCATAAAGTCTCCAAAACTTAGCAGATTCAGAAGACCCCTCCCTCCCTAGGGTTTTATAACCTGGAAGGCCAGCTGAGGAGAGGAGGCTCTCTGTTGGTCCTCCTGCAGGGAATCTCACGATTTCTGCTTATATTAGTTGTCGTCCGCAATGGGGTGGGTTTTTTGATGCTGTGGCATTCTCTAAGATGTCCATGCTTCTGTAAGTACCACCTCACCCATATTTCTAGCAGTCAATCCTATGAACTCATTTTACCGAGTTCATCTTTGGTGTTTTCTGTACTTTGGTCGGTCAGTTTTCTATCAGAGTGATCAAGTGTTTGTTCACACCTTCCTAAGAAAAAATCACACAGCAGAGGTACGCCTGGCTTACACCGTTAAGGTGGGGTACACTCAGTGACCTTCCGGACTATGCCTGAGGATCTGTCCCCTGAGAAGAAAGGGGGACAGCCTCTCCCCAACCCTTTCACTCTCCACCCCATGCATGGATGAGTCTCTGCGCTAAGCCGCATCATATTGTGAACTGTGAATGACGCTACAATATAAGACATTGTTATTGACAGTTTGATTAAGTCAGAAGCCTCCTCCGAGAAAGAACATTTGTTTCACTGAAGAAAAATGGAGGTCAAGAAAGGCTTCCAGGTGTGTCTGATCTTTTGATGTTCTGATAAAACTGTCACCCACGAAGTTTCTCCTCAAGTTACAGGATCAAGTTACAAAAATAGTCACACAGAAATTCTTCTCATTCTGTTTTAAGTAGGTTCATGGTTTTGTGTTAGGTGTAGATTGGATGTGACTGGCTGGCCTAGAGTTAGCTTGCAAGCTAGAAGCAGAACCTGGCTGGGCTGGCATGATGCTTATCTACTCTTTGCCAGGACAGACTTCCCAATATGTCTACCAGGGTTTCCTCCTGTTTGTCGGAATGAAATATGAAGCAAGGAGAACGCTCCATGCTTAGGTTGACTTACAAACGTCTCAACTCATGGGCTATGATATAATTGGTTCTTTGGCTGTGTCTCTGTTTGCTTCCTGTTGCTGTGATAAAAACACTGTGGCCAAAAGCAATTCGGGGAGCAAAAGGTTCATTTGGGTTTACACTTCCAGGTAGCAGTCACGATCAAGGTAACTCAGGGCAGGAGCTCCATCAGGAACCTGGAGGCAGGAACTGAAGCAGAATCCAGGGGGGGACACTGCTTTAGGCTTGCTGAACTGAAATACACCCTGTGGTTGCTCAGCTTGCTCTTTTTACACCTGAGACCACTTGCCTAGGGGTAGCACTATTCACAGTGAGCTGGGCCCTTCCACATCAGTCACCAATCAAGAAAATGCTACCACAAGCTTGCCTACAGGCCAATCTGGTGAGTACAGTTTTCTTGGTTGAAGTTCCCTTTTTCTCAGATGACAGTAGTTCATATCAAGTTGGCAAAACACTAACCAATTCAGGCTTTCTTTATTAGACGTGTATCCAGATTGTTTTTCAAAGCATGAGAAAGAGTGTGAGTGTGTGTGAGAGAGATACTTATGTGCACAGTTAACTGTGAGTATGCTCATGTGTCTGTATAAGGACAGACATCAGAGATTGCCACTGGGTGTTTTAATCACGCTGCACCTTATTTTTGAGAAAATGTTGTCTGTGTAGCTCACACATTCAGCTCATCTGACTGGCCAAGCTCCAAGCATCCATCTGTCTCCTACCATCTCCCAGTATTGGGGTTACGGATGCATGCATGTTGCCCTGCCTGGCTTTTACATGGGTGCTGGGGATCTGAACTCAGATCCCTCAGCTTGCGTGGTTGGTGCTTTACTCCTGACTGAGTCATCTCCTGGCCCTCCTTTAGCGATGAAATGGCACCCAGTTGGCAGTTGTTCTGAAATCGTCACTGGTTTTTATGAACTGGATGCTTAGCTCAGTTCTCCAAGATTCTTTTGATGCACACAGAGGAACCTCGCTAGAGTCCTCCTGCAGGGGAACCCCATCATTCTTGAAGAGAAAAGCCACTGTAGAGGAGCAAAGGCGGACCTTGACTGCTTGCCCTGTAACCGAGTATGTAGCTTGGTAGTAGAGTACTTGCTCAGCAGGTACAAGGCACTGGGTTCAAATCCTACCTCCACAAAAGAAGGTCTTCATACTGCTGATGAGAGGGAGTTTCAAATTCATAAGTGTTTGAAATCTGGAAGTATCTGTGTGCTTAGCATCTGGCAGAGGATCCAGTAGATACAAAAATACACTGTGCACACGTACAAAGAGAGTCAGTGGAGGTGAGCTGGGACACAGGCTTCCTAGGTCATCTGAGTGTGGCCAGCCCCAGCCACAGCTCTAACTCTAGGGGAGTTGCTTACTGGAGATAAGAATTTGTGTCTCATGGGGCCTGAGGAGACAGATGGCTTGGCAGGTAAAGTGTTTGCCACTCAGGTGTGGGGATTGGAGTCCAGATCTCCAGAAACCTCCATAAATGCTGTAAATGCTACGTGGGTGTCAATTCCTGCATATAATTCTGGCCTTGGGAGGTGGAGACAGATCCTCAAAGCTAGCTAGCTAAGAGGACTAGCCTTACCCCCAAGCTTTCAGTTTGACTGAGAATTTTCTTCCATGAATAAAGCAGAAGAGTGATTGAGGATCAACCTCGGGCTTCCACATGCCTGCACACACATGTCCATGTGTGCCCCCACCACAAAACACACAAACACACGCATGGAAAATGGAAAAAAGAAAAATTTGTACCTTCCGACTGAGGTGATGGGTTTCAAAGGCTGGGGTAAAAACCTGGAGCTCAGAGAGTTAGAATAGCAACTGACTAGCTTTCTTTCTTTGCTGGTGACCCCGGAAGCCGCCCTTGGCCACACTGCCCCAACTAAAAACCCCGTGCTAAGCTCCTCCCTGCTACCTCCTCTCAACTGTTTGCTAACTCAACCTCTCTGAGTCCAGGTTAATTTTATTTAATTAGAACACATGCAACCCATCTTTACATAGTTAAACAAATGCAGCACAAACAAATGTAAAACACCTTTGCCTACTTAAAAAATATTTCACAATAGCCCAGGGCTCGCCTAACATGCACAAAGTCCAGCACTACATCAACCATGTACACATGGTAGTGCATGTGTGTAATCTCAGCACTTGGGAGGAGAACCAGGAGGATCCGGAGTTCATGGTGGTCATTGGTATTCTACATTATGAGTTTGGGGCCGGCCTGGAATACATGAAATTCAGTCTCAAAAAATAGAATGAAAATAAAGAAAAGGAAATTTGGTGTCTTAAAGGGCAATTCGGAGAAGCAACATTGACAGGTCAACTTTAACAGATGCATTCCATGATCAGCTATAGTTACAGAGCAATACAAATAGATGTTTGTTCACTTGCATTCCACTAAAACGCTGATTTTATGTTATGATATCTATGTTCATGTTCTGAAAAACAGCTTTAGGCCGCTGCCCTCCTAGATGTCATATCTTCCTCGTATGAATTTTATCCAGAGTTGTCCTGAGATAGTGTTTCCCCTTGAGCCGCAAACAGAGCGAGACAAAGATCCTGCCACTGTTGAGTAGCCCCAAGCACAGATTTTTGGGTTAAGAGGGGAACTGTGTGCTGTCCCAGGCCCACATCTGGCCTTTTGTGCCTGAGCACACGGATCTCTTTCTTCCTGGTACCTGTGTGTGAGTCGTTCTATGCCTGCTTGTGTTTGTGGATGCTAGATAGAGTTTCCCACAGAGCACACCACACTGGCTGGAACGGGAGTGTGTTGAATGGAGCATATTTGAATTTCATAGGCTGTTGTCTCAACCCAGGCTGGGGCCCTGAACTATAAAATTGATGAAGGCACAGTCTGAATTAATCAGCAAATATATACTAATTCATGCTGACCTTTTTTCAAGCTGAGGCCTTTTCTCACCCACTGTAGGTTTTAACACTGGCCTACCGAGTGTTATTACAAAGGACTCGATGGTCGGTCATAATTATATAATGCAAATGACATTTGCTGTTTTGTTTGAGCGTATTCCCTCAGATGTTTCCTTTTTATCACACTGCTCACACATCTGTGTCCCTGCAACCGCCCCACAAGCTCCTCCTTTCCCGGTCCCCAAGTTGCTAGCACTGTTTGTCCCGACTGTCACGCAGACACAGCCTGCTGTGAAGATCCGGCGGGTGTGACATGTGCTTGTGACACAGGTTACGCTGACAGCTGGTCGGAACAGGTGTACGCTGGTTCCACGTCAAATGGCAACACACATTTGGCTCCCGCCCAACGCACAGGCATGAAAAACCTGTTCCCTTCGCATTTCTTTGGAGACTGATTGACTGTTCTCTGACAGGGCACACTGTGACTTTAAGTTCCCTAGCTCTCTGGCCACTCAGAAGTGTTCCAGAGAACTCAGACAAAGCCTCCACGCAGTGCTATGAATCACTCATCTGCTTCTTCAGGAGTGGCGTGGGGGATGGAAGCTCCTCCCCCTTAAAACCTGGAAGACACGCCGGACATTTTTGGGGTGGTAAAATCAGCCAGATGGATGGCTTTGAGACAGAAGAAGCACCAAAGAAGCTGATGAATATTTTGATTTTGAGATGATTTCTTTAAATTTTTTTCTTTCTTTTTTTTTAATTTATTTTTTTTTTGTTGAAAAAAATTTCTGCCTCCTCCCCACCTCCCATTTCCCTCCCCGTCTCCCCACCTCTTCCCCTCCCCCCCTCCATTCCCCCTCCCTCTC
>NC_022013.1:9855841-9875014 GCF_000317375.1 Microtus ochrogaster | reverse complement strand
GTGAGCATCCAAACAGGCTAGGCTCCCACAAAGCCAGTTCATGCAGTAGGATCGAAACCTAGTGCCATTGTCCTTGGCTTCTCATCAGCCTTCATTGTCCGCCATGTTCAGAGAGTCTGGTTTTATCCCATGCTTATTCAGACCCAGTCCAGCTGGCCTTGGTGAGTTCCCAATAGATCAGCAAAGCCAGAGCAACATTTTCAAAGGGTGGGGGGTGGTCTGGAGAGACAAATCTGTGAGAGAAATATTCTCGTAGTGTACCGTGAGGATCTGCCTTTGCTCCCTCAACACCCACGGAAGAGCCTGCTGTGGCAGGATGCACCTATAGTCTCCACACTGGAGAGTTGGATACAGGAGGATTCCTAAGCTTGTGGGACAGTCTATCTGAGTGAGCACGTTATACACAGGTTCACTGGGTGAGGGCCTGCATCAAAAATAACGAGGCGGAGTATGGCTGAAGACAACACCTCACATCAAACTCTGGCTTCCAGCTTCCATTCACATGGGCTTATAAGGATGTGTACACACACACACACACACACACACACACACACACACACACACACACGAGGGGGGGAGAGCTAAAACTTCCAATATAGTAATATGGAGCAATGATTTTTTTTAAAGCACCTTTACAATTTTGTCCAAGTAATATTGTCTACCCCTTTTTTTGACATTTGAGTCTAAGAATATTGTCTACCCTTATCAGTGGCTATCGACAGGGCTTTTGTCTCAGTAAAAATGTAAAATAAGAAGCCAGCAAGACGGGAACAGTGGATCAAAGCACTTGCCCTGTCCCACAAGACCTAGGACCCAAGCTTGATCCTTGGAACCCACAGGAAAGAGAATCAGCTCCCCCAAGCTGTTCTCTGGCCTCTTCACATGCATTGTACACTGTGCACATGCATGCCCGCATTCCCAAACATATTGCTTGCTGCACATACGTACGCATGCGTGCGTGCACACACACAAACACACAGTCATCAATCACAATAAATAAGACAGTTTTAAAAAACTGTGTGTGTCTGTGTGTCTCTGTGGTGTGTGTGTGTTTGTATGTTGTTAGATGTTACATTAAAGAAAAAAGTTTCCCACTTAAGGAAACAGCACTGTGGCCAATGCATATTGTGACAGTTTTGTGAGAGGTGGCATCACTCTGTCTTGTCACAAGTAAATGCCATTTTCTTTTCAGAGGTGAGTCAAGGAAATCCAGACCTTGTGAGCAGGCACGAGAGGAGTCGAGGAGGGGGTCAGATGCACGCTTGGACCCCACAGGCCAATCAAAAACACCAAATCTTGTCTCTTCATTTCTAGGAGCATGCAAGTTCCCAGAGAAAAGGGGAATGGCAAGGAAGGAAGAGGGGTCCTCATCCCCTAGGTCCCACTTCACCTCGTGTCCCCTCCCTGCAGCTCTGTGCGTGTCATCTACATCTGGCTTCCCCCATTGGGCTGACTGACATTTTAGCTCCGAAGTCATTTCCTTGAGTCTTCATTTCTTTTCCTAGGCGGAAGAAAATAGCTCTGAAACCAAGATGGCTGGAAAAGGGAAGCATGGGTGGGTTTAAAGGTGTGATTTGTAAGCCTAACTGTTTGTCTCCAACCTCCCAGAGCCCTAAGGCTCACAGTCAGAGCCCGTGGGCTTCTGTGGTATGTGTGGGGCGGATTGCATCACATGGCAAGGGTGTCGGAGCCCCATGCTCACACACCGGCATCACATGGCAAGGGTGTTGGAGCCCATGCTCACACACCAGCATCACATGGCAAGGGTGTCGGAGCCCCATGCTCACACACCAGCATCACATGGCAAGGGTGTTGTAGCCCATGCTCACACACCGGCATCATATGGCAAGGGTGTCGGAGCCATGCTCACACACCGGCATCACATGCTCACACACCAGTATCACATGCTCACACACCGGTGTCACATGGCAAGGGTGTCGGAGCCTCATGCTCACACACCGGCGTCACATGGCAAGGGTGTCGGAGCCCATGCTCACACACTACACTATCGCATTGTTGCCACAAACTGGCAATGTGATGTCCGCACTTCGCGGATTCATTTCACCCAAAGTACAAATCTAATAAACTCATCTCCAAAAAAAAAAAAAAAAAAATAGCGCCAGCACATTCAACTGCTAATGCCTCAGACAGCCGAATCCTAAATCCAGTGGAGAATTCAAAGACGGGTTTATGCGCAGCGTGCTTCTCATAAACCCTTATTTGAACATTTGATTCTGGTTTACGTTTTATTAGCAAAGCTCTCATTTTTCACTCAGAACAAGGAAGCAGGGGGAGGAGACATCCACTCCTGAAACTTCAAATCTGTGTTCAAATAACTTACAAGATGGTCATAAAACGGACACGATGATGACTGCCCTGAGACAGTTCCAAGGGAAAAAACTCAATTAGGACGCAGGCCTGGTTATTTTAAGGCATACAAAAGAATCCGGCGCATAATAGAGTGGCTGTTTCTTGCAGTTCATATGATAAAATTCTCACCAGTCTCAAAATGACAGATGTAATATTACCTTTAATAAGTGTCTACCGATGCATGCAAATTGAATTAGATAGTGGGAGTACAAATTTGTCCGATAATTAAGATAAAATTTCATGTCAGTTCAAACCCCGGTGTATATTAGTAACTCTGTATACTCCGCTCTCTACCAGTTATCTGCGGAGTGCTTTCCTGATACTGGAATGGTCCAGTTAAAGGTGGGGAAAAACACGGCTCTCAAATCACATTATTATCAGTGGCGGAAAATCAGAGCCCTGATGATGGCTCAGTGTATGCTAAGTTTGAAATACTAAGCACAATTCGCATCACATTGAATAAATCTGGCTATGTATAATTCCGCATTTCTGGATTCTCCTGAGGAATCACTGCGCCCTTAAGTTTAATGCCCAGCTAATGCCATGTAGGGGAAATCAAAACACAAATTTGGAAGTTAATAACCTTGGCCATTTAGGAAACCTGAGTTTTCAGTGGCTCCTTCAGTGCTTTGTTTTGACACTGCAAGTGAAGTGGGTAAGATTTCACACACACACACACACACACACACACACACACACACACACACACACAGAGCCCAGAAGGCAAAGAGAACGAACACACATAGACGCATGCACACACAGACCCAGCTCCCTGCAGGCAAACAGGCGCAAGGCTGTGCCCACGTACACACAGCTTAAAGGGTGAATATGTGGCATGGCATTCAGCTCTGCTTTAATACCGTCCGCTGCTGTGATCACTGTTCCCCAAGGGAGGCAAATATCCTGAGCATTATTAAAAGTGGGATTATCCAATCTAATATGAAGACTTGGGAACCAGCCAAGGGGAGTTAGTCATAAGCAGGAAGCGAAAACAAAGAAGTCTTATCAGGACCCAGACCACCAGGTTCGCCATCCTTAAGCTTGTGCTCAGCTGTGGATGACGGGCATCACCTCAGAGGTGATGTCACTGAAAGATGAATACACTTCCAAGCAGGTGTCATTGTTGGTGGTGACAAACCACGCTGTCTCACCCATGAAACGTGTGACGGGAAGGTACATCCTCTTGTTGACCGGCAGCGGAGTGCCAGTGTGGAAGGGACTGTCCTCTGATTGGAATCCTGCCACATTTGAAGGTTTTCACTGTGATAATGATGGTTTTTGCTTTTCTGCTGGGAACATGACACTCAGCAGGACTAAGCTATATGGCCAGTAAGTACTGGAAGAGACCCTGGTAAGACTACGATCTGGAGGTATTCTTTGTATGCTTATTGTATTGCTATTTTCTCTCAGTTGAAGCTTTCCCTCCTGGAGAAAAATTCACTAATACTCCAGAAGTGAATGAAACTTACAAGACCCAGGACATCAACAACTCACAGGTTTCAGGGAGCTCCTGAAACTTACAGGATTCACAAGATCCTGCCTAAGGTTATAAAGGCAGTAAGAATCGCTGGGGAGAGGTGGTTCTCAGAGCAACTTACCTTCACCCGTACTTCTACACACTCACTAATGCACCAAGTTAGATGGTATAGTATTGTTTCTTTGGTCTCTCATTGGTGCTACATCTGTGGAGAATAAACATTTCTCTTTCTCTCCCCAGGAAATAGCACCTTAGGAGATCAGACCAATATTCTGGCTTGGCTGTATCTGTTGCTAAATCCAGATCCAGCCTCAAGTGTCTAAGAGGACAGAGAGTCGGCAAACCACGAGGCACGTATCTCTCGGGGGAGAATGTCCCCACTCAGCTCCACCAGTCACTACCATGAATGAACCATGCCAAGTGTGGTACATCCACCAGTTGACTCATTTAAAGCATCTTGGGCATGGTGTGATACCTGTCATCTAAATGAATCCCTATAAAACACAGAGATATGTGTACAATCCCCAGAACCCAAGCAAACCTGTGTGTCTTCCTTGGGACCCATTCACCTTTTTCTCTGAGACATGGTCTCTTGCTTTTGCCTGGAGCTCACGAGTTGAGCTAGCTAGCTGTAGCCATGGGGAACTGGCTGCCTCTGAGTCTTCAGTGCTGAGATTTCCAGCTGCTGGGTCCACCATGTCAAGCTTTCCTGTTATGTCTTGTGGACTCAAGTTCAGACTCTCACACTTATCTGGGGCCAGCACTTTACCAGCTGAGCCGTCTTCCATCCCTAGCCACTGACATCATGTTATTCATAAACCAGACTTAACTGAGGCTTCCTTCTCACTGTTGGGGACTTCTCAGAGCCAGTGTGAGAGCAACTGCAGTTGGGAGATTCAGGCGGTCCCCCGGGGTGGACCAGGGTCAAAAGACTCAGGAAGACTTGGTGTTAGTGCTAAGGTGCCAGACCACTGACAGTCACCAGAGCCCCCAAGGCCAAATCCAAACGTCCAATGGTTCTCAACCTTCCTAATACTGTGACCCTTTCATACAGTTCCTCTTGTTGTGGTTGTGGTGATCCCCAATCATAAAATTATTTTCATTGCTACTTCTTAACTGTAACTTTGCTATCGTTATAAATCTCAACGTAAATGTCTGTGCTTTCTGATGGTCTTAGGTGACCCCTGTGGAAGGGCCATTCAACCCCCAAAGGGGCCATGCCCCACAGGTTGCTGCTATAGCTGATGGGTGACTGCAAAAGGAAAGAAGTGGCCCTGAGCAACTGGGTAAACAGCGAGCCCAAGAGCACGCACTGGGCTGTGGCTCAGGTTACCAGTCACTACAACTCGCTCAGCACACAAGTCCAGAGAGTGAGCTGCTGATGTCTGGATGCTGTTTGGGTATTTAGAAAAGGACTTTGTGGGGACTAGAACTCAGTGGTTAAGAACAGGTGCTGCTCTTGCAGAAGGCCAGAATTTGGGTCCAGATTCTCATAGTGGGATGCTCACAACCGTGACTCCAGCCTGCCCAAGGGTATCCCATGCAACTGGACCCCTCTGCAGGCACCTGCATGCATCTGTGCATGATACACAGATACACAGACATAATTTAAAATAAAAATAAAATCCTTTTTAAAAGTTCTCTGTGGAAGGAAAGATAATGGTAGAGAGTAGCCTTGAATGCTAGTCAGTGTATTATTGGGTGTTGGTTTGTGTTTTGTTTTGGCTTTTTGAATCAGGTTGCCTTCAGTTACAAGTTAGCAAGAAAGTGTGAAGAGGCAGAAGTCTTCAGGGTTTAGGTCCCATCCTGACTTCCATGCGGGGTCTAACTCCTGACTTCAGTAATATTTCCTGTGCTTTATAATATTTATAAGGTAGAAATCCTATCCTGTTTTGAATACAAAACTAGACCTGTGTGTAGAAGCATCTTTCTGTTCAGTGTAGATCATATATACTTTGGCCCAACAAATACTTTAAGCAAGAACTCTATGTCATCCTAGATACTTAGAATGCAAAGTCAAATATGCCAATGGAGAGTTTGGTAGGGCAAGCTACCTGTGTCTCAATTAAAAGTTACCAAATCAAAGTCCATGGGGACTGTCAGCTCTAGTGAGGTACAAGGGCATGAAGTAGTGTGGGAAGCAGCGGAGTCTGAGAACACAGTGGTCCCCTGCATGATGGCACAGGGGAGGCAGGTCCAGGGTGTCTATGTCCTCTGAAGTTAGAAATCCATATTAGGTAACCATTCAAACACATAAAATGTTATTAACAAAACAACAACAACAAAACAAAAACAAACAAAACCCCACTATGCCAGCAGGCTGCCTTTGACCTAAAGGTGACTCTTCTGATGACTTCTGTGCAGGAGACCAAGCAGTGCCTCTTGAAGAGTAAGACCTCATCCCAACCTTTAAATGAGTCTCTGCTAATTTGTTGCACCCTAATTGGAGCAAGAGTCTTTGTATTTGTCTTAGTCAGCTTAGACTGTTAGCTTAACAGGGATGGCTGGGATCAGATTTGCTAGTGGGCTTATCTGTGAAGGATTGTCCTGAGGGTGTCTATTTGATCCCTACAAGCCATGTTAAAATGATGAGCATGGTGGCATAATTAGAACCTCAGTCCTGGGACAGTCCCTCAGGCAGGGACAGACAGAAGGATCCCTGGGGCTCCCTGGTTAGCCAGTCTTGCTAAATTTGTGAGTTCCTGCTTTAGTGAGAGTTGCCTCAAAAAGCAAGTGGAGAGCAACTGAGCTGGACACATAAGAAAAGAATAAAGTGGGGCTCAGTAGAGCGTGAGGGCTGCTTTTGTTTTGTTTTGGTTTTGCTCTTCTGTCTTCTGTGAGTGGTGATGAAGCAAAAAAGCAAAGAAACTCTTAGCAGATTCTGGAACTTTAGCCTTGAACTTCCTAGTCTCTAGAACTGTCAGAAGTAATTTCTATTCTTTTTAAGATACCCTCCTATGGTGTTCTGTTATAGTAGGACAGTGGGCTAAGACAGAAATAGCCTTCCTGATTGTGTTTTCTCTAAGTGCTCTGTGTGTGTGTGTGCACACGCACATGTGTCTAGGTATCCTTTTCGTGTGGAGGGCAGAGGCTGAGGTTCGTTAGCTTCCTCTGTTGCTCTCCACATATTTTTGAATCAGTGTCTCTCATTGCATCTGGAGCTCACCAATTCAACTATATGGCTGGCCAGCATGTCTTAAGGATCTTCTTGTCTCTGCCTCCCTCACCCCTGGGATTATAGGCATGTCTTGGGCCTGTTAAGTCATGGATGGGCAGTGTGGGCAAACCGTTATCTGCACTAATGCATTCATCCTGAAAGCAAGCAGGAACATAAGGGTTCTCCAGCAAAGATATAGGATGAGGGAAAGCTCGCTCATTGCCAGGAGACCTTGTGCATGTGCAGATGGGGTGGAATGGGAAGATGAGTTTATTCTAACTAGATAACAGATGAATCACTGGGTTCAAAGTAAGAGCTCTCCATCAACTCAGGTCTTTGTAATATATGAGCTGCTTGCTGGGAGGCTCTGAAGATCATTTAGTCACTGAATAAGCAACATGGAACGATAGTCCCTTCAGAGCTTGAGAAGCTGCCCCATCTAATTTTATGACATCTCCTTGTGCTGGCTAGGTTGAGCTCCAACAGGCAGTCCTGGAAACTGCCATGGTTTAGTGACACCAGGCTGTTTTAAAGGCCAGATCCCCACTGTTATCCCATGGTGAAGTGTGCACCACCAGCCAGAAAAGAAATGATCGAATACCCCCAGCCTGACTGCATCTCTTCCCCAAAGTCACCTCCTCACACAGACTGACCTTGCCTAGAGAGCAAGGGGATGAGTTAGAAACACAAAGCTGGACAAGGAGTAGCCTCCACTACCAGAACAGCATTGACTACAAATCTCAGGAATTAGAAGCAATGATGCTTCAATTTAGGATAGACTAATTGCAGATTGATTAAATCAGTCTTTGTGCTTTGTTTGTGTGTGTGTGCATTTGTGTGTGTGTGCACACACATGTGAGGCCATAGAACAATCACAGGTGTTGGTCCTCAGTTGCTGTCCACATTTTTATTATTTTTATTTTTGAAGTAGAATCCCCCTCTGATCCTGAACTCACTGATTAGGCGAGGCAGGCTGGCTGCTGAGGCACAGGGATCCTGTTCTCCACCATTGGTAGGAGGTAGGGAGTACCTACCTTATTTATCACTCTTCAAACTGCTTCCAACAGAATGAATTTCTACCAAGTTCCTGTGAATGCACATGGTGCTCCCTGGCACCTGGGCCTCATCCTGATTCTCCTGACCAGCTGCACCCAGCAGCCCACTGTTACTTCCAAAGCTACTGAGGCTCCAGGACAGCTCATTCCTGGCTCTGTTTTACCATCCACACATTCCTTGGTTAATCTGTTTGGTTATCACTGGCTCAGACTCCATGGGGGTGCCAGGAGAGGAGCAGAAGGAAGAGGAGGAGGAGGGAGGGAGAAGTGAGAAGGGGGTGCGATGGAGAGGCAGCCACAGGGAGTGAGAACATCATGGAGGAGGAAGGAAGGATGATAGAGAAGGAAGAGAAAGAGGAGGAGGGATAAGGAAAGCAGAGGAGGGGGTGAGAAAGAAACGCAGGAAAGAAGTTGTATAAGCTGGACACTGAGCTGGACAGAGTGAGTTTTAGGCTGCTTGCCGCTCCCTACACCCAAGGCTGCCAGAACCATTATTGTCTGCCTTCTCTCACTTCAACCCCAACACTCATTGCTTCTGGGAGCTCCGTCTGTGACCACCATTATATGTGCTGGGACTCCTTCCTGTCCAGGGTGAGTGGCTCTGGGATATCAGTTCTGTATCTCTCTTTCAGCCCCTCCAAACAGAGCCCCTTCTTTCTTCTAGATCCTGGAACCATCGGGAGAGTGAGGTGCAAGTGACCTCATGTCATCAGACTGAGCTCCACAGAATCCCTTTCCTCTCATTCTCTAGTCTCTCCAACAAGACAGTGGGGCTAGAATACCAGTATGAAGTGAAGGGCTGCTTCCAATGGACACACGTTATAGTTCAGATGTGTAATATTCCCCACAGACTCACGTGTTCGCTCTAGTTGGTGGTGCTGCTTCGGGAGGCAGAGCCTTGCCCAAGGAAATTGGCCAAAGGAAGTGGGCTTTGAGGTTAATAGCCAAACCTTGCTTCTGAGGAATGATAGTTCTGGCCTTTTCGCATGCACACACACATACACACAGCATACAGGCACATACACACAGCATACAGGCACATACACACAATTCAACCTGAAATTTCAGCAGTGGGCAACATTCATGGCCATATTTCTTATGTCTTCACCTGAGCCATGTTTTGAGGCCCCTCTTGAGGTAAGCCTCAGTCTTTTGTCCTATGGCCCTCTCCCAGCAGGCTGCCTTGGTCTTTGTTTCTTTGTTGCTCCTATTGGAGTAAAACTCTGGATATGAACGACTGGTCTTACCAGGAGGCTGAGTGAAGTAAGCAAAGGTTCCCAGTTACTCTGAGGAGAATGACTGAATGGATACCCACCCACCCCCGCTCCCAGGTTCCGACTATTATGGTTACTTTATTCTCTTGCAAAAGATTGGAAAGCCCTGGCATTGTCTGGAGCAACTGGGATGACTGACCAGACCCAGTTAGATATTTTGATTTTCATTTCAGTTTGATCAAATAATTCCACAAGGAAACAGTGCAAATTTGAAGATTTGAGCTTAAGGCCCCAAAAGAAATCACTTCTTTATTACATTGCTAGTTAATATTTTCTTTCCACATACAGTTTGCCTATATAAGCAAAATTATCATTTGCTCTGCTTTTCAAGAAAGAAAATTTTAATATAAGGCACCCCAACTCATAACCATATTCAAATTGAAGTAGATTAAAGTGTATATTCAGATGAAGGTCTACCAAATTTCTAATTATCGGTGTGTATGTCTATGCTTATGTGTATGAGTGTGCATGTATATATATATATGTGTGTGTGTGTGTGTGTGTGTATTCATGCACAAGTACATGTATTAATAGATTTACACATGTGTTTCACCTCATGCAAGCATGTACATTCTTTTCAAAAGAGATTTCTTTTGAGTTTTAATTCTGTGTATGTGCACATGTGCCACCGGGGTTGCCTACGGAGGGCACTGGACTCCCGGAGGTGGAATTGCAGGTGGTCATGAACCACCTGATGTATCTGCTGGAGACAAAACTCATGTCTTGTCTAAGAGCAGAAGGCATTGTTTAACTGCTAAGCTGTCTCTTAGCTGCCCCACACCTACATATTCTTTTATTTTGCAATACATTTCTTGTTCAAAGATATTAATTTTTTTCATAAAAGTAATCTAAACTTTTTGAACTAGTAAATCCCTGTTGAACTTTGATTTATTCCCATGCTTCCTTTTATGACAAATAACAATGGGTCTAGCAAGATGGCTCAGTAGGTACTGGTCCTTGGACTGTAATCCTGGTGACCAGAGCTCAATCCCCAGAACCCATGTAAAGGTGGAAGGACACAATCAACTCCATAAAGTTGTCCTCTGACCTCCACACACAAACAGTGCCTAAACACCCACACACATTATACGCACAATATATCTTTAAAATCTGGAATCATTTCATGGGGTCCCATTTATTTGTTGCTTGTCCTATTGACCCTATTCAGAAAGTCCTTCCGGTGAGTTCAAGCTATGTCCACTTCTCCTTTCAGCTCTAGGACCCCATCTGGTGCAGACCCCTACATGTCCTGTGCGTGCTGACCCAGTCTCTGTGAGTTCATATGAGCTTTGGTCATGTTGACTAAAAGGGTCTTATTTTCTCGGTGTCCTTCATTCCCCAGGCTCTTACACTCTTTCTGCCTCCTCTTCTCCAGGGTTCTCTGAGCTCTGAGGGGAATGATCTGATGAAGGAGTCCCATTTAGGACTGAATGTTCCAATGTCTCTCACTCTCTGCATGATGTCTGACCATGGGTCCTCTCTGTTTCTTCCCATCTGCTGTAGGAGGAGGCTTCTCTGATGATGGTTGAACAAGGCACTGATCTATAAGAACAGCAGGTTATTAGCATTAGGAGTGTACTGGCTAGTACATCAACCCAACAAAATCTATAGTTTTCTGAAAAGGGGGTTACCTCAATTGAGAAAAAGCTTCAATAAGATCCAGCTGTAAGACATTTTCTTAATTTGTATTTGATGTGGGAGGGCAAAGTCTTTTGTGGGTGGTTCCATCCCTGGGCAGGTGGTCCTGGGTTCTATAAGAAAGCAAACTGAGCAAGTCATGGGGACCAAGCCAATAAGCAACACCCCTCCATGGCCTCTGCATCAACTCCTGCCTTCAGGTTCCTGCTCTATTGAGTTCTGTACTGACTTCCTTCAATGATGAACAGTGATACGGAAGTATAAGCCAAATAAATCAATCCTTTTCTCAACAAGTTTTGCATTGGTCATGGTGATTTACCACAGGAATGGTAACCCCAGCTAAGACAGGAGTCACTATATTTTGGGTTTTGGCCAGTAGTATTTGGCTTTATCCTAGGTCTCTGGGCTATCTAGTCTTGGGTTCTTGGTCACCAAAGCAGTGTCAAGTATGGATTCCACCTCTTGTAGGCATTAAGTCCAATCAGGTATTGGTCGGTTACTCCCACAAGCTTTGTGACACCATTGCCCTAGCATGTCTTGCAGGCAGAGCACCATTGTAGATGAAAGGTTTTGTGGCTGGGTTAGTGTTTATATCTCTCTGTAGCAGTGCAGATTACCTTCCTGTACCAAAGAAGCTAGAACCTAAGGGTGACGGCTCAGTGTAGGCGCCAGCTCAACTCAACCTTCAATGAGTTGTGTAAGTATTGTCTTCTTCTATGGGGCTTTGTTGTCAATTTCTGGAGAACAACCTACAATCTTGGCAACAGTCTGGGTTGTTCAAAGATTCCTATAGGATGAATTTGGCCAAAAACTTGATTAGCTGTAACCCAATCCCAGTACAGGAAATTCATTTGGGGACAAGAGAAGGCCAGTTGGAACTCTTATCTCCCCCATTATTTGGAAATTCCATTTAGATCACCTTCATATATGTATACACTTTAGGAAGCTTCTACTGTAGTAAGTTTTTATACTACCTCTCAAATGATTCTTAATTTTAGCTGTTTCTCCCTGTGTTTCCTCCCTCATTTTCCTCTCCCTTGCCCCTCCCCATTTGATGTCCCCTTTTCAGGTCCACCCATCTACACCTATTTATTCTGTTTCCTTTTCCTAACAAGATCTATCTATTCCTCTTATTCACTTATAAACACTGTGGTTCTGTGAGTTGTAGATTGGTTATCATTGACTTAATAGTTGATATTCACATATATATAAATATGTGCCATATTTGTCTTTCTCAGTCTGGGATATATTACTCGGGCTGATAGTTTTCTGGTTCCATTCATTAAATGAAATTTTAATGATTTTATTTTGGGGGGCAGCTGAGCAATACTCCGTTGTGTAAAAGTACCTCAATTTCCTTATCTGCTCTTGTGTTGAGGGATACCTACATTTCTAATTTCTGGGGACATTAAAAGAGCAGTAATGAACATGGCTGAGTAAGAGTATTTGTGGTAGAATGAAGCATCCTTTGGGTATATACACAAGAGTGGAGTAGCTGGGTCTTGAGATAGATCGATTTCCATCTTTCTGAGGAAATGCCACACTGATTTCCATAGTGGTGTAGCGGCAATGGATGAGTGTTCACCTTACTACACATCCCTGCCAGCATGAGCTGTCACTTGTTTTATTGATCTTAGCCATTCTGACAGGTGTAAGATGAAATCTCAAAGCAGCTTTGATTTGCATTTCCCTTATGACTAATGTTGTTACACATTTCTTTAAGTGTTTCTCAGCTTTTTGAGTTTCCTCCTTTGAGAATTCTCGGTTTAGATATGTAACCCATTTTTAATTGAGTTATTTGTTTTCTTGATATATAGTTCTTTATGGGATTATTAGTTAGTAAATTCTTTCCCATTCTGTAGACTGCTGCTTTGTCTGAATGGCAGTGTTCTTTGCCATGCAAAAGCTTCTCAGTTCCATGAAGACCCATTTATTAATTATTGATCTTAGTGCCTATGCTAATAGTTTTCTGTTCAAAAAGTCTCTATTTGTGCCAATGAGTTCAATACTATTTCTTACTTTCTTTTCTATCATGTTCAGGATATCTGGTTTTATGTTGAGGTATTTGATCCATTTGAAGTTAAGTTTTGTGCAGAGTGATAAACACGAATTTGTTTGGATTCCTCTACATGCAGGTATACAGTTTAACCAGCACTACTTGTTGAAGATGATGTGTTTTTTTTCCAGTGTGTATTTCTGGCTTCCTTGTCAAAAATCAGGTGTCCACAGGTGTGCGGGTTTATGTCTGTGTCTTCAGTTTGATTCCATTGACTAACGTGGGTTTGTGCCAATGCCATGTGGGTTTTATTACTGTAGCTCTACAGTACAACTTGAAATCAGGGATGGGGAGGCCTCCATTAGCTTTTTGTTTGTTTAGGGTTGTTTCAGATATACAGCGTTTTTTGGTGTTTCCATTTCAGTTAAAAGTTAAACTTTAGAGATATGTGAAGAATTGGGTTGGAATTTTGATGGGGATTGCATTGATGTCGATTGCTTTTGGTAAGTTAGTCATTTTTGTTATAATAATTCTATCAGCCAATGAGCATGGGAAATCTTTCTATGTTTTCTTCTTCAATATCTTGAAGTTATTTTTATCAGGCACAAGACTTTCATTGCTTGCTTAGGTTTACCCCAGGATATTTTATATTATGTGAGGCTGTTGTGAAAGGTATTTGCCTGATTTCATTTTCAGTCCATTTGTCACTTGTATATAGGAGAGCTACTGATTTTTGTGAATTAATTTTGCATCTAGCTACTTTGCTGCAAGTATTTTATCAGCTATGGGTGTTCGCTGATGCAAATTTTAGGATCACTTATGTATATTATCATATCATCTGCAAATAAAGATATTTTAGATTCTACTTTTTCAATTTGTATCTCTTCAATATCCTTCAGTTGTTTTATTTGCTGTAGCTAAGACTTCAGGTTCTATATTGAATATATATGGAAAGGGTGGACATCTTGTTTTATTCCTGACTTTAATGGAACTGCTTTGAGTTTCTTTCCAATTAAGTTGATGTTGGCTATAGACTTACTGTAAAATTTCTTTATTGTGTTGAGGTATTTCCTTTGTATCCTTAATCTCTCCAGGGCTTTCATTATGAAGTGTTGTTTGATTTTATTAAAGAACTTTTCTGCATTGAACAGATAATCGTGTGGATTTTGTTTTTCATTTTATTTATGTAGTAGATTATATTTATTGATTTATTGTAGTGATGAGGTGAGCAGGCCTGCTTTTCGTCCTGCCAGGATCCCGCACGACTAGCACAAACTATATTCACTTAAACACTGCCTGGCCCATTATATCTAGCCTCTCCTTGGCTAACTTGCATATCTTGCTTTAACCATATCTAGTAATCTGTGTATCACCACGGGGTCGTGGCTTACTGAGAAGATTCTAACCCACGTCCATCTCGGGCTGGAGCTTCATAGCAGTTGCCTGACTCTGCTTTCTTTCTCTCAGCATACTATTCTGTCTTCCCCTCCGACCTATGTTCTGACCTATCAGGCCAAACAGTTTTCTTTATTAATTAACCAATGAAACAACAGATAGATAGAAGACCCTCCTACATCAATTTATGTATATTGTTCCACCCATGAATCTCTGCAACGAAGCCTACTTGATCATGGTGGATGAACTTTTTGATGTGTTCTTGATTTGGTTTGCAAGATTTTATTGAAAATTTTGGCATTTATTTTCATAAGGGAAATTGGCAGCAGGCACATTTGCTCTCTGAGCCTTCTTACAGTATGTCTAATCTTTATATAATTGAATCTCTTATTTTTGTTTCTTTATAGTTTTTTTTTTAACCAAGTATCATATGCTCCAGGCTCTGACACACAATGGGGACGAAGCCTAGGACTTTATGTATGGCAGGTGTCGTATCCACTTTTCTATCCTTGTGATAAAACATCATGACCAAGGCAATGTGCAAAAGAAAGCTTTTAATTGAACTTATAGTTTCAGAGGGTTAGAATCACTGATGGCAGAGAAAGATCATGGGGACAGGAACAGGTGAGAGCCCACATCTTGATAGGAGAAACAGAGCATGCTGAGAATAGAGTGAGTCTTTTGAAACCTCAAAGCCGTACCCCAGTAACACACCTTCTAATCCAACAAAGCCATACTTTGTAATCCTTCTCAAATAGTTCCATCAACTGGAGAGAGCAAGCATTCAAACATGTGAGCCTATGGGAATCATTCTTATTCAAGCTACTATAGATCACTCCCTGGCCCCCATCATGTAAAATGTATGTAATCCAACTCTGAAAGTCCCTATATTTGTGAGTCTGTTGGAGCATTTTTCTATCAATCACTCTCTGGAGCTTTCTTGCCAGTTTTCCTGGTTTACTCTTTTCCCAGAATCATTGTTTGTATGTTAGTGTGAATGGCCTCCCTCCAACATGCACATGTGTGCATGCATGCACACACACACACATGTGCACGCACACACACACACATACGTATGCACACACAAACACATGCACTGACAGACATATATCTATAAAACTGATGCAGAATTCCATCAAAGTTAAGATTTCATTTAGAACAAGCTGACTTCCTAACAATATTGACTCTTTCCAACCAGGGGCCTGCTGTGATATTTATTCAAGTCTTTTAAAAACGCCTTTCAGTACCATTTAGGACCACAGTCTCCCAAATGACTCATGGCCTGTCAGAACCCTGCCAACACCTGTGTGCATATCATGAAACCCTGAAGTTGCATCCATGCCTAGATAACTCTTCTCAAAGTCTCTTTGGAAAGATAGGTAGGAAGGCGATGGTGGTGTTCACTCTTAAAAGCATAAGGGCACACTCATCTTGCTTCACAGAGTCGGGAATGCCATCTTTTAATGTGGGGCAAAGACTTGAAGAAAAGATGGTTGTACAAGCTCTTACCTTTTTCACTCATCTGCGTTTCATCCACTCCCCCAGAAAGGCCTTTTCCGTCGCATTACACAGAGACTTCCTTCAGAAACATGAGACTTCCCAGTGGCTTGCTGACAAGCTTCTGTCTGTCTGTCTGGGAACCAAATCCTGATAATGCCATTCTACACTTCAGAATGTCATATGTGTGTCCCCACAGCTTTGGAAATAAGGAAAGCTGACTATAAGGGGAAAAAAAAAACCTCACTAGGAGCACCTCCTTTGCCTGAGAACCATGTGCCATTCTCAACTCAGCGGGGAAAGAGGTGACTGGTGGTCTGAATTAATTCCACACGGCTGTTCAGGACTCTAAATGACTATTTAATTTCCAAGTAGATAGAGGAAGCAGGCCGTACCCCCAATTGAGGGCCGGCCTACAAAAATTGCCAAGCGTGATCTTTAATTTGTCAATAATGATCTTAGGCCATGACCCTTAATAGGACCCTGTCACCGGTGAGGTGATTTATGCCTCCTGTGATGACATCAGTAGCAATAGCGCTGATAAAAGAACGCTTCCATTGGAGCAAGCAGGATGATGAATGGAACCTGGGGCTCCTTCGTCATCTCATTACAGCTTCTGCTGCTCACCACAGAGCTAATGTAGCGAGTCATCGCATGCCTGGGGACCAGTTTGGAGGCTGAATTTAACAGTGAAAGTGCAGGAAATGGACTGTAGCCCTGGGTCAGGAACCACGGTCGGGGTGCTTTAGCATGTATATTCACGAAGAAGAAGTGACAATCAGATCCCAAGCGGCTGCTGTCGCTACTGCCCCTGCCACCTAGACTACAGCGTGCCAGTCTTGCTGTTGTATGCCGTTCTATGCTGTATGTCCTCTCCTCCCTCCCTCCCTTTCTCTGCATATGTGTGTTGGTATGCATGCCTACAGAGGCCAGAGAAGGACGTGCAGTGTTCTCCTTTGTCATTCCCCAATGTCTTGCTTTCAGACAGGGCTTCTCAGGAAACCTGAGCTCTCTGTTTCAAGCAGGCTGGCTGGCCACTGAGCAGGGGCCCAAGATCTGCCTGTCCTCTACTTCCTCATTGCTAGAGTTTCGGTCGCTGGCCAGCACCCCAGCTTCCTATGGCTATGGAAGACTTGAACTCAGGTCTTAGCACTTGCCTAACAAGAATTCTCGCCCACCAAACCGCAGCCTGGGCCTCCACAGGGTCTCCCACAGTGTCTCAAGGATCTTCTCCTGGAATATACGTGTTCTGTCCCCCACTCCAGGGTTTTTGGTGCAGGTTTGCATGACCTGTGGTCTCATAGGTACAAAGTGGACCCCTCCAGATAAATGGGAACATGCCAGAAGTCAGGAAGCTGGCCTAACACTTGCTAGCTGTGTGACCTTGAACCAGTCACTTACTGTCTCTGGACTTTACTGATTTGGGAGCCTGGGTGTATTTGCTTCAAAACATCAGCCTTTTGAAAAGTTTACATCATGGGACTGAACCCAAGCCAGTCATCACCCTTGAATACACACACAGTCTGGTAATATCCATGGCAGAGAAGTCTTGCACCCAAAGAGGGGTAATGCCTCCCTGGAGACTATTCAAAACATGTGTATGTCACCCATAATGTGGCCAGCCCGGGTGTAGCAGCTACCCCACTGCAGAGGGAACGAGACAGTTTCATTTCGTGCAGTTTTATTACCCTCGCCAGCTGCACTCTCCTCTCTATAAAAGGTAATTACTTCCAATAGTAACAAGCTAATTGATTGCTAATTAAATCAATTGGCACACTAACCGCTGTCAGAAAGTGACAGATTAGCAGGTCATGTGACAGCCTGCTGGTAATGAAAACTGGACATGGTCTGAGGGTGATTGACACCTGAGATGAAAAGCGATTCGGGATCTTGGAGGTGGTCAGAGAGAGGGCAGGGAGAACATGATTGATTCAATGGCCACTGTCAGAGAGGAAATGAAAATTGAATGGAATTCAGGGTCTGCCTGAACCTGCACCACATGATGCTTCAAGTTTTTTCACATGTAAATAAGGGAGATGGAGACCTCTCCCAAATGAAAATGCCAAAATAGGGAGGATAAGGAAGGGAGGGGCTGCAGAGAGCACAGAGAGGAGCCTTAAAGGGACAGGGCTTCATTTATTATTTTTTTTTCATTTATGAAAATACAATGAACATAACAAATGTTCATAATGCATCTGCAGACCTTAGCAACCAGGATGTCTGTGTGTCTATCCTCTGTGAATGCCATTTGTGACCTGGCTGTCCTTGATCAAAGCCACAAAAGACTCCCTAGGCTGCGTAGGGCAGCAAAGCAGGTACCACTGGGAGCACAGCAAGTCTACAGTGACTGCCACTGACGTCATAACGCATTTCAAAGTAGCTGATGAGGTCAGCTTTGGCATTTGAGTGCTTGCTGCCCTGTCCATAGCCAGCTGGGGATCTGAAGCCACTTTGACATGCAGAACTGGACTGAGAAATCACCCACTGTGTGATCTGTCTGTGGCCCGCGGAAGACCATGTCCTGTATTGGGTGGACTGACTGACCTCTGGTCCTTCCCAAGTCCCTTATTGCTCTGGGATGGATCTGAGGTCACCTAGGTTCCCTCGGGGAGACCTTGGGTAAATCCCGGCTTCCCGTTTCCTTGCTGCGGAATGTCACGGAAGCAAGCAGCCTGACTCCTGAGGTATTTCCCCATCTGTGAAATGGGTGGACGATTTCCAGTGCCCCAGAGATGCCATGTGGACTGAGATAATTGATGTAAGGTGATTCACACACAAAGGATGCTCAATACATTGGAGTTAGTGATATCAACACCAGCGGTAGTTACACAACAAAGGTCACCGCAGGCCTCGGGTGTGGCCCAGGGGAGGGAAGACTAGATGCCAGAGCCAGAGAGGGGGACAAACAAGGATGCTAAGAATCGTGGCTACTTAGAGAATTTTTGGCTGTGATACTGTGATGGTGACACTACGATCATGATACTACGATGAGCGTGACATTATGATGATTGTGGCACTATGATTGTGACACTATGATGATTGTGACACTATGGTGATTGTGACACTATGATGATTGTGACAGTATGATGATTGTGACACTATGATGATTGTGACACTACGATGATTGTGTTACTATGGTGATTGTGACACTATGATAATTGTGACACTATGATGATCGTGACACTATGATGATTGTGACACTATGATTGTGACACTGTGATGATTGTGACACTATGATTGTGACACTATGATTGTGACACTATGATTGTGACACTATGATGATTGTGACACTAATGATTGTGACACTATGATTG
>NC_022013.1:9854518-9855246 GCF_000317375.1 Microtus ochrogaster | reverse complement strand
ATGGTTGTGACACTATGATGGTTGTGACACTATGATGGCTGTAACACTATGATGATTGTGACACTATGATGGTTGTGACACTATGATGGTTGTGAGACTATGATGATTGTGTTACTATGGTGTTTGTGGCACTATGATGGTTGTGACACTACGAAGATTGTGACACTATGATGATTGTGACACTATGATGGTTGTGACACTATAATGATTGTGACACTACAAAGATTGTGACACTGATGATTGTGACACTACGATGATTGTGACACTATGAGAATTGTGACACTACAATGATTGTGACACTATAGTTGTGACACTATGATGATTGTGACACTATGACAATTGTGACACTACAATGATTGTAACACTATAGTTGTGACACTATGATGATTGTGACATTGCGATTGTGACACTATGATGATTGTGACACTACAATGATTGTGACAGTACAATGATTTTGATATTATAGTTGTGACACCACGATGATTGTGACACTATGATGATGTGACACTAAAATGATTGTGACACTATAGTTGTGACACCGCGGTGATTGTGACACCATGATGATTTTGACACTATGATGATTGTGACACTATGATGATTGTGACACTATGATGGTTGTGACACTAAGATGATTGTGACACTGTGATGATTGTGACACTATAGTTGTGACACCATGATGATTGTGACAATATGATCATTGTGACAGTATGATGATTGTGACACTATGA
>NC_022013.1:9841712-9854396 GCF_000317375.1 Microtus ochrogaster | reverse complement strand
TGATGATTGTGACACTATGATGATTGTGACACTATGATGATTGTGACACTATGATGGTGAGGAAATATTGGACCAAAGCAAGACTGAAACTCAGCAGGACAAATGTCTCCCTGTAACCTCTCCCCCTCCCTGTCCTCTCTAGGGCTTTTTCTGTTCCTTGTATTCAGCTCCCCTTGGCAGGTATCCCTAACATCTTGGGTCTCCATCACTTTCCGGGCTCTCAGAGTCTCCGTGGAGGGACCCCCTGCTCACACACACACATTACCTGCCTCAGTGGCTCTAGGGTTGTGGAGGAAGATTCTTTACTTGTGGGTCCCTCATAAGTCCACAGCCGGTGCCGTGTGGATGGCCCTGCCAAGTTACCCTCCTTCTGGAACCACATTGCAGGTGTTGTCTGTTGTTCCCTTCTAGACCTTTTCCTTCCACAAGTTAGAAGCTTGGCTGCCGGAGGCTGGGCCTTCCCTTAGCTGAATCCTTGCCAGGCCTCTCCTGATCTCCTCATCCCTTTCAGCGCAAGTCTTCACTGCCAGCTTCAATTCCCTGTGTTCTTCCTTCTCTCTGGAGCATACAGTTTGTACTTCTGCTCCACTCGCTCTTCTTCACTGCAGACGTTCACAAGACTGTTACTCATGACCACGGGTCAGCTCAATATTAGGTGGAATCCCCTCCACCCAAGAATTTAGACGATTACTTTTAACTTTAGCACCAGACAAGTACACAGGACATGAGCAGAAAGCAGCCACAGTCTTTGCCAGAATGTCACAGCAAAGGTGAATAGCCAGCTGCTATTATTGCTCCCTTCTGAAGCTTCCTGGGCCTCCATAGTCTGCACTGCTCTAGGCTCCTATTAGGATGTCCCATAAACTGTTTATATCACTCAATGTTTTTGTAGTTTAATGTCCTCCAAAAGTCTGTATTCTTCCAAAACAAAAAACAAAACCAAAAATATCATTGTCAGGTCTGTCACAGCAATAGCCCACTCCCTGTTACCAACTTCTATTTTGGTTTCTTTTATATTGCTGTAATAAAACACCATGATCAAGGCGACTCACATAAGAAAGAGTTTATTGCAGGTCATGGTTGCAGAGGGTTAGCGTTCGTGGAGAAAAGGCAGTTGGCATGGCAGGTATGGCAGAAAGCTGGGAGCTCAAATCTTTTTTTTTTTGAATTTTCCATTTTTACGTGGCTTATTTTTCTTTATTTCTTTTAATCTATAACTATCTGTATTCTGTCTCTTTAAAGACTTTACCTTTTTTTTAACATCAACTTTATTTTCTATATTTTTTTTTCTTCTCTCTCTCAAGCCTACGTACATTCATCCAACAGTGTGGTCTTTTATGTCTGAATCTGTTTTATTGTGAATCTGTAACATTTCTTTAGTATCCAGGAGCATTTTTTAAAATGTTAAGCAGTTCTTAAAAACTTAAGTTGCACTATGTACAGGTAATACGGTACCGCCTGTGTTCTGCCCAGTCTAAACTTTAACTGCGCTGTTATCACAGTAATTACGGTAGTTCCTGCCTGAGGTCAGCACAGTTCAGCGTGGAGCAGCCTCTCCTGCCTCAGATCCATTTGGTGCCCCTGAGCTGAGCACAGTTCCAGGCACACAGCAAGTCCACATTGAGGGCTGCTGAGAAGCCAAGGACAATGGCACTGGGTTTTGATCCTACTTCTTGTTCTGGCTTTGTGGGGGCCTAGCCAGTTTGGATGTTCACCTTCCTAGACCAGGATGGAGGGGGGAGGACTTCGGACTTTCCACAGGGCAGGGAACCCTGACTGCTCTTCAGACTCGAGAGGGAGGGGGAGAGGAGGGGGGGGAGGCTAGGAGGGGGGGAGGTTGGGAAGGGGGAGAGTGGGAGGAGTGGGAGGCTGGGAGGAGGCGGAAAATTTTTTTTTCTTTCTTAAAAAAAAAAAAAAAGAAACGTGTTTTCAGACTGCACAGTGCTCTGCGTGTCAGATTTGGCTGTAACTTGGATTAAAAGAGTTTCTGTGCTGCATGCTCAGTCTCAGATTTAAACTGCTGACTGTGGCACCAATGTGGGAGCTCAAATCTTAAACTGAGATCAAGAAGCAGAGACGAAGTATAGGAATGACAAGTGGCTTTTAAGTCCCAAAACCTCTATAGCAAGACCACACCTTCAAAATCTACTCAAATAGTACTATCAACTGGGGGGGGGGGCGCAAGTGTTTAAACATCTGATCCTACGTGGGACATTCTCATTGCACTGCCACAGATGGGCTCTGTGTGTTAGATGGTGATGGCTCTGAATTGTTCAACGATGCATCCCTTTGTGGATTGATAACTTGGCGTGGTTGGGACTGGTGGCAGTAAACTGTGCACAGTTGGGGGAGTAGGTCATTGACGCCATGGCTTTGAAGGTTGCACTTTATCCCTGCTTCCTCCTGCTCTCTTTCTACTTCCTGGCCCATGAAGAGAGCAACTTTTCTCTCACGTGCTTCCTCCACGATGTTTCTGTTTCTGCCTCAACACATTCCTTAATGCAATGGAGTCGGTCCACCACGGACCGAGTGTGAGACTGTGGTCCCACAGAAACCTTTCCTCCCTTAAATTGTTCTCTCAAGTATTTTAGCAAACTGAGGCAAAGGTAGGGAACCCAGGAAAGCCAGACCTAGTATTCAGGCTCCTCCTTTTCTCTGTCATCCCTAATGTCATGGTGCCACTAAGATATTATGGTCAGAGGTACACCCCACCCCACTTTTCTTGGGTCTCTTTACCTTGTCATGTGTAGACCAGAGTAGAGATGGCACTTTGGTAAGCTCCCGGTTACTCAGAACAGTGGACAGCTTGAATTTTATTTGAAGGATTTGGTAATTTCTGTAAGTGGCCTGTCCTGTTTACATAGATAAGAGAGCCTTTAGCTAATTTCATGAAAATGTGAGGATCTTTGTTGTTTGAACTCATCTCCTACCTGAACAAAAGGATGCTTCATAGCATCCAGGAATGGACAAGCTCTTCTCTGGTCACCACATCTGGGGTCGCCCAAGAAAACTGCTATTATTTAACACCATCTGGCCACCAAACCCATACAGTCACATAGGGTTTTGTACAGTCACTAACCCATTATTCTTCCAGACTTAATTACTCTGATTTCCAGATGGAGCAAGCTCAGTTAGAGGCTCTGTGCTGTGATGGTCAAAGATTCCGGCTCTGGAATCATGCTGCTGGCGTTCAAGCCTGGCTCTGTGACTATCAACACGTGGCCTTGGAAAAGACACACTGTTGGTGCCTAGTTCTCCCTCTATAAAACGGGAACAACTGTGTACATCACATCGAGTTACGGGAAGGAACTGACAATTAATAATCTAATCTATAGGATGCCAGGGAAATAAAGAAGATCGCTCAGTCAATAAAGTGCTGCCTCAAAGCATGAGAAACTGAGTTCAACCCCTAGAACAGAAACAAACAAATAAAACGCATAAATAAAATGCTGAGCATGGTGGCACCTGCTTGTAATCACGGTGCCAAGGAGGAGACAGGGCTCAGTGGCTTGACAGAGCTGGTGACCTACAGATCCCTGTGGGAGCCCCTCTCTCAGACTACTTTTTATAAAGGTGGCTAGCACTTCAGAAATAACACCTAAGGTTGTTCTTTGGTCTCTACACACATACTTGTAAACACATGAAAATGCCCCCCCCACACACACATACACACACACACACGTACACACACAGAGAAAAGAGAAGAAATTACTTTGATATTATAAAAAGCACCAGGCAGAAAACATCCTGAAAGTCCCTGTAGGTATGGAGGATTTTCTTTTATATGAATGAGTGGAAGCTTACATTTCTCCAAAATTTATCGGAAAACCAAGCACATACAAAAGACCTCCCTATACTTAGTATTTAGTCTCATTGTTGTTGTTAGGACGTCTGAGATGGATCCTGTTAGACAAAGAGTTTAGCTTTTCTGTTTAATTGTTTCTTTATTCGAGGAAGCAATCAATTTCAGCCCAGACCAAACAGTGTCCGAGTGACAAGAAACAAGACAAAGAGAGGATCACCAGGCCCTGCCTGACAAAAGAAGGCCATGGCACGACTCGGGATAATCTTCTCGTCACGTTTGACCGTGGACCCATCAATTGCTAAAATGATGGAGATAACGGCGGCAATGAGCTGGCCATTGTGCTAGTCATTCAGTTTATCCTTGATAATACCACCCAAGGCCAACGTTTGTTGTCAGCTCCATTTCAGAGAGAAGCTCAGAGATATTAACTGAATAGGCCTATGTCACGTGGTCAGGACGACTGTGCAACTTGATACTCTCAACTACTCCAGAAAAACTAGGTAGTGCTCTCAGATCCTAGGCAAATGTGATTTATACTTTATGATATTTATACTTGTAACAGTCAAATGACCAACTTTGTTTTCAGTTTTTATATAACCCAGAACTATAGCTAAGCCAAGATTACAAATAAAACTGTCGTGGTCTACCCCTCATCAACTTGACACCAATTCACATTTCTTTAAACTATAGTAAGTCCTCAATTAAGGAAATAACAAAGTCTTTTTTTTATTTATACCCAGTGTATCGTGAATGTAACTGAAAGCATAATAACCCTTTCTCCAGAAGAGGATAAAATAATCTTTGCATGATATTTACACTTCTCATTTAATGCCCTATTATAAATATGTCTCACATTGGGTGATAGAAGAAAAATTGATTAGTATAAAAATTCACAATGTAGTATGAAATAAGCATCTATCACATAGTATTATCATCTGTCCAATATCTATGAAGGCAGATTCTTACTACACAGCACAGGCTAGTCTGAAACTCACTATATAGCCAACTTGACCTCATATCATGATTTTCCTACCTCAGCTTTCCAAGTACTAGAATTCTGGGTGTGAGTCACTATGACCAGATTTGTAGATGGTTCTTACAATGATCTTAATATTTTTTTCTTAATACTTAAAGTGTGAAGAACCTAGGGTTCCCAGGTAGTAACCTTTACTTTCTGTGTATGCAATTGATGTTGTGTCCCCTTATAGACATAAGATGTTTATACCAGCAGTGCATAATACTACTGGGACAGAAGCCACATAGAACAGAGAGAGAGAGAGAGAGAGAGAGAGAGAGAGAGAGAGAGAGAGAGAGAGAGGCTAGACAGATGATAGATGGATAGACAGAGATAGATAGATAGATGATAGATAGATAGATGATAGATAGATAGATGATAGATAAATAGATAGATGATAGATAGATAGATGATAGATAGATAGATAGATAGATAGATAGATAGATAGATAGATAGATAGATAGATAGATGATTGATGCATGAAACTAGCAGAGAATATTGTCATAGGGTTAACATACAAATTTCTGTTGGTGTTACCAAGGGAAACCACTCCAATTTTGACTTGATTCTGATCTTGATTCTTGGAGCTAGTAATTATTGTTATATGGAAGGAACATGACCACCGACTGGATGCTGGCTGAGAGTTCCTACAGCCTCCTGAAGAATGCCTCCAAGCTCTTTTTGGTAGTCAACTAGCTAGCATGGTCATTGAGTATCTATATAACTGTTTCTCTACTCTACCAAACAAGTTTCAGAATGCTGAGGAACATTTTAAAGGTAGTGAGTTTTATGAACATGGCCATTTGCTGCCCTTCATTTTCTGAGAATTGAGTTCTTCTACCAGAAGCAACTGATGATGGTGGATATGACACATTGGTTGTCAACATGACAAGACCTTGAGTTACCTAGGCATGCTTGTGTGAGAATTACCTTCATTAGGTTAATTATGGTGAGGAGATCCATCTTAAATATGGGGGATTTCATCCTATGATCCAAGGCTCTGAACTGACAAAGAAATAGAAAGCAAGCTGAGCATCATCCTTCATGGTGCTGTGCTTCCTGATTGCAGAGTTAAGGTGACCAGTTGCTTCACACTCCCGTACAACAGTGACCAGTTGCTTCACACTCCTGTACAATGACTGCACCCTAAACTGTGAGTCAAAAGAAACATTTCCTTCCTTATGTAGATTTTATCCTATATTTTATCACAACAGCATAACAGTAACTAATTGGGCTAGTTCATGGATGGTAGATTGGAAAGAATTATTGAAGGCAGGAGTGGTGAATCTATAACCATAGTAGTGTTTTGTGCCCAGAGATGCCAGAGGGGGTATTAGATCCCCTGGAACTATAGTTACAGATGAGCTGCCATGTGGGTCCTGAGAATTGAACTTGGGTCTTCTGGAAGAACAGCTAATACTCTTAACCACTGAGGAATTTCTCCAGTCCAGTTTTCTTGAGTCTTTGAGACCTACTTGAGCCTAATCTCATGTGTTAGTTAGGGTTTTTATTGCTGTGAAGAGACCACATCAATTCTTATTAAGGAAAACATTTAATTGGGGTTAGCTTACAATTTCAGAGGTTCAGTCCATTATCATCATGGGGGGACTTGGTGGTGTGCAGGTAGACATGCTGCTGGAGAAGGAGCTGAGGGTTTCATGTCTTGCTCTAAAGGCAACAGGAAGTAAACTGTGTTCCACATTGGGCATGCTTCAGCTTAAGAGACTTAAAGTCCAGCCTCACAGTTGACATACTTCCTCCAACAAGGCCACACCTATTCCAATAAAGTCACACCTCCTAATAGTGCCACTCCCTAAGGGGCCATTTTCTTTCAAACCACTGCATCTTTCAAACCACTGGGTGTGGTGGTTTGAATGAGAAATACTTCCCTCCTGATAGACTCATATATTTAAACAATTGCTCTCCAGTTGGTGATAGTGTTTTAGGAGATTTTGGAACCTTTGAAATGGAAACTTGCTGATGAAGCATGTCACTGGTTTGAGAGTTTATAGCAATGGTTCTCAGCCTTCCTCATGCTCTGATCCTTTAATCCAGTTCCTCATGCTGTGGTGACCCCCAACCATAAAATTATTTCATTGCTACTTCATAACTGTAATTTTGCTACTCTTATAAATTACAAGGCAAATCTCTGATATGCAACTGCTGGGGGTCGTGACCCTCAGGTTAAGAACCACTGGTTTCTGTAGTCTCCCCTCTACTTCCTCCTCACTTGCTTTGCTTCTTGTGTGGGGATTCAATGTGATTTCTGTGCTCCTGATCCTACTGCCATGCCGGTCCTCCCCCCATGAAGGGCTAACCCTCTGGAACCAGCAGCTAAAATCAACCCTTTCTTCCCTAAATTACACCATGATGTTTTATCACAACAACAGAAAAGTAGCAAATATTTTACTGAGGTATATTTTTGCTGGATTGTTTTTCATCCTTTGTTCTGTAACTGACTGAACCATATGTCTCACAGGGGTGTCCGCCATTTTGACATTGCACTATGATGCTTTCCTCTACAGTGTTGGGCCAAACCCATAGCTGTGCTAGAACACCTAGGGTCAGGGATGGAAATTTGGACATCCCTGGTGGAGCTGTTCAACAGTGATGTCAACACTGATTTTTGTCTGTGTGATAACACAGGAGAATGTCTTGAAAACATAAAAAGTGACATGGGAAGCTGCTGTGTCACTGAGATGGGTCAGTGAAAGTGTATTCCTGGCCTTGTCAGATACAAGCAAGTGAATTTCAGTGAACTACAGGTATTAGGAAAAAAAGATTTGTCAGATTAACAAGTCAATAATAGGCATCAGGAGGTATGTTGATTTTCCCAAGCAACAAAATTACATTTGAAACAGCATCTGCAAATAGTTCATTTGCAAGAGAACTCACTTTCTGATGAAATTTATGATAATCTACTTTTCCCCTAAAGACTCACCTGTTTTCTGCACAGGCCAACTAGGTGAGATGAATAAAACACGATAGGAACAAATTCGGGGAAATGTGGACAAACACCTACTCCCTCAAGATAGGAACCTGATGCCAGAACAAAACATAGATACTCTCAAAATTCCACTTAGTGAACCAATGAGTTTTACTGGGGTTACTCACAGCAACAGAAATGACCCAATGGCCGCAGCATCACCAAATCTCACTTCTGCATGGGTAATGGCTCATAAAACGTGGAAGCCAGAGCATACTGCGCAGCTTGCAGGCACTCAGCAGAGAAAAGTGGTTTTGTACTTAGTTCAGTTGGTCTGTACCTCTTTCAGGCAGCTGGGCTGATCTGTTTCTTCTAGGAACGCTGTTTGTTTGAGAGTCCCTACTACTTGTATACAAACCTGGGAGAGAAAACAACCTAGTGATTCTTGTCAGTTTTAGGGACTTCCTTAAGCTATTTTGAGGTGTTTATTTCCTGAACTGAAGGACCTTCACTCTAGGATAGAATGTTCCTGTTCCCGAAGACACCCTACCCTAAGATACCCTGTTGTTGTTCCTCCCTTTTCACACCGTAGGTCTTAAAGAATTCCTTCAGGATGGAAGATTTTGATTTAATAGGGAAACTGATACAAAACAGGAACCCACACAGTTTAAGGATAGAGCTGATTCCCTGAGTCGTCCTCTGATCTCTGCATGTTTGGTGCAGCTTGTACATGCACTTATATATACAATTATACACACAATAAGTAAGCAAATAAATAAATAAGTAAATGAACAAATAAATTAAATAAATAAATAAAAACTAGGAAAACCCCAAATAGTTCTTCCCACTCCACTGTAATGCCACCAGAATCACCAATTCCCAGCATAAGACCTCTACCCTGAGAACTTAGTCATCAAAAAAACCTCACTTCTTGATTAAATTCCAATATGAATTCTTCAGAGGATGCACATTTACAACCTAGAACCCCACCTTTGCTTGGAGGATGCAAAGACACATTACTGTGGGACACAGGTCTGTGAAACCTACACTGAGAAGCAAGGCCATGGTCAGGCTGTAGTAGCCAAGACAGGCTGAGGAACACATAAGGACTCAGGAAAGGGGTCACAGACTGGTGCTCTGAAAAGTTTAGTTTGACAGTCTAGTCCATTCTGCTTTCTTCAGGATGATGTACAGTATTCCTCCAAGACAAAGCTTTTGACTTGGCTTCTTCTTATAAGTTTGACTTACACAGCTCCCTGTCCACTGGGTCCACATTCACATGGCAATAGGGAAGGATCAAACACTTTCAACCTCAGCCAACATCAACTAGTGATCTCTTGATTTTCTAGCATGACTTTAGTATTTAGGAAAAAGAAAGTAAAGAATTGAAGGGTAAAAGGTCCAAGCTCACTTCCAGGTTTGAAAACGTACCAAACTCCATCAACCCCCGAGCATGAAATACTACCAATCCTTGAGCCTGAAAATCCACCAATCCCTGAGCTCTAAATCCCACCAATCACTGGGCTTGACTTGAAATCTCACCAATTCCCTTGATGGAAATCTCCTCCCCAAAGAAACTCGATATAAAGTCTGCCTCCTGTTCAGCTCCCTGATGCATCTCGCCCAGGAGAGGCAGTCATCCTCTTGTGTCTGTCCCAATAAATCCCTTGTGTGAGGTTTGTTGCATGGTGTGGCTTGGTGGTATTGCTTGGCTACCAACTGCTAGAATACCTCTCCCTTCAGAGCTGCAACACTTCTGCTGGGGAAACTGTCTCACTCAGAGATGTCACACTTATAAAAATAAATTTTTTTTCCCTTTATGGTCCCTTTTTTTTCTGAGTATTACAGACTTGAGAAACTAGTCCTCATGCTGGGAAGACAGCTCAGTCTATCTTCTTGTCACACTAGCTTGAAAACCAGAGTTCAGATTTCCAGCACCTGCGGCGAACTTTCTGACCAGCAGGAAGGAACAGCCACCAGACGAGGATTCTTCTCAAATCACGCTTTATTGGAGCCTCTTGGTTGTAGGGAGAGCAGAAAGCAAGGGGCCCGGAGCTATAGTTGCTTATATAGGGAGTCTGCCTAGCAACTTTTGATACTTTGATACTTTAACTGCTTTTCTGGAGACCCACCGGCAGGAAAGAAAGCAGGGGAACATCCCTGTCAATTACAGACCAGGATGTTCCCCTGCCGGTCAGGGGAAGTGTGGGCAGCTAGATCACAACAACTCACCCTGTTTTCAGGTGGAAGAACTGCAGCCCTAATATGGAGTTATCTATCAAGCGAGGCTGGGGCCAAATGCCATCTTGTAATGGCAGCTATTCAAATCGGCTCCCAGCAAGCACCCACGTGAAAAGTGGGGTGTGGAGGATACTCGGTACTGGGAGTAGAGATCCCTGGAGCTTGCTGTCAGTTAGCCTAGAGGAACTGGTGATCTCCAATGTCAGATACCTCCAAGAAAGAGGATCTGGAAGGAGGTAACATGATCGATAGCTATTGTCTAAAAGCTTTGAAATAAAAAAGAAAGAAACTAAAAAAAAATAATAATAAGGTGAAGAAGAACTGAGGAAGATGCCTGACATTGACCTCTGACTCTCCCCTACTCCCCCATGCACACACACACTCTCCTAAGCTTTTAGAGAATGGTTTGTCAAACTCAGGGCCACAAGAACTTTCTGTGGCTTTTCCTCCACTTCTTGTGCTATGCTTTCTGCTCTGCTGTCTGACAGGACGGAGCTTTCTGAGGCATCCTGCCACCCCTTATTTATTTATTTGTCATTCCTTGATGGGAGCTGGGACTTCCCACTTCAAGGCAAGAAGTCAAGTGTCCAGTCTGGCCTTTGCCGAGTCCTGCTTCCAGAAGGTCCAGTGACTGGCAATGCTGACCTTGAGCCAAATGCAGAAGGCAGCTGCAGATGGTGCTGTGGAGAGCAAGTGTGCGGAGGGTACCTCCTGCTAATCATAGACGCCCAGGCCCTGCCAAACCACGGGACTCCTGGCTGGGAGTCAAGGCCCCAGCCTTCCCCCATGTGGGACTGTGTCCAGGTACCTTAGGAGACTGTCTGGCAACCTGTTCCCTCAGCGTGAGATGCCTCCTTTCCTGTCCTTGGAGCCAGCCATCACCTGAGGAAAGAATGCCTGTCGTCTTTCCAGCCTTAGGGATGATTGGCTTCCTGTTCTCAGGACTGCTTTCTGATGTGTTGTAGGTGTTTGGGCCGAATGTCTCTGAAACTCAGTTTTACAATATCCCACTGGAGGCAGGTGTGCTTGAGGGTTAACCCCTGCTGAATGAAGCACCCCAAGTTCTTTTGTCCATTCTGGACTTAGAGCAAGGTGACCTTAGAAGAACTCTAACTCCAGGTAAAGAGAGACAAAGAGTGATGTAGAGACCTCTTGTGCGTTGTTGGTTTATTTTATTCTCATGCCTTGAGATAAATGTCTTTATTTTAATGAAATTAATGAAACAAATAAAGCATTCAGACTCATTTTCTAATTATTTAGGCTATTACAGAGGAAAATAATTTACTTTTTATTGACTCCACATCCAAAAGTCTTTCTGAATTCATTTAGTTAAACTGACAGTTTATTTGCAAATGCTTTTGTGCTTTTCATGCACTGAACTGTAGCCACTTCAAATATGGGACAGCTTTCTGTTTTCTTCTGTAGTCTCCACTCACTTTTCTTTATTTCTCTGGACTTACTGCACGAGGAAGATTTGCCAGGACAAAGATGAATAGGTGCATGACAGCTGGCATGAGGGACGTCTCTTTTTGGGGAAAAATTATTTTAATATTACCTAAAACATTTGTGGGTTTTGGAAGTTTGCTAACCAGCTAATAAAGTTTTCTTCTATATTTACCTGGACAGAAGTTTGTGTTTAAGATCATATGTGTGTCAGGTGATGGTGGTGCACACCTGTACGCGCAACACTTACAGGCCAGCCTGCTCTACAGAGTGAGATCCAGGACAGCCAGAGCTGCATAGAGAAGCCCAATCATCTTGAAAAAACATAAACAAACAAACAAATAAATAAATGTATGTCAGTACCTTATCAAGTACATTTTACCTTTATTCGGGTAGTTGTGATTTTGCTCCTTAATTTTATCAATGTGATGAATTAAATTAATGTTTTAAAAGGTTTATTTTTATTTATTTGTATGCATATATATGTGACACATGTGTGCAGCTAGCTGCTGAGGCCTGAGGAGGGTTGTGGATACTTCCTAAGATTGGAATTACAGGTATTTGTGAGCTGGCATATTGGCGCTGAGAACCAACTCAAGCGCTCTGGCAGAGAAGTAGGTGATTTTAACCACTGAGCAATCTCTCCAGTCCCACTTCTATTAAGTTTTGACTTAATAGAATGAAATTAAAATTAAGACTTTCATTTGAAGAGTTACAATTTCATATGCTGCTAGATTTAATTAGAAAGTGTTTAAAATCCTGGGCAGTTGTATCATTGGGGCAGTCTGTGGGGCCGCTGGCAGTGAGACCAGGATTTATCCTTATTGTTTGAACTGGCTTCAGGGAGCCCATTCTCTTTGGAGGGATACCTTGCTCAGTCTAGATCTAGTGGGGAGGGCCTTGGCCCTGCCTCAAAGTGATGTGTTAGACTTTGTTGACTCCCTATGAGAAGCCTTACTGCCTCTGAGGAGTGGGTGGGGTGGAAGGTAGAGGGAGTGGGAGAAGGGGAGGGAGGAGAAACTGTAATTGGTATATAAAGTGGCATCAACGTGCAGGAAGGATACTGACCTGTAATTTTTGTGTCATGCTTAACTATTAAAGGTGCAGTGACTTCATAAAACTAGTTTAGTAGTTGTATTAGACCCCTGTCTGGTTGCTGTGAAAAAAAATATTTAACAAAAGAAACTGAAAGAAGAAAGGACTTACACTGGCTTGCAGTTTGAGGGTACAGTGAGGAAAGAATAGCAGCAAGCA
>NC_022013.1:9833821-9840809 GCF_000317375.1 Microtus ochrogaster | reverse complement strand
TCAGGAAGCAGAGATGGATGCTGATGCTCACACGGCATTCACAGTCAGGAAGCAGAGATGGATGCTAATGCTCACATGGCATCCACAGTCAGGAAGCAGAGAGGGATGCTGATGCTCACATGGTATCCACAGTCAGGAAGCAGAGATGGATGGATGCTGGTGCTCACCTCACTATCTCCTTTTTGCTCAATCAGGCCCCATGCAGAGAATGGTGATGTCCACCGTTATACTGGATCTTTCCATAGAACCTAGTCTAGACAATCCTTTATAATGGTGTCCAGAACCTTATCTCCTAGGTAATTCTAACTTTGGTCAGGTTGATAGTCAATATTAATGATCAGCATTACAGAAGTGTTTGGTTTTTTGGGTTTTTTTTTAACTACACCATAGACACATTTATGTAAATGTCATATTATTGCTTCTTCCTTTAATGTTTGGACTACTTCATCAGTATGGATATTCAGATCTGGAGTTTTTCAGGACAAGGTTTACATTATAAAGTCAGTCTCTTGAAGATCTAAAAGATAATGTTGACTCTTTTCTTAAATTTGTTATCAAATAAACTGCCCATTTTTAACTTCAAAGTTTTCAAATTTATTGGTGTAAGATTGACAATAATTTCATACAGTGTCTCATACCTGTAGACTCTACAATGGAATTCCATTTTTTCATTCTGATACTTGGTCCTCCTTTTGTGGAGAGAGTTGTCTTACTAGGGATTTATCAGTCTTTGTAAACTGTGCTTGTTCTTATTGGCATCGTTACAGTGCTGGTTACTAAAGCTACAGGTTCTCTTGTGATGGACAAATACTTCATCCGTTACCTACATCCCAGCTCTCTTGATTGATAGTCTTTGTATGTGAGTGTGTGTGAGCATTCGTGTGATATAAATATATACACACATATATCTATATACACATATATTTTGTAGACACACATCTGTATATATGTGTGTTGCGTGTGTGTGCATGCACACACTCATGCGTGTATATGTGTGTGTGTGTATGTGAAGATGCCTGGAACTGGAACAGAGGAGGGTATTTGGTGTCTTTCTCCCCCACTCTACTCCTCAATTCCCCCAGACGTGGTCCTTCACTGGACCTGGATCTAGGTTAACCAGCCAGCAAGGCCCCTAGGTCCTCCTGCCTCTTTCCTTCCCTCACAACACTGGTTGCATGCAACCGTAGTTGGCTTTCTATGTGAGCACTAGGGATTCTATCTTGGGTCCTCTGATTGAGCAGACAATGCTGTTACTCAGTGAGCAATTACCCTTGTTGGTTTTGATTGTCGATTTGTTTTTTATTTCATTAACCACCTTTTCACACCCGTGCATATGCACACAGACACAGGAGAGATGTCGCGTGTCCTCCTCCATCACGCTCCACCTTATGCCTTTAAGACATGGTCTCTCATTGAATCTGAATCTCATCATTTTTTTGGTTAGGTTGGTGGCTATTAAGTCAGGATGATCTTCCTGTCCCTGTTCTCCTCAGTACTGAGGTTACTGGTATAGGTTCAATCATACCCCTGCCCCCGGCTTTTTATATGGGTTCCAACACCCAAACTCAGGTTCTCAGGCTTGTATGGCAAGTGCTCTTACAAACTGAGCCATCTCTTTAGCTCCTTTAATAATTAAACTTTTGATTTTAAGTACACAGAAAAGTTGCAACAGTAATGAAGAGTTCCCACATAATCCTTCTATCTGTAACATTTTGCATTAGAATTAACCATTTTTATGAGCCGCAACCTACTAGGGAGATGTTATTAATCAAAATCTATACATTATTGAATATTAAAATTTGACCAAATGTTCCTTTTCTATTTCAAGATTGCATCCAAAGTACTGCATCTCTGCATATGAATATAATGTCTCTTTGGACATAGAATAGCTTCCCTATTTGTGATAACTTTTAGTTATAAAAACTGGCTCAGGTATTGTATATTTGCTTCTCACTTGTGATTGGTGTGTGTGTGTGTGTGTGTGTGTGTGTGTGAGAGAGAGAGAGAGAGTTAACAAATAAATACTATAAAGAAGGATGTATTGGCTCAGGCTGCACAGCAGGAAGCTAGTCTTAAGTTTTAACTCTATCCTCAGAGCCTGACGGTCATCATTACCACAGCCACCATGACTATGTGCAAGAAAACCTCAAGACTGCACCTGATGACTGTTGACAATCCTTTATATTTGCAGACTGCAGAAGGTCACTGGCACCATCTGATGCCTGGGGTCTTAATAGGATAAATGTTGGTAGAAGAGAAAGCTAACTGACCCATACAAGCTCTGTTTCTTTCTTAGCCTATAAAACCCACATGTATCCGTAATATATCTAAGTATGAGCAATCTTGTATGCATTCTAAAACTAAGAAATAGTAAACAGCTCTCCAGAAAGCAGGATATGTTTGTTCTATTCTTTGAAAATTTCATAGATTGATACATCTTAACTGTATTCAACCCTCCCTCGAATCCTTCCCTCCTTTTAGCTTGCTAAGTCCAGTTCCTACTGCCCATGTGCTCATGGGTATGGGGCTGTCTACTGGGGCGTTGACAACCTGCTTGCTAGTGGCCACCCCTAAAGAAAGATGACCTCCCTCCTAGCAATCATAGCTTCTCCACTAAGGTGGGGCCTCATGAGCTCCTCCCCCAGCCAAACTGGAAATTTTTAACTGGCTTGATCTTGTGCAAGTAACCACAGTTGCTAGGAATTCACGAGTACAACAGCCACATCATGTCCAGAGGACAGCAATGAACGGCACTCTTCCTATTCTCTGGCTCTTGAGTTATTTCCACCCTATCTTCCACTATGTTTAGGATCCAAAAAACCCTAAACAGCCCCTGTTTCTCAAATACTGACAGTTTAAAACATTACCATTTAAAGTAAAACAGTACAGTAACTGCAAATGTAGACCCACATCCATTACCCTGAATCGTACCTTATAAGCAACTCAGCGTTAGGAAACATTTGTTTAATGTGATGGCTGAGGTCTGAGGACAAGTGGCCTTTTCTGTTGGGCAATACTTGTCTCCGGAAGTCATTCCAGAGTAATGGGACTGTATAGTATCGCAGCGAAGAGCATTTCTCTTTCTGAATGAGTGGGCTGCATGCCTACTCCGTTCCGTTTAATTCCTGAAGTCGCTGTCACAAGAAAAGGTATCAAGAGTTGGGGAGATGGCTCAGTTGTTTGCTGAGCAAGCATGAGGACTTGAGTTTGATCCTTAGCACCCGAGTAAAAGCCAAGTGCAGTGGTGTGCATCTGTTATCCAGCTCAAGGGAGGCAGACGAGGGTTTCCTGGGGCTGGCTGGACTAGTCTAGGCAAATCAGCAGGCTGAAGATGTGACAAAAGACACTATCACCCCCAAATAAAGTGGAAAACAATTGAGAAAGGTGCCCAGCATTGATCTTTGAGACACACAATCCACACACATACACCATAAAGAAAAGTCACCATTATCCTGAGAGACAATGGTTAATTTTTTTATGTTTTTTAGCACCTCTGCACTAAAAGATTTGTATTCTTATGTTGTTGTGCCTGATAGGCCTTTCAGAAAAAGTTAAAGAGTGGGGGTTCACAGAGATCGCCAAGTTTTAACAGAAATTGTCCATCAGCAAAGCACACATTGATGGGCGGCTTGAGCAACATTTTTTCTTCCATCTTTTTAGATTTTCTACCCACTTATAATTTACCAATACTTCTTGTTATTTTATTGGCTCTTCAATAATTTCATATAATGTATGGAATATATTCACTTCTTCCCCAACTCCTTCCAGATCCAATCCCTTCTCTATTCACCCAACTTCCTGTCCTCTTAAAAAGATAACAATTTCAATTTGTGCTCCCCATAAGGAAGAGAAATTAAACACAGGCTCCTTTGTATTTGTAGGCAGGGATCAAACAATCCTGGAGTTACAAATCCTTCTTGCTTGGCTTATTGGTGGCACATATCAATCATCTGGTTGCAGCTAGAACACACCAGTTTAGAAGAGAATGGTTTGCTTGGTGAATTACCTACAGCAACTTTCTAACCCCAGGCAGCTAGGAGTTTCCTTATGTCAGCATGCGGTCAGTGTCTCAGGGATTGGAGACTAATTATCATAGTGCCAGCCCAGCCTGGGCACCATTAGGAGGTCAGACCTGCCAGAAGAAATCAATTATAGGAGATGAACCTGTTTGGATGTGCTCTATGCCACCACCCCCTCAGAGGTCCGAGTTCATGAATGCCAGAACCTGTCACTCGCCCTCACTTGGCTCTGACCTTCCCTTCTGCCCGACTTTGCCTTTCTGTTCAGTACACAGAATTAATGATGAGACATGGGGAGGAGGTGGGGATGAGAACTCCTCTGTATGGAGATGTAGGCTTCAGCCAAGAGAACAGATTGCAGACGAATCCAATTATCCTCTAGCAAAAAAAAAAAGAGGCATGCATGTGTTTGTATGTGTGTTCTGAGAGCACATGCATACTCATACATACGAGTTTCACTTTGCTATTCATTGAGCACACTAAGGGTTCACTATGAGTTTGTTCCATGCAGTAGTAGATGAGTATGTGAACCCACATGTCCTCATCTTCATGCACACAGAAGTGCACAGGCCAAGCAGGAGCATACTACCCATGCCTTTCCATATATCCATGTACCATGGTCTTCTTGAAGCCGGGACATATAACTTCTAGACGTTTCTGTGGCAGCCTAGTTATAGATCTGAAACCTGGAGAATCAGAAACATCAAGCCCAGGACTGGGAAGATGACTCACTCTTGTGAGTCCCTGGTTATCTCCTATCTCCCACTCAACCCAGATCTGATTGAATCCCAAGCAGGGTCTGTGACTGAAGAGCTGGCCTGTGCGTGTGGAAGAGGTGTGGTATGTCCATGTGAATGTGCTCTGTGTAGTTGCATCTATATGTATGTGAATCAATGAGTGCATTCATCTGTGTGTATGCATAGGGACATAAATGTATGTGTGCATGAGCCTCTGTGCATATGTATATGCATGCATATATGTGTGTGTTTATATTTACTGCATATATTTAAATATGTATGTATGTACATATGGTGTGAAAATGTATATATGCCTATAGATGTATGTGCATGTGTAGTTGAGTGTCTATATAGATACACGTATTTATAAGTGTGTATGCATACCAATGTATGTGTCTATGAGTCCATGTGAGTGTAAGTATACATGTGTTGTGTGCATATGTATCTGTGCATGTGTGTTGAAGCTGTAGGAGTGTGTGTGTGTGTGTGTGTGTGTGTGTGTGAATCTGTGTGAGTGTCTGTTGATAAAGTCCTAATTTGGCTTTCATAAGGCGATAAGGCACAGGATATGCAGACCTTGGAAAGAGAAACTCTCTGAATGAAAATAATCTAAGTAGACATATCTTGGCTTTTAAATTTTTGATAGTTTTATTGAGATATATTTTACAAACAGTTCTCATATTTCAAATGTCCAATGGCTTATTTTAGGTTCCATTTAACCATTATTTTTAATTTTTAAGATATACTTTTAGTAATTACTTGAGAATTTCATACGATGTATTTTAATAATATTCATCCCCCACTCCTCTCCTTAACTCTTTGCAGATTCAACTGCATTCCACACTCCTTCCAACTTTAACATACTCAGAATTCTGTATTCTTTCCCACATGCAACTTGAAAATATTATCTCTACCCCAGAAGAAAACCCTTATGCTTTCTCTACTGGCTAGAATTGTGTGTCAGCTAGACACAAGGTACAGCCATCAGAGAGGAAGAAGCCTCAGTTGAGGAAATGCCTCCATGAGATGCAGCCTTAAGGTATTTTCTCAATTAGTGATCAGTGAGGGAGGGCCCAGACCATGGTCGGTGGTGCCATCCCTGGGCTGCTGGTTCTGGGTTCTATAAGAAAGCAGGCTGTATATTTCTCTGCTCCCGTGTCCACCCTTCCTTTATCCCAACCATCCCATTCTCCCAAGCTCTCCCCATTCTCCCCTTCTCACATTTCTCACCCCATTTCCCCTTAGCCCCATGCCACCTCACCCCCAAGTTCCCAGGTTTTGCCCTGCAATCTTGTCTACTTCCCATATCCAGGCAGATGACTATATGTTTGTCTTTGGGTTCACCTTCTTATTTATCTTCTCTAGGATCAAGAATTATATGCTCAATGTCCTTTAAGATCCTAATACATGAACTGGCTTTGTGGGAGCCTAGCCTGTTTGGATGCTCACCTTCCTGGTCCTGGATAGAAGTGGGAGGACCTTGGACTTCCCGCAGGGCAGGGAATCTGGACTGCTCTTCATTCTCGAGAGGGAGGGGGAATGGAGTGGGGGGGAGGGGTAGAGGAGTAGGGGAATGGGAGGAGGGGGCGATGTGTGCGAGAAGGGGGAGGGAAATGGGAAACGGGGAGGAGGCGAAATTTTTTTTTTGCAACAACCAAAAAATAAAATAAACAAAAAAAATTAAAAAAAAAAAAAAGAAAGCAGGCTGACAAACCATGGGGAGCAAGGCAATAAGCAGCACTCCTCTATGGCCGCTACATCAGCTCCTGTCTCCAGGATTCTGCCCTGTTTTCATTCCTGTTCTGACTTTCTTTGGTGATTAACACGAGTACGGAAGTGTAAGCCAAATAAACCTTTTCCTCCCCAGTTTGCTATGTGGTCATGGTGTTTCAGTGTAGCAACAGAAACCCTAAGACACTGGCCCGTCTTGCTTCCTCCTCCCACCTCTCCCTCTTCTTCCTCCCATCCCTCAGTCTCCCACATCCCAACCTCAGACAACACTGATTTATTTTCTGTCTCTCCAGAGTTGTCTCTTAGGGACCTCACATGTAAATGGAGTTGTACAATAAATATTATAGTCCTTGGTGCAAGCAAAGTAAGTGTGTGTGTGTGTGTGTGTGTGTGTGTGTGTGTGTGTGTGTGTGTTGCTAGGATGGAGCCCAGGATTTTTGCTATGCTAAGCATGCATGGTGACGCTGAAGTACTTCCTGGCCTCCATCCTCCCTATAGAGG
>NC_022013.1:9828532-9833721 GCF_000317375.1 Microtus ochrogaster | reverse complement strand
GAGAGAGAGAGAGAGAGAGAGAGAGAGAGAGAGAGAGAGAGAGAGAGAGAGAGAGAGAGAATAGACTACAGGTCAAGCTCAGTAATTCCTCAGGATGTTTTTCACATTATTTGGGGGTGAGTTTCCTTTCAGTGGCCTGGAACTAACACATTCCTCTCAGTGTGCTAACTCTCAGACTCCAGGGATCACCCTATACACATCCTCTAGGCATTTCACAATTTCACAGAATGCACTATCAAACCCAGCTTTTTTTTTTTACACTGGTTTGGGGGTTCAAGTTTGCACAATCAGCACTTTAGCGACGGAACTATCCTCCAGTCACCAAATATATAGTCACTTAAGTGACTCTTTGATTTAGCAAAATATTTCCAAGGCTCATCTATGCTGTAGCCAGAATCCCTACCTCATTCATTTCTATGGCTGAAAAATAAGCCGTTGTACAGACAATAAATCACACTGGACTTATCCACTTAGGAGGTTTATGTTGCTTTCCCTTTCCATCTGTTACAAGGAATGATGCTAAAAGCGTTTGTATACAAGTTTTTGTTTCTGGCCATATTTATTAGCTCTTCTTGGGAAAATGCCTACAGGTGTAATTATTGGCTTATATTGTGCCTGTATGTTAGCCATCTGAGGGCCCCATGCTGTCTTCCAAAGCAGCTGTTCCATTGAATATCTGGCCATATATGAAGGCTCCAGAAATCTCTGTGTCTCTGGTGTGTGTGTGTGTGTGTGTGTGTGTGTATGCACACGCGCACATGTGTGTACCAGGCCAGAGTAAAACATGGGTGTCTTAGTTACTATTCCTGTGATGAAACATCATGACCAAAATCAACTTCCTGGAAAGAAGTCTTCACTGACACCAACTTAAGATGTTCAGGAAATGCAAGTGTCATTCGCTTTGGCTTTGAGAGAGAACTTACTGATCAGCAGTTCCCACAGAGGGGACCAAGGTCAGAACCTAATATCCCAGTTAATACGAGCCTGCCTGCTCCTGGCGTGCCACCAGGCTCTCGATCTATTACGTTTCTATCATGGTAAGTGTCCTCTTATTGAGTAAATAGGTACGATTGGCTCCCCAAAATGTAAGAGGCAGAAGTAATCCTTCTCGTGTTGACAAGTTCTGTGGATTAACTGGAACAGAAATATTCAAGACAGACTGACAGCCAGGCAGGCAGAGGTGCATTGGTGCATCATGGGACACACACAGAGAATCCACACACACTAAAGACAAGACATTTGCTGGAATGTACAGGATCGAAATATTGAAATCAGAGGTCAAACTATCATGTCTCTTGACCATAAAGTGATGGTCTTTGTTTGTTATGGATGTTGAATGCAGCTATTCTAAGATTTTACAAAATGAACACCTCTTACTTGTCCTTTTTCCTTTTAATGTTTGGCACAAAGGATGAATTCTTAGTGGCTTCAACATGTTTCCCGGTGGGTTTTCCCCACCTTTCAGGGTTGCTCACAGCTGTAATATTATGGTAAAAATGGAGGGCCTCTGAAGAAAAGCGACACCCAGCGACTTTCCTGGAAGGGTAGGTGGCTGCCCGGGGACTTTCCTGGAAGCCCTGTCGGTGGCTGGTGATGTGGCTTGGGAAGAGGTAAAGGCCTTGCTAGCCTAATTTCCACTTATTCAATAAGGGAACTGGAGGGTACACTCGGGAACAGAGAATATTTAATTGCTGCAGGCAGCTTTCTGAATGTTTTTCTTAAAAACAAAACAAAACAACTCACATTTGATTTACAGGCTGCTTTTTTGTTATTTTTCTTTTGTTTTTTTTCACCTTTTTTTTCTTTTCTTTTCTTTTCTTTTCTTTTCTTTTCTTTTCTTTTCTTGGTTTTCTCTGTGTAACAACCCTAGCTGTCCTGGAACTTGCTTTATAGACCAGGCTGTTCTGGAAACTCCTTCTGTAGAGCAGGCTGGCTTTGAACAGAAATCCACCTGTATCTTCCTCCCTAGTGCTGGGATCAAGGTATTCACCACCAAGCCCTGCTGATTTTTTAAATAGTTTTCCTTATTTAGATATACACATAAATAATTTTACAAAGGGCAAAAGATGTCTGTGTTGCTTAGTAACAAATCCTCACCGTCACTTCTTAGGCCCTCTGCTTCAGGAACACTCTCATCTCGGCTTTGCCTGCTGTGTGGCTGTTTACTTCTCGCTGGGTATCTCTGGGCTTTGTCTTTCTATCTGCATCCTGCCTGCACCAGCTGGTTCATGCACAGGTCTCACCAAGCTGATACCAGGAAGCAAAACAGCCCGGTCTGCTCTCACCCTTTTCCCTTTCCCCAATGTAGTGACTGAGGTTGATACAAAATCCGTTATTTAAGTTGTGGTACAGTTTCTTCACTTGTGTTATACAAGTGAACGTGGTTTGTGGCTCACCTTCTTCAGAAGGGTATTAAGTAAAATAAACCCTATCATCTCTCAGAAGTTAGGACACTATGATGGGAAAGATGATGCATCCTGTTTTTTTTTTTTAATGTTAATATTTAAAATGTTTATTCCTCGCCACTGATTGGCCTAAGCATGAGGAACAAGCACTAACTGAGCATAAGGCCACATTGTATCCACAGTCAGGAGGTAGCGCCAAGAACGCTGGTGCTCAGTTCAGGTATTTTTATTCAGTCTGGGAACCCAGTCCATGGGATGATGCCACCCTACATCCTACAAGATGAGAGTGTGTCTTTATTGTGTGACAGAACTTTTCCAGGGGAGACGCAACACACATGGCTACTCACCCCAGCTAGAGATCCCAGGACAGGCCAAAGTACGGATACTACCAAGTCCAGTTTGGTGAACCAGTAAATTATAGTGGGGTTATTTACAGGAGTATATGGGTAAGGAGTTACTTACAGGAGCAGAAATGACTCAAAGACAGCTGTGTCACCAAGGCCCACCCCAGCATGACTCCTCACAAAGCTGGGAACCTGGAGCACACTGCACAGCCTGCAGGCAGCTCAGCTTGTTGGAGAGTGCCCTTTCCAAGTGACGCAGTTGGTCTAAACCTCTTCCAGGCAGCTCGGCTGGTTTCTGCTTCTTCCAGGCTGATGGCCTGCTCTCAGAGTCTTGTTTGCAGCTTGGCTCTGCTGTATCTAAGGGGGACTCTAAGCTTTTATTGCTTACTCTGGCAAGAAGTGGGCCTGGTAAGTCCTGTCAGTTTCAGGACTTCCTGAAGCTACTTTGAGTTGTCTGCCTTCCTACTTAAGGAGTTCCCTGCAGGATGGAATGTCTTAATCCTGGAGGAAATGGCTTCCTCCTCAATTAATGCAGTCCAGAAACTCTTCCACAGACCTGCCCAGAGGTTCAATCCTAGGTGATTCTAGATCGTGCCAAGTAGGCAATCAGTATAGACCATCTCAAATCTACATCTGACTGGACAGACACACAGAGAACTCAGGTCCACAGAACTGTGCCCTCACTGCTGATAGCAAATCACAGGGCAGAAACATGTTCCTCGCGGCGTAAGCAACTGGATTCGCTATTCAGTCAAGGCACACACGGCTTAGCTGACAGTGGTTTCAGTCCAGCCTCCCTTGGCTGCCTGCTTTTGTGTGAATGAGGGGGACAGCATGCTTGCTCTTTTGATTCCCTTGGTCTGTAGTTGCTGGAAAGTCAAGGAGGCTGGTCTTGTGAAAGGAAAAGGTAAAGCTCAATCTTGATGACCCAGAAGAGTGGTTCTCAACCTGTGGGTCGTGACCCTTTGGGCAAACCTCTGTCTCCAAAAAATAGTTACATTACAATTTATAACAGTAACAAAATTACAGTTATGAAGTAGCAACAAAAATAATCTTACAGTTGGGGGGGGGAGTCACCACAACATGAGCGACTGTATTAGAAGAGTTGTAGCGTTAGGGAGGTAGAGAACCACCGGCCCAGAGGGTGTGATCCGTGGATGAGTTCTATGGGATGAAGTTGAAATACAGTTCAGTTCAGTACATTTCTCTGCCACATTCACAGCGCGAGGTCACTTGTAGTTTAAGATCAATGTTTGCTTGTTTCTGTGCTAGGGATGGGCCAGAGCTTCCTACACGCAAGTCAAGCAATCCACCACCCATCAGCTCCTTGGGGACAATGTTTTTGTTTATTTCTCCCCCTTAAAAAGTTAAGAATCAAATATACTTGAAGCTATGTCTTATATGAATCAGGGTTCCCTGGAGGAACAGAACTGAAGGAATGAATATATATTATTAAAAGTAATTTGTTCTCTTAGCTTCCATAGGAGCTGAGCAATTTAACAATGCCAGTCCGCTTGCTAAAGAATCTGAGAACCTTCGTGAAAGTCCCCAAGGCTGTCTGTCTCAGCGGTCCCAATCTGGTGTTGAAGGCCTGGAAGGTTCCTGGAGAACTCTTGGTCCTCAGTCCATTCTAGAAGGCTAATGAATCTGGGTTCTAACGTGAGTGAAGGATGGTAGTAGTGGTGTCGGCGGCAGCATGGACACACGTACCAGCAAGACACAAAAGCCATCCTGCTTTCCTTTGGACTGATTTATGTCTGGGCTGCCTCAGAAAGGCCCATTGTGGTGAAGGCCTTCTCCCCTCAGGCAATCCGTCTTGCAAATGACCTCACAGACAAACACAGAGACATTAAATGTCATTTACCCAGTTCATGCAGTGCCGGGGATCAAACCCAGAACTTTGTGCCTGCTAGGCAAGCGCTCAACCAGCTGAGCCACGTCTGCAGTCCAGTTGTTTGAGCTTTTGCCTGGATCACTGTCTCAGTGTCTGACTTCTGCTCTCTTGGGTCTCCTTTTCAGGACTTGACCGCGACCAAATGTCTGGAATGCAAATCTGATCATATGGTTTGTAATCCTCCAACTCCTTTAGTGACCTCTCTTCCTGTAGGTGAGGCTCATGACAGAGGAAATCCCGACTCCCTGGGGCCCTGCTTTCCTTTCTTATGTCACTCCTGTGAAAAGAACTACACTCTGTGCTCTTCCACGATGCTGTGCCCACTCACAGATAATTCCCTCGGCTTTAGAAAAACCTGGCTCATTGGCCAGGTTCCGTCCAGTTTTAAGACTCTCTTTAAGGTTTTGTTTGTTTGTTTTGTTTTTTAACTTTTGTCAGAATCCACCTTTCCTGACATGATAACTAATTAATTATTCTTCATTTCTTCTCTTCTCCCCCCTTCTCTCTTTCTCTTCTCTCCTCTTCCATCTCTCCCCTCCCCTCCCC
>NC_022013.1:9826305-9828432 GCF_000317375.1 Microtus ochrogaster | reverse complement strand
CCTCCCCTCCCCTCCTCTCCTCTCCTCTCCTCTCCTTTCCTTCCCCTCTGCCTCCATCTGCTTCACTTCTGCCAGATCCCCGAAGTTTCAGCCAAGGTGAAGCAAATTCTATGATGTCTGAGTAAATGGCAGGGGCAAGGGATGAACAAGAAGGAAATCTGGTCCATGGGGCTCAATGAAAACTTTCTAGACACCCTGGATATAGCACCCAATATACCATGTATGCTTAAATCATTTCAGCTTTTTGTAGTTCCTCCCAGATACTTCTCACACAAGGCCAGGCAGTTCCTCACTGATGTGTCTCTGAAGCTGTGTGTCTACACTGTCAAAACCTAGAAAAATCAGTTAGTAATGTATTCATTAGTAGATCACACTACTCCTGTGTTTTCAGTTGGATTCATCTCTTGCTCCGGCCCCATCAACTGGCAAAACTTTAACAGCACCAAAGTTCTTACTTCTATTTTCTTTCTTTGTGGATATGGGTGCATCTTTCTGGTCTCAGGCTTCTTGCTTACAGGGAAATCAAGCCCTCCCCGACTTACATGGTGGAATACGTTCTAATGTAATCAGCTTAGGCCAGCCCGGGAGAATTACTTTGTTCTTTGCTTTTATATAAAAATCTGCCAACTGGAACAGAAAGCAATCAATAATGGCCAAACATGGAAGTTGTTCTTTATTCTTTTTTCCAAATTTCTTTGGACCCCCTCAAGAAATCTGAAAAAATAAAAATAAAAAAAAAAAGAAAGAGATTCCATTAGAGATCCTCATAGATGGTAGACGGTGTGAGGGGGATTGGGGTGACCCCAAGGTTGGAGTAGAGGGGGTATGTGCTTCACCCAGTCAAAATTCAGCCCCAGACATCACAGAAGAAAGCCTTGGGTCCAGTCTTCTCGGTGCAATCTATTTCCAACCCTAACCAAAAGGTCAGAGTACACACATGCTGGAGATGGGTTCAGCCTGTGGGAAGGTGTTTCCAAATTCCTTCCCCATGCAAGACAGATGTCTTAGAGACCAGAGTGCAATCCCTAGCACCCATGTAAAGATCTGGGTGATGGTACACCCTTACAAATTCAGAGCTGGGAAGCAGAAAGAGGATTTCCGGAGCTTGCAGGCCAACAACCTGGCCAACCAAAGATATTGAAAAACACTACAGAATGACATCCATTGACTTTTGGCCTTTACATTCACAATGCACTGGACAAAAGCAACCACCACATGTATGAATATGCAATTATACAACATACGTGCCCACAAGTACACATGTACACACACAGAGTAAATACATCCCTGTTTTCTCCTCAAGAAATGTCTTCTCATCTCTCTACAGGACCATGTCAAAAGCTCTGTGCTGGCTACTGGAGACTGAGGGTAGACTTGATTATCACATGGGCAACTCTTTATCTCAGGAGATTTTGCTTTTGTCAGTCTATAGAGTGGGAACAGAGGACATTGGCGTATTGACTCTTCCTCCGTGGAGACTGAGGCCTGCTGTATTCACTATTTTCCTCATTGCTGTGATCAAATACCTTATGGAAAAAAAGTTAAGGAAGAAAGGGTTTATTTTGGCTCATGGTTTTAGGGATACAACCTGCCACGCATCCACATGGTCATATGGCATCCACAGTCAGGAAGCAGAAATGGATGCTTGTGTTCAGCTTGCTTTTCCCGTGTCACTCAGTCCGCCTCACCACACCCAGGGCGACCAATCCAGAAGCTCCCTTACAGATCTTTCCAGAGGCTTGTCTTCTCAATATTGAGCTTCACACAGCTGTGGGAGCCACAGTGGACACAGCATCCTGTGGTATGAGTGGAAGGCTCTATCATTCACCCTCTAAAACCGTATCACTTGCTCATTTTTGCCTCCGTCCTCTGCTTGATCCTTCCTCATTTAAACCAAGCGATCACTTTAGTAACCAGAGCTAGTTTGACTCTTTCCATCCTCACAAGAATGGATGCCCGACCCTCTGTGCCGTGGTCCCTTATCCTCACAAGACTGTGGATGGCTGCCCCTCTGTGCCATGGTCCCTTACCATCCTCAAAGACAGTGAATGGCTGCCCCTCTGTGCCGTGGTCCCTTACCATCCTCAAAGACAGTGGATGGCTGCCCCTCTGTGCCGTGGTCCCTTA
>NC_022013.1:9815992-9826205 GCF_000317375.1 Microtus ochrogaster | reverse complement strand
CATCCTCAAAGACAGTGGATGGCTGCCCCTCTGTGCCGTGGTCCCTTACCATCCTCAAAGAGAGTGGATGGCTGCCCCTCTGTGCTGTGGTCCCTTACCATCCTCACAAGACAGTGGATGGCTGCCCCTCTGTGCAGTGGCTCCTCTTTCTCATGATGATTACATGTTAGGTCTTGCTCCTTTTGGAGCTGGGCACAGTAGTTTCTCCTATCACCAGTGTGTGTGTGTGGGGGGGGGAGTTCATGCACACACATACATAGAGGTGGAGGCCAGAGGACAAGTTCAGGTGCTGCTCCTCATGGTGTCATCTACCTTATTTTTTTGAGGTGGCATCTTTTACTGACTTAGAACTCATCCAAGTAGGCTAGGCTGGTTTGTCAGTGAGCCCCGAGGATATGCGTGTCTCTGGCTCCCCAGGGCTTGGGTTCCAAGTATGTGACACCATGGCCAGCTTTTTAATTGGATTCCGAGATTCTAACTGTGTTAGTCAAGGTTCTCCAGGGGATTTATTAGAATGGCTTTTGTCCATTTATAGGCTGATATCCAGCTAGCCCAACACTGACTGTCTACCAACAGAATGTTCGCTGACCCAGTAGCTGTTCAGTTCACAGGGCTAGATGTCTCAGAGAGGGTTCTGAGAATATGCCAGAATCATGACAAAGTAGACTCTAATGCCAGTGAAGGAACAGACTTGCCAGTGGAAGTGAGAGCAAGCTGGAAAGGAGAGAGAGTTTCTTTTTTTCCCCATGTCCTTTATAAGGCTCCTGGCACAAAGTGTGGCCCAGATTAAAAGTGAATCTTCCTACCTCAAAAGAAATGGATTAAAATTGTTCTTGCTGCCTCAAAGATACGGATTAGAAGTAGGTCTTCCCATTTCAAATGATTTAATTAAAAAAAAGGTTCTTCACAGGTGTGTCCAGCCACTTGAGTTTTAGTTAATTTCAGATATAATCAAGTTGACAACCAAGAATAGCCATCACACCAGCTCTGGTCTTCTGTTTGAGAAGCAACCACTTTACTGACTGAGCTATGTCCTCAGTCCCTGAGTGTGTTTCAATGTCATCTATCCAAGTATAAGCCCTGTCAACTGCACCTCTGTCACACCTCATGGACTTATAGTCTGTGTACACGAGAGAAAGATGCCGTGTGACAGGGCTCAGATGAAGGGGTTTTTATTGGTGGAAAGGGAATAGGAAAATGGGGGATGAGAGGGGAAACAACTGGTTTCTGGAGACTGGAGTGGCAGAAGAGAAGAGAGGAGAGGAGAGGAGAGGAGAGGAGGGGAGGGGAGGGGAGGGGAGGGGAGGGGAGGGGAGGGGAGGGGAGGGGAAGGGAAGGGAGATGGGCAAGGCCCACCTTTTAAAAGGGAACGTACTGAATATGCACAGGGGGTACTCTTGGTGGATGCAGCTGAGGACAAATCCCATCAGGACCGCAAAGGCAGGCCGGTACAGAAAACTCACATTGTAGTCACTCAGCAGAACCCTGGAGCAATTATTACAGTTGTCCAAGCTGAGAGGTTTGGCATCCTGAAGGCATGGGTTCAAATCCGAGCTGAGCTGCATCTAAATTCTATGAATCTAAGCGTGGGGATGGAGCTCAGTGAAAGAACACTTGTCTTGCTATCACAAGGCCCTAGGCTCAATGCCCAGGGCGGGACTGAAAAGACTCCACTGGGCCTAGTTTGCTTGGTTCTAGAAAAAATAAAAAAGCAAAGAAGAACATAGCACAAAAACTGGTCCCCAGCAGTTGTCTGTTACTGTTAAGTAGATTTAGTTCTTCTTCTATCATTATTATTATTATTATTATTATTATTATTATTATTATTATTATTATTTCATCCTTTTCATCACTCTATTTCTGGAACAAAATTCTGATCATTGGTGTGAAAACAATGCTGATTTTTACTAATATGAATCTAATATCCACCTGAAAAGAGCAGGTGTATTCTTGCTGTCACAGGTAAGACCCATGGGATACTGTTACATGAGAAATTAAGGTGCAGTCACACTGAAGATGTGCACTTAACATATAAACTGAAAGTTTGCAAAACTGTTTCTCTTTGGACATCATCCATGCACATGGACCACGCCAGTACCCAGCGAGCCATGTTTGACTCCTTAGCATCTTTGGAAAGACAACAGAGTTCATGATAAACAGAGAAGATGAACATATGGGTTCCCACTCAGTGATGCATGTATTCTGCAAATATAAAGCCTATCTAAAAACAGCTACAGGTTCTGCAGCTCTGTGGTCTTTAACTGAAGACTGCTAGGATAGCATTGGCTGCGATCTTGGTATAGCCAGAGAATCTGAGAACCTGCCCAAGCAGTCTGATTCAGAATCTACGTGTCTGTGTTTGCCTGTGTTGCCTGTGTGCAGGTATATGAGCGTGGGCCTATGGATGAAGACAATGTGTCAACCTTGGAAATTTTTTCTTCAGTCATTGTCCGCTTTTGTTTGCTTGTTTTAAGACTGACTCTCTTGCTGCCTTGGAACTTACGGATGAGGTAGGGCTGTGGACTTCAGGGATGTGCCTGTCAGCACCTCTCCAGTGCTGGTGTGCTGGTGTGCTGGCGTCACAAGTGCACAGATGCAGTTGTTACTGAGTTCTAGGGATCAGACTCGGGGTCCTCCTGCTCCTAAGGTGACCTCTTTACTAATGCAACCTGCCCAGTCCCAGGATCCCCATTTCAACTGTCTATGGGTGGTTGATATGCACATGATTTTGAAGGTTGCTGCCATGAAGAACTTCTAAACAACAAGCTCAAGATCTACTTACTGCTTTTCACCCATCTGCTTGCTAGCACTTCATGCCTTCTCGGACGCAGGGCATGTTACTTCTGGATTTGGGTTGCATGGGAATCCTTGCAGGAAGGGGAATTAGTCTTTGCTCACATAACCCTCTTCCTCAGTGTCTCTTGTGTCCAAGCTCACTGTAGGAGACCTGAGAGGATGAGGCTGTGACCGCATTGGGTGCACTCATGCTTAGAAGAAGCCAGCAGCAGGTTCGCATCTCTGTTATTCACTAATTCTTTTAGGAGCATTTGGACATTGGGTGGGAGCCTGAACATCAGAAGAAGAACAGAGATGACCTTTGTTATGCCTGGTGAGGAAAGGAGACCTAAGAGACAGACACAGGTTGAATTCAACACATAGGCTGAGACTGTGGGAAACTGAGGGAAGTCAGTTTGACCTGAACAGGAAGCATGCTCTTTCCCCTTCTCTGCAGAGAGCAAGACCCAAGGAAGCAGCAGTTAGAATACGAAGATGTGGAGAATCCAATTCACAGCCCTCACCCCCTTTGTACAGCCCTTTTTGCTAGGCACAACTGCTTCATACATTTTAACAAATGTGTGTGTGTGTTGTGTATACATGTGCGTGGGCGGGGGAGGTGTAGCCATGGTACAGATGTGGAGGCGAGAAAACAGCCTCAGCGGTTGGTTCTCGACTTTCTACCTCGTTCAAGGCAGGGTTTCTTGTTTGCAACTGTATATCCAAGGCTACCTGACTCATGAACCTCCAGGGATTTCCCTGTCTGCAGCAGTAGCTCCCTGTAAGAGGGAAGGGATCAAAGGTGTACTTTGCCAGATCTGGTTTTCCACGGGTTCTGGGAATCCGAACTCGTATTTTTGTACTTGCACACACAGTATTTTACACACGGAGTCATCTCCCCAGCCCCGTGCTTCACACGTCTTTAACCCTTCATTGAAGGGACCAAAGGCAGTGTCAGTAAGTCTGTTTCCTCCTGACTCACCTTGACTTAATTCTTAACTCAGTTTCTCTGCTTAGATTTTTTTTTCAGATATTTTATAGCATCTCTACTACAGTTACATCAGGAAACAAAGAAAGAAGCCTTATGGATGATTTCTGCCTGTGTCTGGCAATACCGTGGAAGAGATGGTTTGATTAGGCAATTCGTTCCTTAAAACACTATAGCACAATAAGTTAATTCAATATTGCACACTTATCTGTTAGACACATGGATATAGGAGTATAAAAATGTTAATTATTCGTTATCACCACTCTGATTATTTGTTGTGGCTGATAATTACATTGAATATATTTTATATCAGTAATAACCCTCTGTCTACATTTACAACGTGTCCTATCTTGGGGGCTTGTCAAGTTTTTTCCCTAAGCCCTTCCTTTATTAAGACACAGACCTCAAGAGTACATAACCTTTATGTTGAAGGCTGATTTTCTTCTTTCATATAAAGAGCAAATATTATAGATTAATTAATCCAGGATGATTATAATTTAATCACTCTTCCTCTGGCTTCATAAGGGATTTGGCTTGTATTCAGTTGCTCATTCATATTGTTATGAAGAATAAATGCAGTCATAAAATATTTGTATGCAATGAATTCACAGAACAACTAACCCGAGAGCCTGCGGGGGGATGCTTGCCAGCCAAAATCTCACTGGAGCCCCCCACCTTGCACCTACCTCTCTGACACAAGCAGCCTCAAGCTGCTACCCCTACTGTGAATAGATTGCTCCAGTAAAGGAGTGCTTGTTCCCCAAGTAAACTAAATGTAGGGTAGTTTAGCTATCAACAAAAGATTTTAATCTCATAAAATCTTCCCAGCACTTCCTTGGTACTGCTTTAAGCTCTGTGAATAAACTGCTTGATTGTGGTACCATTACTAGAGCTCACCACGCCTTGGTGCCTCATCCGTAAAATGGGATAATAATAACATTTACTTAGTAGTGAGAAGAGTAATGCATGTTCAAATGTTCAGCAGGGGCAAACCCTCCGAGACCGGAAGTATCCTGAATATTTTTATTCTGATACTGTGTCTCTTGTCAACATGAAGGCTTACTTACATGAAATAAGGACCACAGCTAATCCTTCAGAGGCTGATTGGTTTGTTAGAGGCTCAAATGGGGCCCAAGCGATGGCTCAATCTGTAAAGTCCGTGCCTGGAAAGTCTAAGGAGCTGAGTTCTAGCCTCAGAACCCACAAGAAAAAAAAATACCAGGGGTGGTGGCACGCGTGTGATTCCCAAGAACTCCAGCTGAGCAAACACTAGGGACGCTGTGGCTCAGAGCAGTGATACGATGATGAAAGATATCCCTTCCCAAGTTCATTTTCTTTATGGCTCTTGGTTTCCTCAAATGTTAAATGTCATAACTCTACAGGACTGAGCTGAGGGCTGGTGGTGAACCTATGACTCATACAGTGACAGGCAGGTGTAGTCCTCCGATGCCACCTCCGATTCAGGAGGAGACACAGCGACCGACCTGCATGCTCTCACCATGAACACAGGCTTGGCAGCACCCACCCAGCAGGAGAGGGGCTGCAACTCTGAACTCCTGACAAGTGCTTTTAATAAGCTTCGGGACAGACGTTTGGGAACTGGATAAACAGTTGAGATTAGTTAAAGAGTGTCCTTGGTCATCTTTTCAGTCCTGTTTGCATACTAAAATTGTCCTCGTGACTGGGACTCATCTCATCTTCATTGGGATATTCTGTAACTCCATGTTGAGTCATCAAACCAGGTGAAATTTGCGTGAGTCCCACTGCATCAGCTGGAGAAACTCTGCTGAGGCTTCCTACGGGGTGTATTGACAAGTACCACCATAGCAACAACAAATGAAGGAAACCACACAATCCAGCTTCCTGGTAGGCCAGACCAGTTCTATTGTCTGTGCTCAAACAGCACAATCCAGCTTCCTGATGGGTCAGAGCAGCCTTTGTCTGCTCTAAAACAACACAATCCAGCTTCCTGGTAGGCCAGACCAGCTCTTGTCTGCATCCAAACAATACAATTTAGCTTCCTGGTAGGCCAGGCCTGCCATTGTCTGTGCTCAAACAACACAACCCAGCTTCCTGGTAGGCCAGACCAGCCACTGTCTCCCTGGGGTAGGGAGCCATACTGAAGGTGCATATCTCTTTCCCCAAAGGCTTCACTCTCCACCCCAGAGACCAGAGGATAGGCATGAATGAGCTCCTGGCGCGGTGCCTCTACTCCCAAGTTTCATGGCCTGTGGTAGGATGTTCTATCCATGCTCTCCGTGTGCAGAGGTGCTCCAGCTGTGCTGATGACTTGCAGCACAGGCTGGCCTTGACTAGTTTCGCCTCATCAATGTCTGTCACTCCGTTTCTGCCTTTTGTGCTACCAAATGTAGCCCCAGGCTGTTCCTTTCCCATTCTTCTTTACCCTCTGTGTCTTCTTCCCTCTTCACAGGATGACACTCAGTCTTCTGCACCTTTGGCCTGGGCATCCAGAACGCCTGTGCCAGTCTTGTTCTGAGGGCTTGCATTAACAACGGCCACACCACAGGTGATCCATGTCTGTCCACAACTTACTATCGTCAGATGTTGCCGTCTAGCTTGGAGCCCAGTGCATTTAATGTTCTCCTCGTTCCTGCTACGTGCCACTGAGAAGCAGTCCTGTGCTGCTGTCTAGAATGAGGGATTGCCTTCAACAAGCATCAACCAAGTCCAAAAACAGAAATCAGAAATGTTTTCCCAGGTTAGGGATCTGGCGGAGTTGGTAAAGTTGACCATTGACAAGTCCAAGCCTCAGCCTGAGGGTCTCTTAGGAGCATCACAGCTGATCTGGTGAACTGGTGGCTGTTTTGCCCAGAAGGCAGTTCTCACTCTCTGAAAGTCTTCAAACTGCTGTGTATTTGAAGATGTATGTCTGGATTTGAAGAGCAGGGAGGACATGGAACAGTGTTCTCCCTAGAAGTAATTGCAAGAATTTCTAGACCTTTACGAAAGGCAAAAATATGACAAAATTGTTGTTATTTTTAATTCTGAGGATGGACATTATTATAAACAAAAAAAAGTCACAAAGATTTTTAAAAATGTTGTTTTTTTTGTTCTTTTATTTTCACTGAATTGGTATTTATGTTAAGCCTTTCAGAGCCTATGGCATTGTGGGAAATTCACAGCACATTGTGGAAACTCTTTTGTGTCTTCAATTGCGTTTTCATCCAGACAAGGCTCTTAGCTTGTGTCTTTGCAAGCTGAGCACATTGCTCCTTGCTCATTTGTGGTGGTGCTGCTGCCAGGGTATGCAAAGACAGCTTACATTCAATTTCTTTTTCTGTGAAGGGTGGGCTACGTGTGGGCGTGTGCTCTGTATATGTGGTAGGTGTGTGCACACATGAGGTCAGATATCAATGTTGGAGTCTTTACTAATCTCCTCCCACCTTAATTTTTTGAGACAGTGTCTCTCACTGAGGCCAGGATTCACCCATCTTGCAGCGATGGCCAGCAAGTGAGTCCCTGGCATCTGCCAAGTGCTGGGATTATAGTCCACACTGCCTTGCCTGCCTTTTAGATAGGTGTTGCAGATCTGAACTCAGTTCAGCATGCTTGCATAGCTAGCACTTCACCTACCAAGCCATCTCCTTACCCAGAACAGCAGTTTGAAAGCTAAGGATTGCAGGTCTAGATTCCCTTCCTGAAGGCCCAACCACTGCCACACACCATGGTTCTATCTGACGCAGGAGATGGTGGTACCTGTGGACTTGTTGGCAAGCCTTTGGCATTCTGTCTTATTCTTCTCTCCACAAAGACCTTGGACATTTTTAGGTCTTGCCTGTCAAGTAGTTCAATTTTTATCAGTAGCTTCCTAGACCAGGAAAATCTTACAGAAGCTGCTTTGCAACTCAAAAGGTGGAAATGTAACCAGTTGTCAATTTTGAAGGAGAAATGATTGTTTTCTTTGGTGCCATCACTGAACTTTGTTAACAGAAAGCTGGGTGACAGAAATCATGACTCAGTATGAAGCACCTCTACTTATCTCCAAATAGCTGTGAAGTGTTCAATGAGGAACGGTGAGGAAGGAGAGCCTAATAATGCTGTCTGTCTATCTATCTATCTATCTATCTATCTATCTATCTATCTATCTATCTATCTATCTATCATCTGTTGACAGAGGTTTCTGTCCCAGTGGGTTCTGCAGCCATTCAGTCCCAAAGAAGCACACAGAGGCCCACATTAATCATAAACTGATTGGCCTATTAGCTCAGACTTCTTATTAACTCTTAATCCTACATTAACCCATTTTCTTGTCTGTGTTAGCCACATGGCTTGGTACCTTTTATCAGCAAGACATTCTCATCTTGCTTCCTCTGTATATGGATAATGACTGCAGACTGAGTCTGCTCTTCCCAGAATTTTCCTGTTCTCGTCACCGCACCTCTACTTCCTGCCTGGTTGCCCCGCCTATACTTCCTGCCTGGCTACTGGCCAATCAGCGTTTTATAAAAACAATACAAGTGATAGGGTAGAAGACCATTGTCCCACGGTAATTATCTATCTATCTATCTATCTATCTATCTATCTATCTATCTATCTATCTATCTATCTATCATTTATCTACCTATCTCTATCACCCCTTGTGTGTTTGTGTATGTTTGTGTGTGTATAGTGCATGCACACCAGGATATGAATGTACACACCTGTGCATGTGCACAGAGAGCCAGAGCAGGCCATTATCAGGCTTTTTCTTTCCACGCTCCATCTTTATCCCGCAGGCAGGATCTCTCACTGAACCAGAAACATCTTGGTAGGTCCACAAGCTCATAGAATCTATCTTTCTATACCCCACAATATTGCAGTTACAGGCATACATAGCCATGCTTAATAAGCCGTTGTGAGCTACCTAATCTAGGTACTGGTACTGAACTAAGTAAGTACTCTTAATTATTGATACATCTTTCCAGCCATTGTGCCTGTTGCTTGTTTGTTTAACATAGGTGCTTGGGATTCAAATTCAAGTCCTCATACCCACATAGAAAGTGTCTTTACATACTGAGCCATATCCCTAGCTGTTGTATAACAGTTTCCTCTGAGAGTAAAACATTCCATCCTACAGGGAAGCTCCTTAGGCAAGAAGGCAAGCAACTCAAAATAGCTTTAGAAACTGCCCAGATTCTCTAGGCCTCTTCCAGCCATAATGCCAATAAAGACTGCTAGGAGGCATTCTCAGAGAAGTCAGGCTAGAAAGAAGACACCAAGATCAGACCAGCTCCCTGGTAGAAGTAGAAACCAGCTGAGCTGCCCTGAAGAGGTTCAGACCAGAGTCACTTGGAAAGGACACACTCCACCCTATTGCGCTGCATGCAGGCTGTGCAGTGTGCTCCAGGTTCCCAGCTTTTGGGAGCTGTCACCCATGCTGGGGTGGCCTTTGATGATGTTCCTGTCTTTGAGTCATTTCTGCTCCTATAAGTAGCTCCTCACTCATGCTCCTGTAATTAATTCCAAAAACAAACAAACAAACAACAACAACAACAAAAATAACCTCATGGGTTCACCCAGTTAGATTTTGGTAGGATCTGTACTTTGGCCTGTCTTTGGCTCCCAATCTGGGGTGAATATATGTATGTGTTGTGTCCCCTGGGAAGGTTTTGTCACACAGCACAAGCTTCTCTTCCTGGTTTTGTGTGTAATCCCTTTATAAGGCTGAAAAATAAAAATGGAGTCACATTGGTACAGGTTACATAAAATGAAATCAGGAGGCCCCTGACAATCAAATCTAAGACATGTCTGCTGATCCTTTGAACAGTGCTGCACAGGTGTCCTCCCCTGAACAGGAGCTGAGCCTGGAAACGCTCTTTGCCTCTACTGACCTCTGCACAGCAAACATGGTCTGGGGATCCTGATTGCACCCAATCTCTTCCTTCTGACAGTCTCTTCCTCCAGCACCATTCGCAATCCCTGACAAATAATGCAGCCCTCTTCCTTGGCACTTAACAGCAAGCACACCTGCCATTGTGAAGCTTAGGAACACACTTTCAAGATTGCTTGAGTCTGTGTTTTCCCTCGTCAGTTGCAAATACGAATGTGGTTTTCTTGGTTCGCGGCTATATTGGAAACATGAGAGAGAATCCCATGTGCTCTCTTTCCTTTCCTTTCACCGAAGATGGTGTCTCCTCATAAGAAGGCGGAGGTCGGTGCTCAGCAGGCAGTGACTTTCTGTTCCATGGTGCTTTGCCTTTCACCACCGTTCCCGTTGCCTTGGCATCGGTGTCTGCCCTGAAATCCCACCAGGCAACGTGACCCAGGATGAGCACATCAAGACCGCAGTGATACAAGGGCGGTGCAATTACAAGTTGAACTGGAGGGCTTAAGGAGAGGCCTCTTTGCAAGCATAAGGACCTGAGTCCCATCCCCAGAAGCAATATAAGCATGCTGGCACCCTTTGTAATTCCAGCACTCAAGAAATGGAGATAAGAATATATCTGGGGC
>NC_022013.1:9809053-9815842 GCF_000317375.1 Microtus ochrogaster | reverse complement strand
AAGAAAGAAAGAAAGAAAGAAAGAAAGAAAGAAAGAAAGAAAGAAAGAAAGAAAGAAAGAAAGAGAGAGAGAGAGGGGGGGGAAAGAAAGAAAGAAAGAAAGAAAGAAAGAAAGAAAGAAAGAAAGAAAGAAAGAAAGAATGAATCTGGGGATTGCTAGTCAGCTAACCTGACCTACTTGGCTAGCTCCAGGTCAGCGAGAGACCCCATCTCAAAAGGGTAGTCAGCACTGACCAACAACTACTCAGGGTTTCCCCTGGCCTCCATTCACACACCCTCACCCTAACACACAAATACACACACACACACACACACACACACACACACACATACACACACAGTAAAACTGGAGTTTGGAAATACATAAGGAAAATTTGGGGCAAGTCAGATCTATATTGGCTTTTCTTATTTTTGTTTCATGAATTATTGTAGTTTAGGTTTTCTGTAGAATGTACTCTGAGCACTTCCAGTTTGCATCATCCAATGGTGTGACAAGGACATTGTGATACTGCTAGAAGCTGCCCAGAGGAAGGGAAGGCAAAGAAAGGACTAATGTGTTCAGAAAAGATGCCTGAAAAGATGTGAAGCTGGCCAGGCTCTGGAGGGATGAGCAGAGCTCAGGCAGAGGGGAGTGACTTCCAACCACTCTAGATCCCTGGGACCTAACTAGAGCAGGTAAAAAAGGGGAAGGACCTTGCCCTTCAGTCCCAATCCCCTGGCAGGCATTTCTGCTGCTCTGCAAGGGCCCAGTGAGATCCATGCCCTCTCTACAGAACACAGAGAAACACCTGGTCCTGCTGACTTGACTCCACCATTGGAAGAATTCCCCAGCCCTTGTGGTGTCAAAGCCGAAAGACCCCGAGGCTACTGCATTGGTTGCTTTCAAATCCTTAATAAAAATGCTGATAAAGTATGGTGGTATGGGGTTTGACCAGCTCTGTTTTCTTCTTCTCATCTGTAATTTATAGGCTTCCTGCTTTGTGACCCCTGAAGATGCTGTTTTTGGCTCTGTTTTCCTACCTTGGAGTTCCAGAGGCAAGTGTCAAAGATGATAGGCATGGCCGCTAGTGGATCCTGGCATGTGGGCCTTGCAGATCTTCAGAGCATTGCTGGAGGCCAAGGGAGCATGGCCAAGTCAGCGAGAGTGATAGCAAAGACATGCATCGCAGGGGGACCAGACGGAGCTCACTGCGCTGGGATGATGAAGGACTATCAGCCAATTAACACCACTGCTCCATGGGATGGCTAGATCAAGCTAATTAACATGTGCTGTCTCGGATACAAATGCTTCTTGATTTATGTGCCATGACTTTGCCAACTGTAAACTTAGAATATCATTAAGTCAAAGATATATTAGATACACCTGATCTGTGGAAGCTTGTAGCTTAGCTTGCCTTCGTTAAATGTTCTTAGGACACCTTGAACAAGCCTGCACTTGGGCAAAATCACCCAATACAAAACCTTTTTGTTAAAAATGATAATAATAATGAAGATGATATGATAGGTTGACAGAGATGGCTCAGTGGTTAGCAGTGTGTACTGTACTTGCAAAGAACTGGAGCTTAGGTGCAGCTCCCACATAGAGTGGCTCACTGTGTCTGTAATGCCAACTACAGGGAATCTAGGGCCTTTTTATGGTCGCTAATAGCATCTCTACTTGTGTGTGTGTGTGTGTGTGTGTGTGTGTGTGTGTGTGTGTGTGTGTGTATGCACATGAGCTCACATGGGCACACACACAAAACTACACATAATGAAAACCAAAATTGATCTTTAAAAATAGCAATAAAGGCCATCTTCTGTTGTCAGTTGGATGCAGAATGCCATAGAATGTGGCTGTTGCTTCCTTCCATGCTCTTGTACCTATGGCCAAGCATTGCTAGCAAGCTTCATGCCCTGCATCACTAACTCAGAAAAATAACCAAATTAAAAAACTACACTGCCATCTGCAAGACATGGATGGCACAACCGTGAACACACAACAGCTAGAGCTGCTTGCACAAGATGTTTATACAAAATAAGACACGGAAAGAGGAGGGAACTAGTAGGGAAGAGGAACAGGGTCTGTAGGTGTGGGGGACATGAGATGGTGATGGGTAGTTATGTTCACAGTATATTGTAGCCATGTATGAAAATTAAATGCATAAATATGTATAATTATAAAGGCTAAATGAATTCTGTTAAGTGGGTATCACTTCATACCAATATAAAGGAAAAATATTACAAATTGAACCATTATAAATGGAGCACTATTTCTCCTAATCTTGTACGTGCACATTTGTGCGTGTGTGTGTGTGTGTGTGCGTGTGTGTGTGTGTGTGTGTGTGTGTGTGTGATTTTAGAACATTCTCTTGCCTGGGAATGTAGTTCAGTCAGTAGAGTACTTTGTGAGAACACTTAAAGCCCTGAGTCAAATCCCTAGCACCGCACTGCCTAGCATGGTAGGGCACACTTGTAATTCCAGCACTTGGGAGGGGAGGTTAGGGAAGTAGATGTTCAAATTCATACGTGGCCACATCTGATTCTGGCCAGCTGGGTGATGCTGTTCGGGTGAGATTGCTAGGGTTGCAGATTAGTTACAGAATAAAAAGGCAAGGTCTTGGCACTCAACCAGACTTCAGAGAGAGCATAAGTGTTCACACACACTCATAAAAGCACAAAAAGTGACAGAGTTCCCAAGGTGGAAAGGGGACCTAGAGCTACTGTTTAGCTCCAGGTCGGATTTTTATATGATTGGAAATGTAATGAGTTCCCATTCTCTTTTGGAATTGGGTGATTTGGGCTATAGCAGGGGGTTGGACAATTCAGAAGAGGAAAGCTGATTGACTCCCACCACAGGCTCCACCTCCAGGAAAGCTGATTGACTCCCACCACAGGCTCCACCTCCAGGAAAGCTGATGACTCCCACCACAGGCTACAACTCCAGGAAAGCTGATTGATTCCCTCCATAGGCTACAACCCCAGGAAAGCTGATTGACTCCCACACCACAGGCTCCACCTCCAGGAAAGCTGATTTATTCCCACCAAAGGCTCCACTTCCAATTGAGGGAGATATTGAAGTCTTTTTCCAGAGAGGAAAAAAACCCACCAAGTCTTTGTCTTGGTAAAAGAATCAGGAGGTCCACTGTCTTAAATGTTTAAGTGAAAAGTACCTTGATCTACCCAGAGCCTTCTTTGCCATCTGTCTGCCCGTCTGTCTGCCTCTTAGACTATCGCCACAAATAAAAACTAAGACAACACCTATACAACTTATTTATCATGGAGAAGTCATGCTGGTACCTACATAGAGCCTGTACCTTTATATTCTAGTGTCTTTGGTACAGCAAGGTACTCTGCGTGCTCCTAGAGGAGAAAGATGAACACCAATCCCACCACAAAACTTTTAATCTACATTAGTGACCTAGCTGCAATGGTGACCCAAAGCTTGTAGGCTTAACCAGTCAATATCTGATTTGACTTAAGGACTACTCTATGAGATGAAACCCATACCCTACACTTTTGGGTGATCAAAACCTGATACTAGAGAGCCCCGGGACAAAGGGGAAAATAAAATCCCATTGTTCTAGAAAAAGAAGTAGCACCAAAATGGCTTTTCATGACCATTCTGTTATACTCATAGATCAGTGTCTTGCTCAGCCAACCAACAGAGAAGCTTCCTCCTACAGCAGATAGGAAGAAATACAGAGACCCACAGCCAGACATTGTGCAGAGAGTGAGAGACATCGTAACACTCAGCCTAAATGAGAAATCTCCATGCAATCCCTCATAACCCTGTGGAAAAAGGAAAACAGAAAAAGTATAAGAGCATGAGGGGATGAAGGACACCAAGAAGACAAGGTCCTCTAAGCCAGTTGAGCAAGGCTCACATGAACTCACAGAGACTGAGGCCGCATGCACCAGGCCTGCACAGATCTGCACCAGATCCTCTGCATACATAGTACGGCTTTCAGTTCAGTGTTTGTGTGGGATTCCCACTCTGCAAATGAGTGTGTCTTTGTTTCTTGTGCCTTTTCTTGGACTCTTTTCCTTTCATTTGTTTGCTTTGCCCAATTTCATTGTGTTAGTCTTTACACCATATTATATTAATTATATTATATTCCTCTAGAATTTGTTTTCTAATGAGAGAAAGGAAGAGAATAGATTCAGATGGGAGAGAAGTGGGGCGGGACCTTGAGGAGTAGAGGGAGGGAAACTGTAATTGGGATATAGTATGTGAGTGAAAAGAATCTATTTTTAATGAAAGGGGGGAAATCCTCAAAAACAAATAACTAAAATCAAAATAAGACTAACTCTCTTAATAATTTGGAAATATACGCCATGCTATTGGCTACAGTAATTCACTGTGATATACAATGGCGTTTTGAAGTTCTCCTCCTAAGTGAAACTTGGTGAAACTTGGTGGGTTTTCATCGGAATCCTTCTCTCTCTCTTTTTTTTTTTTTTTTTTGGTTTTTCGAGACAGGGTTTCTCTGTGGCTTTGGAGCCTGTCCTGGAACTAGCTCTGTTAGACCAGGCTGGTCTCGAACTCACAGAGATCCTCCTGCCTCTGCCTCCCGAGTGCTGGGATTAAAGGCGTGCGCCACCATCGCCCGGCTCATCGGAATCCTTCTGATGTTCCCACCCTCAGACTCTAGTAACTGTCATTGGCCTTCCTACCTATGAGTTCTCACTTTTATACATAATATAAAACATTATGTGTATCATAAATAGAGATGACTTCATTTAACATACTCAGGAAATTATCCACATTTAAAAAAGACAATCAAGCTAGTTCCAGGACAGGCTCCAAAGCCACAGAGAAACCCTGTCTCGAAAAACCAAAAAAAAAAAAAAAAAAAAAAGACAAGGAAGCAAGCAAACCTAAGAGGCCAGGGAGATGGCTCAGTCAGTAAACGTGAGAACCTGAGTTTGAGCTCTAGAACCCAAGTAAAGAAGTCAAGTAAACACCTGCTGAGCTACATCCCTAGCCTCCAAGACTTAGTATTTTTCAACAGCATTGGTCCTTGCCATCTCTAGCAGTCTCTTTAGGTAGAAGTCTAGCTCAGGCTCAGCAGAAATCTCTGACCCACAGCATCTAGAGCTTCTGTTGACAGATTTGGAGACAGGCAGCTAGACCCTCTGCAGGGCTGCAGGATCTCACGTGTGTGTCATGAGGAAGGTTCATGCTGCTGTTCTCTTCGTCCTTAGCGGTAACTTTTGGTTTGAATTCATGTGTCTAGTTACCCTGTGCAGCCTGGGCTTTCTTTCAGTGTAGTAAGAGAGAAAGAAGGAGAGAAAGAGCCATGCAGAATATAATGCCTGGGATTTTGTATGGCTCAATGTTTCACATGTGTAGGTCTTAGGCATGCCGTCACAGACGCTGTTGGTGCTTATGAGCAACTGCCATGCTCTGAATGGAAAACTATTTCGCTGTAGTCACCCACTGCCTCTGGCTCTTAAAATCTTTCTTCCCCTTCTTCCAGAGAGAGAGGGAAGTGGTTAGGAAGACCCAGTTCTGCCTGAGGAGCTATTGATACAGACAGCTGCTGGGAGAAGGGGAGTCAGTTCTTTGGGAATGTGGCCCCTGCGAGGTTGCCCTTAAACCTGTAGATGGCCATACATTTATGCACATACTGAGAGCGCTAAATAGACTCCGTGTGCGTGTGTGTGTGTGTGTGTGTGTGTGTGTGAGAGAGAGAGAGAGAGAGAGAGAGAGAGAGAGAAACATTCTTTGTAAAACTCTCCTACTGTGGCCCAGCTGTCAGATGAAAGGATCGGGCTTATTCTCGGTGTGGCCATGCCAAAGCATCTTATATTCACAATACCAGCCTTGACCTGGGAGGAAAACATGGATGTTTGGGTACTCAGAGCCACATTCTGCAGGCGTCTACCAATGACTCCAAAAAGGTGACCTTTGACCACTTCTGAGCCCTGTCTTCTTTGACCATCATCTGAGGCCCTGGCTGGAACAGAAAGAACCCTGAGCTAGTCAAACTTGGAAGCATGATTACCACATAATGAGCTAAATACAGCTGCCTTTCTGCTTCCCTGTGGTGTGTGTGTGTGTGTGTGTGTGTGTGTGTGTGTGTGTGTGTGTGTGGCGAGGGGAGATGCCCATGATCTCGTTTCCAGCTGTTTCTGCATTGCTATGCTGCCTATCACCTTTGGACCAGACGCGGTATGAATTATTCATTTGATTTGGGGCAGGTGCACCCATTTCCTCCCTGGACCCCTGGGGCAGGCATAGGAAATTAATTCACAATGTCTAGAGCTGAAGTCAGTTGCAATTTCCACACTGAGGTAAAAATAAACTGAAACTATCGGACTTGAGAAAGCTCAAAGGTGTTGAGAATAGCCATCAGCAATCCTTCATTGCCTCTGCAGAGACAGACCACGGACACCAATCTCCACATTTGTGCTATGTTAGCTGTCAGGACAGGTTCCTAGGTGAGTTTGCAAGGCTTCACAATGGTGACTGCGGAGTATCACAGAATCTAAACAATAACGGCAAACTCCCCGAAAGTTGGGGGTACACTTGTCAACTTCTGAGGTTCTCCCCAAGCATAGGCATCAGCTTTGTTATTGTTAATGGTGTGTTCAAGGCTGGAAGGGGTGCTCTGACCAGATGTCTGTGAACTTTGGGCGTCTCTTCACTGTTGGTGTTATAGGAACCTGAAGGTGCATCTTTTTTTTTTTGCTTTGTTCAAATACTTTTTTTTATTTTAAATTTATGTATTTATTTATTAAAGATTTCTGACTCTTTCCCGCCACCGCCTCCCATTTCTCTCCCCCTCCCTCGTCAGCCCAAAGAGCA
>NC_022013.1:9794510-9808730 GCF_000317375.1 Microtus ochrogaster | reverse complement strand
TGTCCGGTGCTCCAATGTGGGTCTCTGTCTCTGTCTCCTTTCCTCTCCTGATGAAGGTTAATATTCAGGAGGATGCCTATATGTTTTTCTTTGGGTTCTCCTTCTTATTTAGCTGAAGGTGCATCTTAGAGATGGACATTAACCACACCCCGGGGCTAAGGACTAGCCCCAGGACTCTGGATTCCCTGAAAGCCAAGATGCCTTCTCTTCTCCACCATTAGGACGGTTGTTAGTCTCCGAGTAATTTGTAGCTGTCTTCCGCGTTTGTTTTTCAGATAATCTCTATCCGACTCCATAAACATGCCCCCGAGCAGGGAAGGCTGTCAGTGAGCAGGATGGTCGCTGGTGGTGAGGATGCTCTGGGGAGGGTTGGACCTGCATCCAGCAGAAGGGATCTTCTAATGGTCTCATTGCACTGTAGAGTCGCTCTCAGTTCCCATGGGGCCCCTCCAGTGCAAAGGAAAGGGTCCAGCACCCTGCCTGTGGATCTACTTGACTAACTGAAGTTTATTTTTTATATACTGAATCAGGTGATCCTCCTAAAAGCATTTAACAAACACTAATCCATCTCTTTTGATATATAGAAGGCAAGACGGATTGTAAAGAAGAGGCCCATTTCTTACCCACAGTCATATTAAATGGCTTTTACACAAAGGGAATTATCTAACCACAGAGGCCCCCAACTCAGGCACGCTTTTTTCAGGAAAAGTCACCTTCATGCTGAGTGCTTTGACCGAGCAGTGTACAGTTTTCCCATGACTCGATGCTTTTGTTTGCGGGAGATCTGTGTAAACAGCAGGTTTTACAGGGTGCTGAGCTCCCTTCCTGAATTGCCTTTAGGGAGAAGTTCTTTTTCATTTTTTTTTTCTCTTTTGCATCCATTTTGTTGTTGTTATTTCAGTAATTGCTCTACCTGGACTCCTGGGACACTGCAACACCTGGCTGAACTGATTCCTTTCACGCTGTAATTTGAAAAGACTTTTGTGCCACGATACACTTCAGTCCTGATTCTTTTCTTCATTGCCATTTTCTCTGGGCACCGTTCGGCCTTAGTTGCCTCTCCCAACTGATAAGTGGGACCTACACGGAGACTGAGCCACTACCATTCTCAGCAGTTAGGGTTATATGTGGGGCGAAATCTAGCAATGTGTCTGCTGTTAGAAATACACAACTTAGAACACTTCCAGGAAGGAGACAGGGAGGTGACTCGGGGGTGATGCGCTTGCTGTGCAGTATGATGGCCTGAATCTTGATTCCTAGAACCTGGAAGCACTGGGTTTAATGGCTTGTGCACTGTAACCCTAGGAAGGCCGCTTGAAAAAACAAACAGGAGAGACCCCCGGGCCTCACCTGCCAACCAGCCTAATTCTTGAGCTCTACGTTCAATGACAGTTCCTGTCTCAAAAGCGCAGGCAAAGAACACAGAAAGACAACCAGTGTCATCATCTGGCCTCCAAACACACATGCACCTAAGCACTTCCACACACATATGCACACACACCACGATGTACATATACCTCACACGTGTGTACATGTATGCATACATGTACAGAAATGTTCAGAAAAAATAAGAATACCAGTGGTGGATTTGGGGGCCTAGGAGGTCTGTGATAGTATCAACCCCAAGATGACAGACAAGGTTGCTACAGTTTGAATTGTTGACGTATTCTGAGTTGCAGAGACAGCTTAGCAGTAGGAAAACTTGGTGCTCTTGCAGAGGACCTGAATTTGGCTGGTGGCTCACAGCCATCTCTACTTCTCATTCTAGGAGATCTAACATCCTCTTCTGGCTTCCTCTGGCATGCACATGCTACACAGACATACATGCAGGCAAACACTCACATAAACGGTAAAAATAAATAAGTCTCAAAGAATAGTTAAATCCATTCAAAGATTAAAAATCAAATACCGTGAGGCTATTGGAATGAGTAAAAAAGTTCATCTACATTGTTATGATTGCTCTTCACTTTAAGAAACAAGCCACACCCACTCCCTGCAGCCCCTCCCTCCTCTCACCATCTTGGCTTCTCTTGAAGTCCCTTTTCCCTCTCTCCTCTCCCCCTTTCTCTTTCTCTGTCCTTTTTTCTCTTTCCTCTCTCACTCTCTCTCTCCTCCCTCTCTGTTCTCCCCCTTTTCTTCCCATTCCATAACTCAACTAATAAATATCCAATTCTATTCTGTATGATGTGCCTGTCCACATGTCTCCCACCTGCTCGCCTGCCCAGCCACTGCACCTTCTGGGGACTCACTGTCACCAGGACCAGCCCGCTACATGACTGGGCCCTGCCCGGGGCTGGCGGCTCTCAGGACCTGCTGCCCCCTCCCCTTGCTTGGGACCAGGCACTGGGACCCCACTGCAAGCTGCTTGGGACCCGCAGGGAAAAATCATAACATACATCATAAGTGAGATATCATTAGTGTGTTAATTTAAAAATTTTTATTTTTTAGATGCTTTGCTGTCTTCTTTTTCATTTTTTCCATCACTTCTAGTTTGCAAAAACACATCTCCAAGCATGCTGTGATTATGCACAAGGTTAGAGGTACAAAGTCAGGTGAAGACAACAAGTTCTTCCATCCCAGCACTAAGACATTCATTCACCTGAGCCTCTCAAGACTTCTTGCAGCTTCCCTGGTCTCCACCTGTGTCTCTGCCCAAATGCACTGAGCTGAGGTTATTTTGTCATAATTTCAATGGTTTCTTGTTTAAATTGCAAGCACCATTCTTCTGTTTCAGCAATTACTGTGCTGTTTTAGAGACATGTTGGCTAGCAAAGCACAGTTGACTTCTGTTACCTGGTTGCTCTGTATTCTGTCCCAAAGGGTGAGATTCACTGACACTCCAGTAGTAAACTCACAGGTCTCAGAAAGTCCTAAGAACTTACAAGAATCACACAGCCTTGTCTTTCCTAAGCATACATAAACAGTAAGGATTGTTGAGGAGAGGGAGACCACCTGGCCTGTTGAACTGCCTGCAAATTGTGCAGAGAGCACTGGGAATTCAGCTTTCATCATTAGACCCTATGCTGGGGTGCAAGTTTCTGTGATGCAGCTGACTTTGAATTTCCCATGGTCCTGGAGGTGTAACCCCTTATCCACTCTCCTATAAGTAATCTTGGTTTACCGAGTTGGGTGAATCATTTCTTTCAGTCCCCAGTGCTCTATCTGAGGTGAATAGATGTTTGTTCATGTCTCCCCAGAAAAAACACCTCATTTTTATGGTATCTCAGTTGTAATTATACCCCAAATCACAAATTTGTGCAAAGCTATAATTTAGCATTGCACAAATATTTGTTTCCTTGTTAATCAACTATCCAGCAAACCCCAACTCAGAATCAGTTGCTATTATAGAGCATTTCATGGACAGAGCAGTCTCTGCCTTCATAGAATTTAAAATCACCAGAGAATTTCCTGATGTTACAATGTTTAAGAACTTGCAACATCTGACCATTCCTCTTCATGTGTTCTTCAGAAACGCTTTGAGAAATGGACATGAGAGGTCTTCACTTTCCTATTTTCCAAATAAAATATTTATATGGAGTGCTGATGTACTTAGTTGGTGGAGTGCTGGTCTATCATGCATGGAGCCTGGCTCTGATCTTAGGAGCCCTATAAACCCAGATGGTTGCACATACCCGTAATCTCAATATTCTGGAGGTGGAGGCAGGAAGATCAGAATTTCAAGTCAGAAGTCATCCGTGGTTATGTAGCAAGGTCAGCTTGAGATATATGAAAATTTGCTTCCAAAAAAATTTACTTACCTTTTCCTTTTTTTTTCCATCTAGGGGATCTGGAGAAGGGCTGGACGTAGTAAACTCCCTTAGAAGAGACAAGTGGGTTCTTTGCGATGGACTGTGTGAGCCCAGGTCTGAGCATACGTGGGCCGTCTATACTATGAAGCTGAAAACCTCAGATTGATTTGGATGTGTGGTCTCTGTCCCTTGGACTATTTCTTTCCCCCAGTGCCATCTCCTGTTTGCCTTTCCTCTCTGCAGGAACCTGAGCACAGCACCAAGGAGGCTTTGGGTGCTCCTGAGTGACTCCCTCCCTCAACTATACCACAGCATGTGGAGTGGGTCCAGAAGACTTGAACAGCGGTGTTTATTTCCACAAGCGTGTGGCTTTCACACAGGCTCCAAGTGGTGATGCATCCACCTACAAGAAGGGACGTGCCCCGCATAAACAGGACATTACTAAAGCTCTGAAGAGACTCACTGGGAAAGTATTTACCATTAGACGTGAATGGCACATGCCACTTGTCAGAAACATGTCCTACAGGCCCCAAAGTCCCTCAGATCCCCAGCATGGAGTATGGGGAGCTGCTTGCTATCTGGCCACAGGTTCCTGGCATTGGGTTCCATATCTTCCCACCCTTAAATGCACTGGGAAAGAATCTCCCATGCCTCTAGGAGGTAGAGAAGGGGGATCTGGGACTGACTAGCCAGCCAGCCTACAAATCAATGAGCTACAGCTTTGGGGAGAGAATCTCAATAGATAGGGTGCCGAGCTATGGAGAAACATGGCAAACATCAGCTTCCGACCTCTACATGATCATCTACACGTGTGCACACACAGTATGATTCAAGGACACACGTGTCGCACACATGCACACACACTGCACAGACGTTTATGTAGCACCTGACACAGTTGGAAGGGCACTCGTTTCCACTGTTAATTAGATTGCCACAATATTTAAGAATAACAAGTACTTATTTGTTAATTCTAATTGTTTTTCAATTTAAAAAATTACATTATTCATTTATTGTGTATAGGGTGCACATGTAGAGGTCAAAGGGCAGCTTGTAGGAGTTGGTTCACTGCTTTCTCCCTGCAAGTCCCGACCTCAAGCTCTAGTCATCAGGTTTGGTGGCAAGCACCCTTGCCTGATGAACCATCTCAACAAACTGCCATTTTTTTAAAAGTAATCTTCCAGGGTACATTTAATTGTATTAATTTTACATGAAAACATAATACTAGCCTCCAGTAGTCAGAAGCAAGGTCTCTGATTTTGTCACCTTTTGAAGGTAAAGGAACTGAAGACCAAACACAGTGACACCTCAAGAAAGAAAGTGGCTGCACACAGAGCTCAGGACTCCACACAGTGACCCTTGGTTAGAGGAAGGCTGGACGCAGAGCTCAGGACTCCACACAGTGACCCTCGGTCAGTGGGTGGCTGGACGCAGAGCTGGAAACTACACACAGTGACCCTCGGTCAGAGAAAGGCTGGCTCAGAGCTCCCTGTCTCTGACCTGTAGTTCTGAGGATGAGCCACACTTAGCATCCTCCCTCTGCTTCCAGCTACTGTCATGTTTGGTCTGTCATGTTGTGCACCTGTGTGCACAACAAAACAATACTGAGAATTAAAATAGGCATTAATCTAATCCACAGTCCCCCCTTTTGTGTGTGTGTGTGTGTGTGTATGTAGTGTGTATGTGTGTGCATGCTTGTGCACGTGTGTGGAAGAGCACACATGGCTATGTGTATGCATGTTCATGCATTGCAGATACACACATGTATGCACATACGTGCACATGCTCATGGAGGACAACTCAGATGCAGCCTATCTCCCCTCCCTCTTTCCTTTCTTCTTTCCTTCCTTACCCCCTCTCTCTTTCTTTCTTTCATTTATGAAACAGGGTATCACCCTACTTAGAATTCACCAAGAAGGCTGTCTGGGTAGCAAGGCCCAGGGGTCCTTCTGTCTCCACTTTCCTGGCACTGGGATTACAAATGTGCACCACGATTTCTTACACAGGTCCTGAGGGTTCAACTCAGGTCCTCTTTCCAAACCAACACCCTATCCACTGAACGTCTTCCCCAGGCTCCACAGACCTCTCTCCTTAGAACTTTTTCAAGATGGCGAGATCATGACTCTGGTGGTGTAACTACTCCCACGACAGGAACAGCGATGTGCCAGGGACACGCTCAGCAGAAATCTGGGGGCAACTCCCGCGGCCATGGGGAGGCCAGACATCTTTGTGTCAGTTCTATGACTCTGTTCCTAAGGAGGAGCCTTTAGGAGCGCTCCTTGACCAGGTGAAGGCGGACAGAAAACAGGAGCGTTTAGTTCGAGATTCACTGTTTGCGTTAAAACCAAGATGATACAGGACCTAGACAGCAAGAGTCAAAGCCTGCGTTACTCTCAGCCTAGCTTTTCACCCATCATTTGGGTCTTATTGGTTCTAATTTGTTTAAAAGAGGAGGGGAGGAAACACCCGATACCATCTGCTTCATTGTTTTGTGGGAAAATATATGCAGTTAGCGGGGAAGGGGGCCACTGTTTGCCCAGTCTGAAGCTTTTGGTGTTCCCCTACAACTATTTGACCCGAATATATTAAATATTGTAATGTTTGTTACATGTCCCAGGGCAAAAAAGAAAAAGAAATGAGGCTATCACTTATTAGCTTTCTGTTTCTGGATCCTTCCATGGCTGATGCCACGGCGCAGAAGACAGTAGTGAAATCCAAAGGTAAAGGTTATCCGCTCTTTTATTATGTTTGCAGGATTTAAAGGGTAAGGCAGGAAATGCTTACATAACACCCAGTCAAAGTGGTGGATTAGTCACCAGAGCGGGACTTAAAAGCAGCCTTAATCCTCCAAATCTCCAGGGGTGAAAGGTCAACGTCTAACACCAGGTTGTGTAAAGAACGGAGAAGTCACCAGCTTCTGTTTCATCGTGGCCCTGCTAAGCCACTGAGGAAATGAGCAGCCAGCCCCGCTGTGGGGAGAGGGGACAGCCTCCTCCACGGAAAGCCACCTATGAATTCAGTCAAGGAGGACGTAATTAAAGTCAGAGAGACCCCTGGGCAGAGGACAGGCCAGCAGGCTTCAGACCCACACAGCTCCCAGCAGCAGCACTGCTGGCTGGACTCAGTTTCCATAACCTTAGGCAGCAACCACGGCCAGCCCCTAGATAAAACCTGCTCTTGACATTCTGTGAAGTGACTTGGCAGATCACTGACAATCATGCATGTACCCCCTTTCCCCCAACAAAACCTATCAGTCACTTGAGATGGGGTTAGTCCACCCCCTTAGACATAACTGTCAAAACTACAAGTCCCAGTGGGCTGGGCAAAGGGCACCATGCTGGGCGAAGTACTTGCTGCACCAAGCATGAAGATCCCTAGGACTCACATAAAAAGCTAGGCATGTGATCCCAGTGCTGGGAAGGTGGGGACAGGATCCCTGAACTCCCTGCCAGACAGCCTAGTCTAATTGGCAACCCTGGACACAAGAACCCAAACACACAACACTCACATAGTATGAGCCCCCCAAAATACAAATAAATGAGTTTTTCTTCCCTTTTTCCCTGGTTTTCTTACTTCTATTCACCAAAAATGGGGTCACAGATTTTTGTTACTCGTCAATGAAAGACTTAGATAGGTCCGCTGAAATTAAAGTGAGCCTAGGGGCTGGAGAGATGGCTCAGTGATTGAGAGCAGGGGCTGCCCTTCCAGAGAACCTGGGTTCAATTGGTAGCCCATAACCTTCTGTAACTCCAGTTCCAGGGGATCAATCTGGCAACTTCTTCCGGCCTTCATGACACTGGGCACACATATGTGATACACGAATATACATGCAGGCAAAGCAGCTATGAAAATAAAATATGAAGAAAAGTTTTAAAAAATTATAATAAGTCTTGTTATCTATAATTTAGAATACTTTTGGAATGAGCTGTCTGTAATATAACAGTATGTTTATATAGCTGTCCAGCCCTTTGGCTATTTATGTATATAACCTAGTTACTGTGTATGTGTGTTTGTCCCAATGCAGAGGTCAATTTCTCTTGTCTTCTATGACTCTCCATATTATTCTTTGAAACAGGGTCCCTCATTAAAACCAAGTCATAAAGAGTAATTGGCCAGTGATTCTGTGATCTTCCTACCTCTGCCTCCTCAGTGCTGGGGTTTTAGGTGCACGTGCACACTGATATCCTGAGGTTCTCTTATTTTGAACATGGGAGCTAGGGTATGAACTGATGTCCTCATGCGTGCACAGGAGGCGCTGCACCCATGAAGCTACCTCCCCAGCCCCCAGCTACTATTGATTGGATATATGTTTAATACCTCTTAAGACAAAACAATAAAAAACCAGTATTCGTGGGATTTCTGATTGACAGAGTTCTTACGAGAAAGTCAAGGTGAGGGATGTCAGAAAGCACAGCTCAGACCTTCCCGTTTCCCATCAGCCTTTGCTGACCCTGAAAAGTCAACGTCCAGATCTCAAACCCCTAGGCTCTGCCTAGGGAGGCCTCTTTCCCTGGCCTCCCTCTAACGCTGCAGATGTTTACACGTGTTACATGGAGTGTTTACAGTCCGTGACTTAGTAAACATCTTTCTTCCATGCGTGGGCAAACCGGAACTTTGGATGCAATCAATTTACAGAAGCAAGTTCTATCCCATTTCAGCGCAAAACTCAAAGAGCTTCCGGAGTAGCCGTTCCACATTTATCCCGAGCTGGCCCTTTATTAAATCACTGGTGAAAAACACGGAGATTCGTCTCAGCTGTAGGTTCATCATCGTACAACAGCCAAGGCATTTATCTTACGAAATTGCGGGAGCCGAGCCCTGTGCAGACTGATGGCTTGGAGGGGCCCTTTGCATTAGTATCCGATCTTCTTGCCTAAGGTGTTTAGGGTGCATACAGCTGTTAATGGCTTGTGCTGTTCATTTTTTACAGAATTTGTGGTTTAAGCAGTATGCTTAGAATATGGAAAATGTTTTTTGTCCTTCTTTTAACAAATGGTGCCCCACTGTTTAACGTGAAATATGAAAAGTGCACATACTGGATTCTGTTCTTCTTTCTCTTTTCTCCCCACCTTCTTCAGAATCCTCAGCCTTTTCCTCAGTGTGTTTCTGAGCCTGGCTCATTCCTGCCAACTATTTTCTTCATTAAGTCAAAGTTAATAACCTGATTGCATTTGGAAAATGAGGAGGAAGACTGAGTATCTTTTTCCTCGGGGTGTGGCTTGAAAAAAAAAAGATAGAACACATATAGTCTAGCTGCATACTGTTCAGACAGATTCGGGGCCTGGCTAGTACTCAGGCTAGGATAATAGTTTTATTCAAACACCCAAAATAGAGCCCCAAGAAAAAGATGCCTCGCTGTTATGCTTGCTGGTACAATGGATCATTTTGCCCTCGATATAAAAACTAGTATAATTGGATTTGTTATTAATGCGTTTCTAGCAACAATACCCATAACCTCTTCTACATCTTTGGTTTTATGGGGGCAGTACGCAAGGATCTCTGGAGAAATAGATCAATGGTTAAGAGCAACACCCCTCTTACAGAGGACCTGAATTAGTTCTCAGCACCCACATTGGGCGGCTCAGCACTGCCTATAGCTCCAGCCCAAGGGAGCCCAATGCCCTCTTCTGGACTTCCTGGGCACTATATGACATGTATAACCCCTCCCCCTAATATACACACTTGCATACCCTTATACTGACACACCCACACATAATTAAAAATAAAATAATAAATCTTTAAAAAGACAAAGTCAAAATCAAAGCAATGTTTAAACTGGGAATTCTACCCACAAGTGAACTGGTGGGAAGTAAACTCCTTGAAGAAGCCAAAGGCGGGAACATCATAACTGGGTGTGGCGGAATCAGCAGCCAAAAGCTGAGTGTTTATTCAAGAAAAACTATCTAGAAGTTATGACCCCCAAACTATTAATCATCAGAAATGAGGCATCCCAGAAAGGAAGTTGTGTCCCATGTATATGGGACAGACGTGGGAGATTTCACAGTGTTGCTGCCAAACCCGCCCTGACTCCCTGCTAGAAAGGGCCAGGGGAGACTTATTACCCTGTCATGCAAAGGAGAGATTATTTCCCCTTAGTTCTAAAACCCTTACAACTTTTTTCCTCATCTCCAGATCTGGAAAGAAGAGCAAGCCCGAGGGGAAAGAATTTGCATATTTTCATTCTGCATAAACGCAATCCAAAGGATGTAAAAGGAAAAGTAGTTTCATTCTGTCAGATCCTCCAGTTGAGACAAACTGCAGAAAAGTCCAAGCAGAAAAACAGCGTCAGACCAAAGAGCTCTAGATTTACATTCTGAAGCTGTCACAGAAACAAGGAACATGTTAGACAGAGCTGATTATAGAGTTCAAGAAAATAAGACCAAGTGGACTCATGAGTCAAGCAGGTGAACCTTGCATCTTGTTTGCAGTTGCGTGGGGAGCCACAGATGGAACTGGAGCCTAGCATAGCTCACTGTCTGGGCCTGATGCTCATGGGTCGCTTCTCACTCTCAGAAAGGAGAAAGATAGGGAATGAGGGTGCTTTGTGATTCTGAGCTTCAGGGGACTTCGGGAACTCTCAGAGGAAGTCCCAGCTCTGTCCCTGAGCCTGCTAACTGGAGCAGCATGGTTCTTCTCTGGAGACAGAGATCTGGGCAGGGAGGAGAGCCTCTCTAAAGTGTTGCTTCAGAGGATTTAAAAAGACCCCAGGTCCAGAGCACTTAGCACGATATGTACTATAGGTACGCCCTTAACAAGAACAGCCGTTAACATCCGTCATCCCTGGTGAGCTAATGACTCTACGGAAGAAGCATCTAGACAATAAAGTCTCCTGTGTGGGACAGAATCATCCACATACAAACGGCACCCCAAGCCCCGAACAACACTTCCGGTCTCCCCACACACTTCTTGTTGAACCAAAGGGCTGAATCTCTGTCCCCACCACCATTAGAGTAGTCCCCGTATCTTCCAGTCACTTTTAGTCCTTGCTAGGAGCCTTTGCCTGATGTCACAACCAGAGATAAGTGGATGGATGGGGAGTGGAGAGGGTGGAGTGGAGACGGTGTGCCTGATAACTTTTCAATCAACAGCTTAGCGGGAATGTTTTAGAACAAGTAGTCAGAGAGGAAACAGAGCGGACTCCTATTTTCACACAGTGGTTTCCTTCTAAAACACAAACTCTGGGACTAAGGAGACAGTTGAGCCAGGCCTTGTTTGTGCACTTACAATGTCAGTGCTGGGGAGGCAGGGGTAGGCAGGTTTGGTGGACTTAGTAAGGCACTGTCCAACCTAATTGCTGAGCTCCGAGAAGTGAGAGACTGAGAAATCATATCAAAACAAAAGAAAATAAACTGGAAGACAGCTGAGGAGGAGACCCCGAGGTTGATGTCTGGTCAACATGCACGCACGCGCACACACACACACACACACACACACACACACACAAAGTAAACAAACATACTATAGAACTATAGAATATGTATAGGAAATCGAGACATATCCCTCTATCCTGTTTAGCAGGGGCATAAGTTTCATACCCATACCTTCTACATAGGATATATCCACTGTGTCTGATCCACATCAGTTTCTTCAAGATAAAAATGAGAAAAGATTCTTAAAGATTCTTGCAGTCAGGAAGAAATTCTTTCATGGGATGGTTAACCATGGTTCTCACCCTCCCTGTGTTGCGGGAGCTCCTTCCACCCCTTCAGCCAATAGCCACTGAGATACCAGCCCATTGGGGTGTGGTCTCTCTCTCTTTAAAAAAGCAGCCACTGCCCTCCAATCGCTCTCCTGGTCCCCTTCCAACAACTAGGCTCCTTTCCTGATTGCGCAGAGGGCTGTTGTCTGGGATGGTAATCTGTAAGTTTTTCTCCCTTAAATAAATATCCATTCTATTAATCATAATTCCAAACTGGTGTGGGATTGTTTGTGACTTACGCCTTCATCCCTGCCTTAGATCTGCAAAGAGGAAGAAGAGGTTGGAATCTTAAGGAACAAATGACTCTAATGGGAAGGATGAAGATGCACCCCTTCAGTAAAGGAAGAAGTTTGCAGAGAGATAGAAGGGCGACTCAGGTGATGGGGATACGGGTGGCCTTTGTGATGGGTAGCCAGACTCTCCCCTTTATTGTCATCCTTTTTGGTTACCAATGTGCCTGGCCTGGTGCACTGACAATAACCAGCTGTTACCAATTCATAAGGAAACTTAAATATTCCCCAAGCAGACAAGATTAGTTCCAAAGCCTTGCCTCCAAACTGCTGCCAGACATGACTGCTGAAAACCTAGTAAAGAATTAGTATCTGTACAGAGTCTAAACTTGGACTGACTGTTGCCATGGTATCTTATCCTGGCGTTGCCAAGTCACAAGGAAGAACCTCCCATGGCCTCATCCTCCACCATGTGTAACATTCATCTGGATGAATCGTAAGTGGACAAGGAGCATGAAGTCCAAGTCTAGTCCAGACTCCATTCTAAGCATGTATGGGCTTCAGTTATTCCCTGAAGAATAACTCACGGGGTAAACGATGCACTAGGGCTTTCTTCAGAGCCCATGCCCATTGGCGTTCCTTTTCCACTGGAAGAGTGATAGACCCCGTTGATCCTCAAGCCTGGGGCTCCAGTCCACACCCCCAGTTCTCCTCCCAGCTCTGTCATTAATAACTGGGATTGCTGCCAGGGTGCTTCAGATCCTTGATTATAATTTCCTCACCAGATAAATAAAAGCTAAGAAGCATTCAGCATCTGCAGTACAGTTATTACTTCCATAGAACCCCAAAGCCAAGGGCCTAAAAAACAAACAAACAAACAAACAACACAATGATGTATTTATTTTTCCAATTAAGTTGTGATCTAGATTCTAGGCTAAGCTATCTCATCTACTGAAGAACCATTCATTGCTCCAGTGATTTCAAGGGGTGGTATGGAACCCCTTACAAACTAGATAGCCAAGAGAGGAATGGAGGAGGAAAGGGAAGTGGGAGAGAGGAAAAGGAAAGAAGGTTTCAAGGAAGGAAAGAGAGAGGGGGGATGTAAGGGAGGGAGGGAAGAAGAAGGAGGCTTAGAAAAATCTGCTTGTCAAATCTGATTTGATTACATGTGGCTCCAGTTACCTCAAGGACTGCCAAGAAAAATTCAAAGTCTAATTAACTTGCTCACATTTTAAAAGGGGTAAAGGGTATGAAAATGGTCAGAAGTAGAACCATAGGAAAGAGAGAAAGAGACTCCTGAAAAAGCAGATGAATGCTATAGCCCTAAGAGCACAAAATATCTCTACCCTGACTATTTGCCTGTCTGCTCTACCTGTTGAGAGCAGCATTAACCCCTTTACGGTGGTTAACATTGACTTTCATATGGCAGGGTCTCAGATTGCCTGGGAGACAAACCTCTGAGCACGTCCATGAGTGTGTTTCTAGATTGAGTCAACTAAAGTGGGAAGACCTACCCTGAATGTGGGGGATGTGATGTCATGGGGGATAGGGACGTGAACTATAGAAACAGGAGGAAGCAAGCTCGTCAGCAGCACTTATCTCTCTACTTCCTGACTGAGGACACAAGGTGAGCAGCTGCCTCAAGACGCTGCTGCCGTGACTTTCCTACTATCACGAACTGTACCCTCAAACTGTAAACCATAACAAAGCCTTAATTCCTTCTGTTGCTTTTGTCTGGTATTACGTTACAGGAATAAGAAAAGTAACTGATATATTCTCAAAGGACTAATCAGTCTGTCAGCAACCCTCCTTGGACAGGCATCAAGCTGAGAACTAAGAGCAAGCCTTGGAGGATGGGCTGTAGTAGCCAGGATATTCTCATTTAGGAATAACAAAGGCAGCAACTTAGAACAGTTTTATTGACTGTTGCATTGTGTGTGGCCAGCTCTATATAACTATAAACTTCATGGGATCTAAACAACTTGGATGTTCACTATTTGCCTCTCCTTGAGGAAGTCACTCTGCCTCCGAGCCTCTGGTTTAAAAGAGTTAACACTCACATCAGCAGATTCCTGCAGAAGTCAGAAGCAGCCCCCCCCCATCTAAAGCACTCAATGAAAATACACAAATATTCAATTACTAAGGGTAGACCCAAGGTTTTGACAGCCAAGGTCAAAGTCATCGTGCTGAGGAATGTCTGAGTTAACTAATAAAGGCTTCTGTAAACAGCAGAAGACAGAGCTGGAGAGATGGGTCTGCCAGGAAAGTGGCCTGATACGCAAGCATGAGGACCAGAGTTCAGTTCCCCAGAACCTACATTACTACAGGCACAGTAGTGCACACCTGTAATCTCAGTGCTAGGAGATGGAGACAGGACCATCCATGGGTTTTGCTGGTCAGCCAGCCTAGCTAAATCAGTGAGCGTCAGGTTCAATGTGAGGCCCTGTCTTATACACGAAGGTGGAGAGTGATTGAGGAAAACACTGGGCATCAACCTCTCTCTCTCTCTCTCTCTCTCTCTCTCTCTCTCTCTCTCTCTCTCTCT
>NC_022013.1:9781319-9792349 GCF_000317375.1 Microtus ochrogaster | reverse complement strand
CTTAAAGTTCTTGTCAAATAGATCTTTCACTTCCTTGGTCTTGGTTTTGTTTTCTTGACTTTAAATTTTTCTTTAACTATAGAGCAAAAGCATGGAAACAGAAAGCTCCCCTTTCTGAATGACACAGTTGCAGGAAGGTAGAAATGGGATGGTGAGAATAGAGAGTGTGTACAGAAAGTCAGGAAGTCGGGCACCACGTGGGATCTTGACTTCATTCCAAAAGCTGCTATGTAGAAGGCTTAGTTCTTAGTCTGGTACTATTGGGAGGTGGTGGAACCTGTATGAGATGGGGCTTAGAGTGGACTCTGCCAGCCATTGGAAAATCTACTGCTCTTTGGTAGGAAGTCTGTCAGTCAAAAGTGCCTTGAAAGGGGATTGCTGGGTTCTATTCTTTTTCTCTTTTATACCAGGCAGTGAGGTGAACTGGCTTCCTCTACCACATAATTCCTCTCTATGTCCAGTAGCCATAGATCCTAAAGCAATGAGGCTGGCCAACCAGGAACTGAATGAACATGTACCTTTTCCCTTCTCATTTGGTTCTCTCAGATTCAGTAACGTAAAACAATGTAAACACGGTCCCTCCGGTGGGACGAGAGACTCGGTCTCCTCAGACTTGTACATAGTGCTAAGCACATGTATTAGTGTGGCTCTCAACACTCATGCAGTGAATGGCGATTAATAAAGAGACTTACAAATGCCAAAACTGTAGACTAAACCGTGTGAGAGCTCAGTCCTAAATGGAAATCTAACATGCACATGCGCGCGTGCGCGCGCACACACGCACATGCACATGTGCACACACACATGCACACCCTCATGCACATGCACACACACCCACACCCCTCAGGGAACATTGCAGGAGAGGTGTCAGAAAGTCTGTAAGAGCCAGAAGCCAAGGAGGACCACCACTGAAAAGCTATCGTTGGGACATGCAAGGTCATTGTTCTTGTGAGATCACAGCAGTTGCTGTACCTGAACAAAATCTACAGAAGATCAATCCACCTAACACTCCATCATGTGGGGGGCACACAAAACCCCATTCCACCTGAGGAGCTATGGATAGTTACTGGCTGCTGGTAGGCTGCCTATGATCCAGTGGCTGACCTTATTATATCCAGGCACATACGGGCATCACTAACTGGATTCAGTGGGATGAAACAACTAAGTGAAAGAGAAAAAATGTTCACCTCTGGTTCTATTTTATCAATGCTCAGTTTACATTGTTAGGGTTTTCTATTTTTACTTGTCTGACATGATGTTCATTTGAGCTATTAAAAAAATTGTTATGTTCATAATGGCCTAGGAAGAAAATTACATGCAAGGACTTTATAGCTCTTAAAGTATGTCTCCTCTCCTGAACCACACCCTAATAGTGAGAACAATAATTTACTCATAAAGTTGATACTTGGTATTTGTATGGAAGTCATTCAGCTATTGCATGAGAATTAAAATAAAATTATCTTCTCACCAAAGGAGTTAGTCATCACCCTGGGCTAAGGCTGAGGTAGAGTTCAGAGGAATCTGAGTTCCAAGGATCTTTATTTCTCTGTGAAATTAGTGACTTCCTCATATATTAAAAAAATTACATGCAATCTTAAATACTTATTTTCAAAACACAGCCCTGCTTGACAAGTTCTAAAAATAGATATTTCTTCTCAAACTTTGCTTCATTTTAACCAGTTTTGGCTAAAGTCTTGACTGTCTTTAACACACCGAAGGACGATGCTTTGCTGTAGCATTGCTTGAGGCTAAACAGCTCATAAGTCAGTCTTGGGGGAGGGAGGTGTGTGTGTGTGTGTGTGTGTGTGTGTGTGTGTGTAATGTGTGTGTACTTGTGTGTATGTGTGTGTGTGTAATGTGTGTGTACTTGTGTGTATGTGTGCATTTGTGTATATGTGTGTGTGCATGTGCCCGTGTGTGTGTGCGTATGTGCCTGTGTGCCGTGTGCGTCAGTGCATGCATGTCTGTACCTGAGTATATATGGAAGAGAAAGCAAAAGGACCCTACAGCATTTTCCATTTTCCTGTTTCTCAAACTCTTTATCCATTGTAGAGAAATGATTTATTTTTACCAAGGTTTCCCTGGCTTCTCTCCATCTATAACATCCTTTGAACTTTCTGGAACATAATAAGTTTGTCCCATTTAATTCCCATTAGTTCATCCCACCCAACACTAATTCAATTATTTTTTCAGTATATGCTTTATATGGTTTCAATTTCATACGTTTTTAATATGTACTTATGATCAGCACACCAGTGATCAATGAATTACAGGGTAGTTGTACGGACTCACACACAGGTCCTATAACAGAGTGTTTATATGTGTTCAGTTTGTCAAAGTCAGGAAAGAGAGAGGCCAATCTGTCACGGCTTGTTCACTGAACTATACAAACCCCAGAAGTTATTGTTCATCTCTAGAAAATACTTTCATAAATGTGAGCATGCCATGCAGTTTGTTAATTCATTACTTTCTCCAGATAGAGGTTGCTTAGAGTTGTGAAATCTTTGTGTATGTATAAGTATGATGTATGTGCATGCAGCGTACGTGTCTATGTGTGTGAGCGGAAGCATACACTCGACATGGTATATGTTCAGGGGTCAGCCTCAGATGTCCTTGAACTTTCTTTGAGAAGGCTTCTTGTTGTTCACTGCCATATGTGGAAGCTAAGTCGCCCATGAGCTTCTGGGGACTCCCCGTCTCCCCCTCCCGGGTTGCCTTTGGAGCGCTGAGATGCAGACACATGAGCACACTCATATTTATGTGGGGGTCTGCAGATTCATACTCAGCTCCTCACATTTGCATAGAATGGGTTTTACTCGAAGCCGTCTCCCCAGCCTAGCCATAGTAATTTTGAATTCAAAGAACAAAGAAAACAGAAAACAGTTTTTCCCAAGCCCAGCACTTAGACAAAGCTGCAATTAACAGTCTAGGGTATTTGTTCCTGGTCTTTAGATGAGGCTTAAATAGATTCCATTGGGATTTATGGAATTCTGCACCATCATCCTTTTTCACTAAAAATTAGACAAAAGGACTTTTCTTTGTAATTCCAATTTTCAATCATGACGGATGAGTACATTAATCGGATATTATACTTCGCATATCCTCCCCACCTTCATATTAGATACAGAATTTCTTCCCTAGATTTTGCGAGCTAAGCTTTTGCTAGCTTTTTCTCATCCTGTTTTTGTGTTTGTCTCTGTCTACTTTACATATTTTTCTATTTATTCCTCAACCACCCACATCATTTTTCTCACCCTCCTGAAGGAAATGATCAACACTCCCTTCACTTAACACGTGTTACTTTTTGAGCAGCCACGTAGTGCTTGGCAAGAAGAGGACACCAAACAGTGGATGAAGACACCATCCTTGTAGCTGTAGGCTATGCGTTCTGCAAACTTATTTTTAGGGAATGTCCGAGGACGAGGAGAGAGGCATGGCTTCTGGAATCTATGGATTTGCGGATAAACCACACAATGTGACATATCACTTGAACCCAGCCAGAATGCTAGTTCCTGGGACCAGAGAGAATTCCAAGGTACTCCTTTGGTTCCCTCTGTATGTGACACACAGTGCGGATGGCAGAGCCACATTCCTGGTATATGTATCGGCTTCTGTTCTATGTCCTCTAGTTTCATGTTGCTTCTCTTTACATTCCCTGAGCATTTATTTTTAAATTCAGTATTTTTATAAATTCTTTCAGAATTTCATAACACATACAACATACTTTTACCATATTCACCCCAATCATCCCCTAACTCTCTCTAAATGCTCTTCCCTACCCTCTTCCAACATTCCCAATACCATGTTTTCCTCTTCTATTTTTTTTAAAAAATGAAATACTGAGTCCAGTCTATGTTACCCAAATACGGTATTGGGATCATCCATAGGCATAGAGTCAATCTACCATTGGCCATGGCCTTAAAGAAAACCTAATTCTCCTCCTCAGAGGCCATCAACTATAACAGCCCTCCCCCATCCATGCTGGAGTATTGACTGCCCTCCCCCCATCCATGCTGGAGTATTGACAGCTCTACCCTCGCCCATGCTGGAGTATTGACAGCTCTACCCTCGTCCATGCTGGAGTATTGACAGCCCTCCCCCCATCCATGCTGGAGTATTGACAGCTCTACTCTCGTCCATGCTGGAGTATTGACAGCCCTCCCCCATCCATGCTGGAGTATTGACAGCTCTACCCCCATCCATGCTGGTGTATTGACAGCTCTACCCTCGTCCATGCTGGAGTATTGACAGCCTTCTCCCTAACCATGCTGGAGTATTGACAGGAACCACAGCAACTGTGAGATGTTGAGTACAGTGGTCCTGTAGTGCCCAGAAGACACCATCCATCTTCTTGCCTCCTTTTCTCGAATAGTCCCTGAACCTCGGGGCTCCAGAGCACTTAGGCTGCAACCCAGCTACTGTGCTGAACTCTGTGGAGAAAATAAAGCATTACTGAATATCTTCACCCCAGTCCATCAATCACGAGACAAGACGCGCAAGATTTGACGGCAACTGTCATATGAGACACCAAGAGAATACGCAATGATACTGATGCATATACTGGTTTAGATACAGTTTGGGTGTATCTTCCTAAGTTGTGTGTGCTTGAAGCTTGGTCCTGAGTGTGGTAGCGTTGAAAGTAGGTTAGACTAGCTGGGTACCAAACCCCAGGGATCCAGCTATCTTTATCTCCTCATTTCTGAGATTCCAGTGTGTGCCACCATGCCCAACATTTTGTAATGTGGGCTCTGGAGATTAACCTCAGATCTGCTTTCAAGGCAAGTACCCTAATGGCTAAGTTATCTCCCTAGCCCAAGCCTCGGTGTCTAAAACAAACAATGAATGTTCCAGTAGATCGGAGAGAAAGGAACTAGCAACGAAACTGGGTATCTGGGTCCTGCTGGGGACAGAAGGAGGAGTGCTGAGTCAGATCTTCCAGAGAAGATGGTACCAGGCTCTTCTCAGAGGTCCATGGAGGGAGACACGGGTGATGGCAAAGGAAGCTCCTGGCTGGGGCAGCATAGCAGGAGCCGGGCTGCAGACCTAGGCAGGGAGAGGTGGAAACAGCTTCATGTAGGAGTGGCCTGCCAGTCTCCAAACAGGCCTTCTGCCAGCAACGATGCCTTTAGCCACTGGCTGTGCTGGGCTCACCTCCAGCCACAGGGATTTGCAGCCTTGGTTTTAAGGAACTCAAGCTCGTAATTGCTGATTTTTATTTGCTTTCCATTCTTTCGTTGCTCACCAGATACTTGCTTGTTTTTCACATCAATGTTTGCCATTCTACCTTTCTGATTTGAAAAGTTGTTTTTTTCTTATTATTCTTGTTCCCCCTACCATGTGGTGTGTGTGTATGTTTCTCTCTCTCTCTCTCTCTCTCTCTCTCTCTCTCTCTCTCTCTCTCTCTTTCTCTCTGTGTGTGTGTGTGTGTGTGTGTGTGTGTGTGTGTGTAAGGTGAGTCAATAGAAACCAATTCCTCTGCCCTTCCTCTGCTCTTTGTGTTTGAGACATAGTCTCTCACAGAACCCTACCCGCTATTTTGGCTAGACTGACTGGCCAGTGAGTCTCAAAGATTCACTTGTCTTTGCAATCCTGGAGTTATAGGCCCCCACTACCATCAGCTTTTTATGTGAGTCTGATTATCTGAATTTAGCACTTCCCGCTTGGGTTTTACCCAATGAGCTACTTCCCAGTCCACAAAATAGCAGTGTTTACAGCCAGCATAGGTACACCTTCCCATATACCTCAGCTTACAACACATAATGCAATGTAAATATCTTTTACTACTCTATGGTATTATTAGGAAATAAGACAAGAAAAAAAAGTCAATGCCTATTCAGTACAGATGCAGCCATCAGGGTCATCCACACAGAAGACTGGATGAATCCTTGGATGCAGAAACGGAGAATTCTCAGGCTGTTCGTCTGATGCCAAGGGACTCTCTGGGGTTGGAGTCATTGCCATGCGTACCATCCAGATGAACACACCGGGGCACAAAAGGTCAAGTAACAGGTCAGAATCTGCAGTCGGCAGTAAATGTGGGGGTCTAAATCTGTACCCCAGGCACTGTGTCTTCAGAGCACACATCTAGACCACTCCCCGTGGTGCCATCTTCAGGGCTGGCTGTGAGGTAAGTGCCACCATAGAGGATGCTGCTAGCCCTGCTTCCATGTGAAGAAGCCACGGCTGAGAATCAGAACCCCTGGCTCTGCTTTGCCACGTAGGGGAGAAGACGGTGAGAAATGGATGGGTGAGGCCGATGTCCGCTGGAGTGGTTCTTCCCAACGTCATCTTGCAGGCCACCCTTTTCTTCATATCTCCTGGAATAGCCATACAACTCAGTTCTAGTTTGATTCTTCTGTGCCCTGTGCCCAAAGTGTGCAGCGTCTTCAACAACAGGGTTCTGTCACATAACTCAGGGGTCATATAAGAGCAACGGCCATGGCTTGTGTGATCGGGGCAGTTTAAGGGCAATAACGCAGGGGAGGGGGAGTTAATAGTCTTCTACATCCAGGACTATATATTTAACAAGACTAACCTACCAGGCAAGGGATGAGCACTTGTGCAATAATGACATGACATGCGTACCACCAGCCACTTTCTGGGCGAATCTAAGGCCTGCCCCATGTCCAGTTCTTTAACCCTGACCAAAGCCTGTGGCTAGAAAGATCACAGGCGCTCGGGAGGAATTTGCCACGTTTGTAATCAGACTAAGGTAATCACTAACTGCCCTCTAAATATATACCTTTACATCCTTAAACTGGTACTGCCTGCTCTTAGACTTTATCATGGTCTTTTTTTATTGTGGCCCACAGTTAACGCAGAGACTCAAATTGGCCAAAATAGGGAGAATTAAGCGACAGTTTTTCTGCCATAAATAGGAAATCTGTATCACCTCCTACACAGTCCAGAGAACATTGTGGAAGTGGGAGTGGGGAGAACGCAGGACTCAGAAGAACCCTGTTTTCTGAATACAACATGTTGGCTGCAATCGTGAACACACAACAGCCGTGACCACTTGCACAAGACCTACAAACACGCAGATACATGCATACACACACGCATATACACATGTACATACATGTACAGAGAGTGAGAGAGGAGAGAGAGAGAGAGAGAGAGAGAGAGAGAGAGAGAGAGAGAGAGAGAGAGAAAGAAAGAAAGTAGAAGGGGACTAGTTAGTAAGAAGAAAGACGCCAACAGGAGTAGAAGTGAGAGAGCATAATGGAGCTGAACGTGACCTTAATACACTGTTTACATTTATGAAATTGCCAAAATCATGGTTAAATGTTTTAAGAGTTTAGAAAAGAAAAAGAAGATCTACACTCAAGTCACCTGAAACAAGACTCATGAAATTCCAGAGGAAACGAACAAGTCAATTCACCTTAAGCTTGAATAAGGGCCATAAGACTTGCCAAACAATTCTAGGAGAATCGAGAGAGACTGGGCGGGTGGCTTGCCTTGCGGGCTGGGCGGAAGCTCCTTAATAGAGAGCTTGGGCTTCCAGGCTGCTGGCTCACTAGGGAGCTGAAAGTCTACCCACAGGTTTGCTTGGCCTTCAAGAGATCTTCTCGGTGTGGAGGCCCACACCCAGAGACCCCCCAGGTCATAGGCGTGTGTCAGTAAATTAATGATGAAGAAACAGGGATTGCCCAAGAGCAGGCTCACCCTAGGACGGCTTCTGGGACCTTGAGATCGGGCAGAGCTGCCTGAGATGGGGCCCTAACCACAGAGCAGGAGGGTGTGAGGATCCTTGGAGGAGGGGAGACAGAGGTTGTGAAAAGGTGATGGCCTCCCTTTCCCTCTCCTCAACACCACAAGGAAAGGAAATCAGAACTGGGAATGGGTGGAGAGCAAGGGCAGTGAAGAAGCCTCAGTCGGTGAAGTGCTTGCACTACAAAAACAAGAACCGAAATGGATCCCTGTACCCACGGAAGGCACTCTGGCACTGAGGTGTATTACAGAGGCAGAGACAGAGCTGCATTTTCTTTGATTAAAACCAACCAATTAACAACAACAACAAATCCAAAGAGTAGGGCACCTGAAGAATATCCCAGGTTGATATCTAGCCTCAACAAACACACATGTGACACGCACGCGCGCATGCTTGCACAGGGATGGAGAATCATGAAGCAAGAGCAAAGGAAGATTAACGTCCTTTGGCCAGCTACTAAGGCTGTATTATTTTATTGAATAACTTTAGCAGTATTAGGAGGAAGGTGCTATGTCCATTTTACCATTGAAGCCCCTGAGGCCTGAAGAAGTGATATGGAGCCATGACCCAGAAGGGGCAGCTCCTAACACACTGAGGACTCCCTGATGGCTGAGTCACCACTGCTTCCGGCCTCAGGAGGAGGAGGTCTGGAGGCAGCTCCCTAGCAAAGAACAGGCCTGGAGGAGAGCTGCTGCAGCCTGCCTCTATAGAGCAGAACTGCCCTCTAAATAAAGGGCAGAAGCTTGGTAGAACAAGCGGGAGAGAAGCCCAGGTTGGCAGAGCAGGGCCCCATCTATGCTGGCCTGGTTGATGGAGGGACTCCGAACCACAAGCCTGGGAGGAAGAGAAGCTACCAGAGAGCAGAGGCAGGAGCTGGTGAGATCAAGGGATAAAGGACCAAGACAGGAGGAGGCTGGGCGTGTTCTCCTAGTATGCAGTGGGTTCTAGGGTTCACCTCTACCAGAGCAGGACCCTGTCACAGGCTGGCACATCTGTCACTGCAGTGTTGGGAGGAGGAGGCAGGAGAATCAGAAACTCATCATCTTCCTCAGCTACACAGTGAAGTCACATGTGGCCTGGGTCACACGAGACCCCGTGTCAGAAATATGATAGCCACATGCCCAGAAGTACCCCAAAATCAGATTAGCAAATTCTGTGAACATCATGTTGTCTGCCGATATCACATGGTGATCTAAATGCGTTTTTTTTTTCTGATTTTGAGAACTAGAGATCACATTTTTACAAATAAAAATAAAGACTAAGCTTCCATCCTAAAACCCCTAAATCATCTGAGTTGTTTGGGGGCGAAATAGAAGCAACACAGGGCAAGCTGCTAAAAGTCAGTTTAGATAGAGGCAGAAAGTGGCCCTTGTTCCCCCACCCCGGTCCCACTCAGTCTCGGCCTGAGCATCAGTCCCAGAAATAGTTTCTGTTCTAACAGAAATGTAAACACATATCAGCTTTTATGATTCCATCTCTATGTAATATATGTGCATTCTGCACAGTATCTTTATATGTTATGTGCATATAAAACATGTTTAAGTGTATTGCTCCGACACACATTGCCCTTAATGTGTTTTCTTCTTACCCACTTTCCACGTCAGCCCACACCTCCTGATTCATTTCTTTCCCTGGCTGCCCATTAGCTGACCTTATGGGTACATTATAAAAGTTTTATTTATATCATCATGAGTTTTAGAAGGAGTCTCATATATCCCAGGCTGGCCTCAAACTCAATATCTAGCCAAAAATGACCTCGATCTCCTCATCCTCCTAAGTGCGGGGATGATAGGCCTGTTCCACACCTGCTTTATACAGTGTTGAGGGTGAACCCCGCTGAGCGCTTCCTGAGTGTTGGGCAAGCTCTCTGCTGACTGAGCCACACCCCAGGCCTGTCAGAAAAGTTTCAGGGAGTCCTCTATCCGGGGCCATTTTATTCTTCCATTTCCCCCCTACGATGGTAGACAACAGTGCTGCGGGTAAACTTGTACGTGTATCTGAAATTGTTTATAAGATGCACATGTTCCCAGATGAACCCCAGTGAGTGCTCTCAGGCAGCCAGAAGCAAGAGTGAGTTTACAGCCGACCTTTGGGAAGGTCCCACTAACTTACATGCATGGCCAAGGGCTTGAAGCCTATTCCCCCAGCCACTCATCAGCAGTAGGCATCAGCCCTTTAATTTATGCACATTTGATAAATTACAGAAATTATCTGTTGCTTTCTTTTAAAGTTATAGGAGAATTGTCCATTATTTAATTAGTTCCCTATTCAGAAGCTTTTTTCTTCTTCTTTGTTTTTTCTTTTAAAATCCTTTACATGTTATTCTGGGTGAGGGACACTTAATGTCCCGGTTGGATGTGAAAGTCAGAACCCAGTTGTTGTGAGTCATGGGCTCATTACTTATTTGAATACCTGGTGCTGTTTAGGAAGGCTGGTAGGACTTCAAAAAGGCAGAGCCTCACTGGAGGAAGTGAGTCTCTGGGGGTGGGCTTTGCAGTTTTATAGCCTGGCCCCACTTCCTCTTCTTTCTGCTTCCTGGTTGGCACAAGCCTGACCCTCATGTTGCTATGCCTCCCCAGCAGTGATAGGATGTATCCTCTGTGGAAATATTGGCAGCATGAACCCCTTCTCCTTACAGCATTTCTGTCTGAGTGTTGTACCACAGCAAAGAACAACACCATAGGGAAATTGAACTCAGGTCTCCAGGCAAGTGCAGCAAGCATTTTTATTCTGCCAGTCCTACCTTTATTGCCTTTGGTCTGTTACTTTTTTGTATAGCTTTTTATGAACGCCTTCTTAACTAAAATCCCATTCCCCTGTGATACATATAACAAATACCTTTTTCTCCATCTTTTTGGATTTTGCATATGGTTGCTTTAGGTTACTCCGATTTGCACATCACCAATGATAACATATGATCACAGTAAGTGTTAATGGCCTCTGAATCACACACCTGCTTTGTAAGAATTCCTCACATATGTGTTTTCTAGAACACACACTGCTTTGCATCTTTGCATGCTTAAACCCTCAGTACAGCTGCAGTGTCTTTTGCTAAAAAGAAATTATATACCTTACTTTTTCCCAAGATTATTTCCAAGCCAATTTTAAAATAATCTCTCCAAGAGGAGAGTGGTAGTAGTATTTACCCGTATTTGGGAGGTGGAAGCAGATGAATCACTAGTTCAAAGCCAGCTTGAACATGGTACATTTGAAATTATCCAGGGCAACATAGGAACCTATCTCAAAAATAACTAACAACATAGGGACTATCTCAAAATAACTAACAACATAGTAACCTATCTCAAAAATAACTAACAAC